>NW_020176571.1:14940570-15051392 GCF_003031525.2 Neophocaena asiaeorientalis asiaeorientalis | reverse complement strand
AAAAAAAAAAAATGTTAGAGAGGATGTGGAGAAAAGGGAACCCTTTTGTACTGTTGGTGGGAATGTAAATTGATACAGCCACTATGGAGAACAGTATGGAGGTTCCTTAAAAAACTCAAAATAGAATTACCATATGACCCAGCAATCCCACTACAGGGCATATACCCTGAGAAAACCATAATTCAAAAGGACACATGTACCCCAATGTTCACTGCAGCACTATTTACAATAGCCAGGACATGGAAGCACCCTAAATGTCCAACTACAGATAAACGGATAAAGAAAATGTGGTACATATATACAATGGAATATTACTCATCCATAAAAAGGAACGAAATTGGGTCATTTGTTGAGACATGGATGGACCTAGAGACTGTCATACAGAGTGAAGTAAGGCAGAAAGAGAAAAACTGTATATTAATGCATATTTGTGGAATCTAGAAAAACGGTACAGATGAACCTATTTGCAGGGCAGGAATACAGACATGGATGTAGAGAACGGACATGTGGACACAGCATGGAGGGGAAGGTGGGACAAATTGGGACATTAGGTTTGACATAAATACACTACCATGTGTAAAACAGATAGCTAATGGGAACCTGCTGTATAGCACAGGGGGCTCAGCTCGGTGCTCTGTGATGACCTAGATGGGTAGGATGGGGAGTGTGGGAGGGATATATGTACACATTTAGTTGATTCACTTCATTGTATATCAGAAACTAATACAACATTGTAAAGCAACTATACTCCAATTTAAAAAATTAACTTTCGAAAAAAAAGAAAAATAAAAAAATAAATGGTAGCCATTATTTTGGGAATAATTATAACGTTGTTGACAAGATTAATTTTAATCACATAGCTAGATAAATGATAGATGGATAGAAGAATGGATAGATGGATGAACGATAGACAGACAGATAGATCAATCCACAGAACATCAGGAGATATCTAATACAATTTCTTGCCATCAAACTGTTAGGTTATCTTTACCAACTTTTCTCTGTGTAATCCTCAAACATTTAAACAGCTCTACGTCTCTTCCAGGATTTAATTAGGCAAATATTCAATGAAGGCCTACCTGTGTAGAACACTGTGCTGTGTTCTCTTTTATTCATTTTGGTCAGTACTCTCAGAATGTGACTCTGGATTCCTTGTCATTTATTTAAAATGTGGTGACCCGAAGTGGATATAGTATTTTAATTAAGTCTTTTTCACTAAGCATCTAAATAATTAGAATAAGCAAGCATTATTTCCTGAATCTTATACATAACATCCCATTTACTACATTATAGAACCGAGTTTCCTTTTACTAAAATATTATACTATTTATTCAGCATATGTTGAAACAGATTCTGCACATCTACTTCTTTTATTTTTACACCTAAATACTACCACCTTGGTGCTTAATGCTTGGTTTTGTTTTCTTTTGTTCCACAGAGCACCTTGTCCTAATGTTAAAGAATTATTTTCCTTATTGTCAAGATCATTATGAATTTCAAATATTAATCATAGTGAACAACTTTCTTGGTGAAAATTTGATTTTAAAAAATCACCTTGGGGCTTCCCTGGTGGCGCAGTGGTTGAGAGTCCGCCTGCCGATGCAGGGGACACGGGTTCGTGCCCCAGTCCGGGAAGATCCCACATGCCACGGAGCAGCTGGGCCCGTGAGCCATGGCCGCTGAGCCTGCGCGTCCGGAGCCTGTGCTCCACAACGGGAGAGGCCACAACAGTGAGAGGCCCACGTACCAAAAAAAAAAAGAAATCATCTTGATCCCTTTTTTTAGACAACTTACTCAAATATTTAAAAGAATATGTCCTAAGACAAGTTCTGTGGGCCACCCATCGAAATATCCTGAGATCTGAGGATGCATCCCACACCTGACACTTACAAGCTTTAGGACCTTCAAAAAAAGATCTGAGATGCATCCCACACCTGACACTTACAAGCTTTAGGACCTTCAAAAACGTTACTTAGATGGAAATGTATTTTTCCTAACTTTTCAATTAAAAATATAAAAGCTGAATAACATGGGAACGTTAGATTAAATAGTTATCTCCATATCTTTCGGATGTTAGGAGCAAGAAATATACATAGTATCAAATTTGTACTCTCTTTTGATCATTCCTGTTACCCAATAAACATGCATAATAACTTCCATTTCTCTCAGGCTACTGCCTCACTTCTATTTAACACAACTTCTCAAAAGAGTTGATTATACACAATATTACTATCATTTATATGAGATGACCCATACTTGCTTTCCCTGTCCTCAAAAAACTCACAGTCTAGAGAAAAGGATAGAGAAGCAAACAGCTACAAGGCATAAATGAACAATAAAAACACTGTACTCACAGCAACACTATTCACAATAACCATAATAACCTAAATGTCCATCGCCAGATGAACGGATAAAGAAGATGTGGTATATATACACAATGGAATACTACTCAGCCATAAAAAGGAACTAAATAATGCCATTTGCAGCAACATGGATGCAACTAGAGATCATCTTACTAAGTGAAGTCAGAAAGAGAAAGAGAAATACCATATGATATCACTTATATGTGAAATGTAAAATATGGCACAAATGAACCTATCTACAAAACAGAAACAGATTCACAGATACAGAGAATAGACTTGTGGTTGCCAAGGGGGAGGCGGGGAGGGAGAGGGATGGACTGGGAGTTTGGGGTTGGTAGATGCAAATTATTACATTTAGAATGGATAAACAACAAGGTCTTAATGTATAGCACGGGAAACTATATTCAATATCCTGTGATAAACCATAATGGAAAAGAATATAAAAAAAGAATGTGTATAACTGAGTCACTTTGCTGTGTAGCAGAGATTGGTACAACATTGTAAATCAACTATACTCCAATTTAAAAAAAAGAAATACTGTATTCACAGAGTATCATGGGTGCACAGAGGGAGGGGCTTCCAGCTGATGCACAGCAGAGGGCAAAGGGCATGAGCAAGTTTCCCAGAAGAGATGCTGCTTCAACTGGGTCATGAACAACTCAGATAAATGCATCCAGGTATTACCAAAAAAAACACTGTAAATGCAAAAGCTTGGAGATGAGCAACAACAGGTGATTCGGGGAACTGCAAATATTTTGCCATAGCTGGAGAACAGGGTGTTTGGACCTGGCAAGCCTAGACAGGTAGCCTAATATCTTATTAGAGCCTACATCACATTTCACTGTCATCACTTACCTACCGTCAGTCTTTCTCATTAGACCACAGGCCCCATGGGGTCAGGGACAAGGGTTGTTTTGTTCTTTCCTCTATGTGTCACTTCTGCATAAAACATGGTGCTCAAAAAATTATTTTTTGAATTTAGGTGTCTTTACTATCATTCATAATACCTTAACTCTATCACGGGGCCAATGGAGATTCACTAAACCACTCACATAAGAGATTTGCATAATCACAGTAAGAAAGATCAGGCTGGCAGCAGTATCAAAAATGAAGGGGAAGAGGGCTAGACTGAAAGCAAGGACCGACAGTAAGTTGGATCCATACAAGTGCTTTTTTTCCAGTCTGAATATTTAACTCACCAAATACCGTAGGTTTATAAACGATATCAAATAATTGGAACATATTTTTTATTTTGAAGATGGAACATATTTTTATTTTGAAGATGACATTTTAATTCTAATTCTAATTTTATTTTATTTTATTTTGAAGATGACATTTTAATTCTAATTTTTATTTTATTTTTATAATTGCAATTTTATAATTTTAATATAATTATATTTTATATTTTATTTTTATAATTTATAATTAAAATTTTTATAATTATATTTATAATTCTACATCTGAAGATGTAGAATCAGATCAAAATCCTGATGAAAGACTTGTTTTGCCTTCATTTATTTTCTCCTGTAGATTTCTATGAGTTTTAATTATTTTTATAATTCCTTTGTTCATTTTGTTGCTTCCTTTGTGTGTCAAAGTTCAGAGCCTTTTGTGTAAAGAGGTCTAGGACTCTGTGGTTGATAGGCCCATACAATTTTTTAATTATTTAGAACTTCATGAAAAAAAAGTACTGTATTATAGCCAAACAAACAGACATACAAACCAATGGAAAAGAACAGAAAGTCCAAAATAGGATCAATTACATACAGCATCTCCAATCACTAAGGAAGAGATAGCCTTTTTAAATACATGGTGCTATGACAATGAATCACCATTTGGAAAAAGATAAACTTGGATCCAAGGGAATCATAAATTCAAATGCTAAAAAAAAATGCAACCACAAAATTACTGGAAGAAAACACAGACAAATTCCTCTATAATTTTGGACAGGGGAAGGGCTTCCTAACCAGTGATCAAAATCCAAAAGCAGGACTTCCCTGATGGCACAGTGGTTGGGAATCCACCTGCCAATGCAGAGGGAACAGGTTTGACCCCTGGTCCGGGAAGATCCCACATGGTGCAGAGCTGCTAAGCCCATGTGCCACAACTACTGAGCCTGCACCCGTGCTCTGTAACAAGAGAAGCCACCGCAATGAGAAGCCAGCACACCGCAACGAAGCCCCCGCTCGCCGCAACTAGAGAAAGCCCGCACACAGCAACGAAGACCGAATGCAGCCAAAAATAAATAATTTTTTTTAAAAATCCAAAAGCCATGAAAGATTGACAAATTTATTACAGAAAAAATAAAAATTTTCTACTAGATACTTTCAGTAAAGCCAAAAATAAGTGACAAACTGGCCATGTATGTACATGTGGGTGTATACACATACATATATATATTTGTGGCTCATGTCATAGACAAAAGCCTAATTTCCCTAATATGTAAAGAACTCCTAGAGACTGAGAGAAAAGAGACTAGCACCCTTAATCTGTACAAAGATACTTAAATTGTTGATCACTAAATTCTAAATTTTTAAACTAAATTAAAATTATATGAATATACTATTTCTCACCTAAGAGGTCAAAAGCCTAGTATTTGATAGCATACTCTTCTGACAAAGCTGAGGGGAAAGAGGCAGCTCCGACTTCGCTGACTGCCCTGCACAATGCCCTGTGGGATGCCATTCACTACAGCACTGTTTGTAGCACCAATAAAAAAGGAAATACCCAATGTGTATCTACATTAGACCGCTTGTATAAACAATATACCCACTTATCTCTAGATAGTGATATAGAAAGATGTCTATGATACATTGTTAAGTAAAAAGAAAAAGCTAGTTGTATAAGAAATAAAATAAGAATATGTATGAATTTTTGCTTGTATATTTCAAAGATACTTAAGAATAAAAGAAAATGGGGCAAGTACATAAAAATTGTCAAAAACAGGTAAGAGTAAGACCTCAATGTTACCTTTTTAATATTGTTTTTAGAGGAACCATATGAAGATATCACCTATTCAAAAAGTTTGAAGTCTAAAATGTCAGTGCACAAACGAAACTGCAAACACTGAAAATAAAAAGAATTGGCATAAAAATCAAGAACTAAGAATTCTTAAGAATAATGGCATAGAGATGAAAGATCCAGGGTAGATTTTGTGTTTCAACTCTTCTATGATTTCTCCGTGAGATGACTGTCTTTACAATGGCAGCTTCCTTGCAAGTGTCCTCCATACTGTTATGTTACCAAGGCTGTTGCCCCAGAATCATACCCCTGGTCCCTCCCTCGAATAGAAACCAGTTACTTTTATCTAAGTTGCAGGAGGAAGCTGCAAAGAGAAAAAAACAAGAACTGTTTAGAACCAACTAGGCCCAAGGTGGTAGAAGATTCAACTTCCAACACACCTTGATTTTTATTATACACTCATTGTAATACATTAGCATGCCAAGTCACACAGCCACCAGCTCCATGACAGTTGACAACTGCCATGACAACAAGCAGAAAAGTCTATACAAGGACAGAGAAGGAGAGCTGCATCAGTTCCAGGTCCAAACCACAACTCTGTTTTCAGATAACTCATGAATATTCCTCCCACTCTTTCCAATTTCCTCCCTTTTACCTCGACCTTCCTGCACATTTGGTGTCTCTGCCCAAATTGGGTTGAGAAGTTGATTTGTGAACTAGGTTCCCACTTCTCCATTCCTTGACCATTGAATAAAGCTTGTGCTGTTTCAGTCTCAGTGTAGGTTTCATTATTGGCTGCACAAATCTGATCAGAAAAAAAACCTCGCTGGCTGAGACAGGGGGTCTTGGCCCAGGCTAGGACCCTGGTGCAGGTCGGGTAAACCAATTTGTAACAACTGCACCCATCCAGCAAAAAAGACTGACTAATAAAGTTAGGAGCTTTTAACATAGGCAGAGAAGGAGCTTAAAAGCTGATGTGAATTTGTTGTTTTCACACCTAACAATTCACCCAAGCACAACAGTGTGGTATTCTTCCTTTAAAGGTATACATCAATATTATTTACATTCCATATGCATAGAGCAACAATACGCTTTGTGCAAGTACAAAAAAGAGCCAGAGGAAACAGGCTTCATTCAAGAGTAGTCAGGAAAATAGAGAGTGGAACTTAACTATTCCAAGAACAGACGCATATGATCAGGTTCAATAATATTAATGTGTCAAAAACGGGTAACTGAAGTCAATCTGCTTCCCCACAAAAGAGATGGAGAGGGCTTCCCTGGTGGCGCAGTGGTTGAGAGTCCGCCTGCCGATGCAGGGAACACGGGTTCGTGCCCCGGTCCGGGAAGATCCCACATGCCACGGAGTGGCTGGGCCCGTGAGCCACGGCCGCTGAGCCTGCGCGTCCGGAGCCTGTGCTCCGCAACGGGAGAGGCCACAACAGTGAGAGGCCCGCGTACCACAAAAAAAAAAAAAAAAAAAAAAAAAAAAAAGAGATGGAGAATACCTTCTCTCTTGGGGAAACTCTTTCCTGCCAAATCACCCCAACTGATAGACCAGATCTGCCCGCACTAAGAAATGAAAGACAAACACAGGAGACATTCAAAAGCCATCAAGCATTTGGGGAAAATAAGAAGGAATGAATGAGTTAGCGCTGACCAAATTTAAAATGCTAAAGTAAGTAGACAAATTTGGAAATAAAGTCATAGAAAATACTACCTACTAGAAAGGCACTTTAAGATGTAGAATATCTTCTCAAAATTCTTATCCAGATCAAAGAAATACTGTATTTTCAAATTCATGGAGCTGTTTCATTAAGAATATAGATCTCCATCTTATAGCAGAAAAACTGTGGCTTAAAGAAATAAAAGTAGATTGCCTACAGTTGCAAACGAGTCAACAGTGGAACCTGGGATTTCTGGAGCTCACATTCTTGACTACCAAAAGCGTCAAAAAGTGACAGGAGACAACCAACGAGGGAAAAAAAATCATAAAGGCAGATTCAAAAACAAACCAAAACAAAATTAGCAAATTTGAGGGCCTTTTTTCAAGTGTGCAAATATTTCCCCATACCACAGGAGCACATGCAGATTCTCACCTTTTCATATAACAGGAGAAATAAAAAGAGCAACAACCACAAAAATTAACACTTCTGGACTTCCTAAGTGCCAAGCTCTTTGCAGGCACTATTTCATTCTCTCCTCCCTAGGACCTGCGATTTAGTGCCATTATCATTCTCATTGTAAGAGAAGGAAATTGGCACTTGGAAAAGTGAATCAACTTACCTCCCCACCCAAATATCAACTGGCAAAGCCAAAATTCAGACTTGAGCCCAATCTCATGTTTATCTCAGAAGCCGGAAAGCCTGAGGCTGAATGTGAATCCTGACATTACCACCTCTGAGATGGGCCACCTCGGTCAGTTACTCTACCTTTCTGTGCCTGTTCCTGATTAACTCAGCTGCAGCCTGAGAATGGTACTAGTACTTCACAGTGTGCTAGTAAGAATTAAATGAGTTAATACAAACAAAGCACTTAAAAGCATGCCTGCACACAATATTCTACATGATCACTAATGTTGGCTACTGTGAGGACGATGATGATCGCTGCTGTGATCTTTAGTGCTCTAGACTGTCTTCCAGCACTGCAAAATAGTGAACACTCATGAGACTTCTCTGCACCATTAGGAAAAGTTTAATTTATCTTCAAGAAGCTTAACAGAGAAGAAAGTTGGCCATATATTTTAGAAATTTTTCTACTAAAAACATTTATGTGATTAATGGAGTCTGCCTTAGTTATCCCAAAAAGTCATTATAAGGAACAATGAGGTTAGGAAAATAAGCTGCCTTTGTTTGTGAGACCATTATTTGATTCACAATAGCGAGGGCTGTGTACCAACATTTGATATTTCTTTTTCCTTCATATTTTTGATTACCAAAGGATTTGCAATTAATATTAGTTCTTTTTAAAAAGAAAACCAAAACATTATAGCAACCAGGGAGCGGAACATCTGAATTCTTTTAGACCTTATCTTTGCTTTTTGTTATTAAAAAAAAAATGTCCCATGCTAATCTGAAAAGTAAAATACCATAGTTATCTAAGATTTCATCCATGTTGAGTTTAGATGCAGAAAAAACAGGTGCCCCTCTAATGTTCCAGTCTGTGTGTATTGTTTCCAAAGCACAAGTTACTACAGTATGTAAATTCTAAACCAAAGAATAAATGCTTACCTTGGGGACAGCGACATTTTTTAGAGAAATATCCCTTTTATGCAACCATTCAACCAAAAACTTTTTCTCTAAGTTCATAGACATTGGAAATAAGTAAATTTTACTGAATTCTAAATTGGCCCAATTTCCCAGCTGGGAAATTATTTCCAATGTCTACGTATTTCTTTACGTTTGCACAGATTGATGTTTTTTAATGAACTGCTCTCCTGACTTTGGACGGCACTTACATCCTCTGTGCACAAAAGCATCGTATTTCCTGTTCACTACGTGTGAGACACACTTGTCTGTTTCACCACACTGGAGAATTAAGTTAGAATACATATTTTCAGAGAGAGGGAGAGACCACAAAGAAATGAGGGTGGGGGGAATCACTCCTACTGCTATTAAATGGGGAAGAAATATGAATTTGCTAGAGACAGACACACTCCCACAGAAGAAAAAAATTCAGAATCCTATTATTTTCCCATTTTCAACAAAACTTATAGGAAGGAGGAAACACATTTTTTTTTAATGACTCAGTAGGAGAATGGCAGAGGAAACTATTTTAAGTCTAGAATATCCAATTTTTTTTCTCAGTGAATTTTTTATTGAAGTATAGTCGATTTATAAGATCGTGTTAGTTTCAGATGTACAGCACGGCGATTCAGTTACACACACACACACACACACACACACACACACACAAACATATATATTCTTCTTCAGATTCTCTTCCCTTATAGGTTATTACAAAATACTGAGTTCCCTGTGCTATCCAGTAGGTCCTTGTTGGTTATCTATTTTATATATAGTAGTGTGTATATGTTAATCCCAAGCTCCTAATTTATCCCTCCCCCACCTGCCCTTTCCCGTTTGGTAACCATAAATTTGTTTTCTATGTCAGTGAGTCTTTCTGTTTTGGAAATAAGTTCCTTTGTATCTTTTTGCTTTTTAGAAGAATATCTTATTAATCTCTTATAACAATATGCTTTTACACTTTAAAACATGGAAAATAGACACGAGGAAAAGATACATGTGAGGCAATGGTACATTGGTGTATCCCCTTGTTTTCCACTTTAGATTTTTACCCATTCTGTGTCTTCTTCCAGTACCCTTCCTTGCAGTGAAAGGCCAGGCACAGATTGTTGACAGGAGGGGCCACACAACCTGTGAGATGCCTAAAATAGAACACAAGGCACCACTCTCCACACTGACAGGCTTCCTGGTTCAACTAGCAAAATATATGGTTGCAAGCAAGGGTGCTGGCACAAGACTGTGGAGGAAAAAAAGCTGGGAAAGGATAATAATATAAACTAAAATTTTTACAACACTTTAGAGGACTGAGAGTCTGCACAAAATAATATTAAAAGGGTTTGTTCAAGGCAAGTTAGCAAATATTGTATGACTACTGTGTGCCTTGCTCTGTGCTGGTAATAAGGCTGTATAATAACTTTTAGTATACTCACAAGTACATATTTTGTCTTCCCAAAGAAATCAGAGTCAGAGAGAGCAAAACTTATTCAAGGAACAATGACTAGATCAGCCCAGGCGTCAGCCCGTGACACTGCATAATCCATCTCTAACTTATCATATTGTAAACACTTCATATATGCTATGATTATTATTTATGTACAAAATCCTATACAATTCCATGTATAAGTGTTTTAAATCCCTAGAAAAAGGTCAAGAATAAAACACAGCAAAGTGTTCACAGCAGAGACCTTTAGGGAGACATGAGAGGAGGGATGGGGGAGAGTCTTTTTTTTTTAAATATCTTTATTATACTTTTTGATTCATTAATTTTTTTAATATAAGTTTATTTTTTATTTTTGGCTGTGTTGGGTCTTTGTTGCTGCACACGGGCTTTCTCTAGTTGGGCGAGCGGGGGCTACTCTTCGTGGTGGTGCATGGGCTCATTGCTGTGGCTTCTCTTGTTGTGGAGCACGGGCTCTAGGCACTGGGGCTTCAGTAGTTGTGGCACGCGGGCTTCAGCAGCTGTGGCTCATGGGCCCTAGAGCACAGGCTCAGTAGTTGTGGCGCATGGGCTTAGTTGCTCCACGGCACGTGGGATCTTCCCGGACCAGGGCTCGAACCCATGTCCCCTGCACTGGCAGACGGATTCCCAACCACTGTGCCACCAGGGAAGTCCGATCAATTTTCTTATTATTTTTTTTTAAATTTATTTTTGGCTGTGCTGGGTCTTCGCTGCTACGCGCGGGCTTTCTCTAGTGCAGCGAGCGGGGGCTACTCTTCGTTGCAGTGCGCGGGCTTCTCATTGCGGTGGCTTCTCATTTCGGTGGCTTCTCATTGAGGAGCACGGGCTCTAGGCACGCAGGCTTCAGTAGTTGTGGCTCACAGGCTTCAGTAGTTGTGGCTCACAGGCTCTAGAGCACAGGCTCAGTAGTTGTGGCACATGGGATTAGTTGCTCCATGGCATGTGGGATCTTCCTGGACCAGGACTCAAACCCGTGTCCCCTGCACTGGCAGGCGTATTCTCAACCACTGTGCCACCAGGGAAGCCCGAGTCTTCTTTTTAATTAAAAAACCCACACATCCAAGGGCCAAATATAAATTACAAACGAATCCTTTCTTCCATAACTATTAACAACGTCTGCTTCACCTGAATTTGCGGTGGGGTTTGCAAGGCCCAGGAGCCTACACACAAGGCTGAGGCCCCCAGGGCCCTGCCCCGGCCTCCTAATTGCTGAGAAGTGCTGACAGGGCTCTGGTGCCCAAGGTGCGCTGAAGGGCAGGAGCCCAAGAGCAAACGCTTCTCTCTCTCCCCTCCCTCACTAGGGGGAGGCCTCTTACTATGGAAAATTGTCCGGAGAATTCTGCTAAGGACTCCTGTCACTTGCTGGCTCCCAGCTAGTTGGTCAGTTGATTTCTTATTTTTATTCAGGCTAGATTTTATCTTTTAAAAAACATGGCTCATCTCAGCATTGTTTTAGCTTGCTGCTCAACCACACCGCTTAACTTCCTGTTTGTATGTTTATCGTCTTTCTCATCTCCCTATTTCTTCCTTTTACTTTTGTCTTTATCTTTTAAGTCACACACTCTTATTCCTAATTATTTTTCTTATCAGCCTTTTTCTCATTTTTTTCTATTTGTTTTACTTACCTTTATTAAAAATTTACATGATTTGGTCATTCTCTTTAACTTTTATAATTTTTAAGTCGACCTATTTTATTTTTAAATTCAACACATCTTATAATCTTTCTTTTAGCTGTCTCTAGGTTTGTAAAATTCTTTATCTCATTTCTTATATAATCCCTGTTTGGTCTTTTGTGGAGAATTTAACTTTTTTCTTCTCCTTTCTTAAATTTTCATTCAGTTTTATGTTATGATTTGCCTTGATGATGGCTGGCAGACAGCACAGGCAAGGTGGTGGTGATAACAAACATACACGCCACGCTGCGAGGAGAATCTGGAGACCTCCCTCTGCCCCTAATGAGCAAAAGGCCTCTTTTTTTTTTTTTTAATTTTTAAGTGAAGTATAGCTGACTTACAATGTTTCAGGTATAAGCAAAGGTGATTCAGTTATACATCTATATCTATTTTTTTCTGATTCTTTTCCATTATAGGTTATTACAAGATATTGAATATACTTCCCTGTGCTATACGGTAGGTCACTGTTGTTTATTTTACATATAGTAGTATGTACCTATTAATCCCAAATTCCAAATTTATCCCTCCCCGCCCCCACCCCCTGCCGCTTTCCCCTTTGGTAACCATAAGTTTGTTTTCTATGTCTGTGAGTCTATTTTGTAAATAAGTTCATTTGTATCGTTTTTTTAGATTCCACATATAAGTAATACCATAGGATATTTGTCTTTTGTGTCTGACACTTCATTTAGTATGATAATCTCTAGGTCCATCCCTGTTGCTGCAAATGGCATTATTTCATTCCTTTTCATGGCTGAGTACTAGTCCATTGTATATATGTACCATATCTTCTTTACCCATTCATCAGTGGACATTTAGGTTGCTTCCACATCTTGGCTATTGTGAATAGTGCTGCAATGAACACTGGGGTACCTGTATCTTCTCAAATTAGAGTTTTCTCCAGATATATGCCCAGGAGTGGGATTGCTGTATCATCTGGTGGCTCTATTTTTACTATTTTTTTTTAAAGAACCTCCATACTGTTCTCCATAGTGGCTGCACTAATTTACATTCCCACCAACAGTGTAGGAGGGTTCCAAAAGGCCTCCTTTTATAATGCAGTTTTTTTCTAAATATCTTAGTCTAGAGTTGTCGTGACAGGGTATGTACTGTCCCATCTCTGTGAGGAGATTCCCTACTCTAAAACTCACAGTTAGACTATAATCTAAGGAGTTCAAGTGGGGCAAGAGATTATAATAAGAGAAGCTTGCATCATCAATACGCCTGGTCTGACTTTGGCTAAACCATCCACAGATTTCTAGCCAAGAAGCCAAAGTAGAGAGTCCATAATCAGATTTCTGACATCACTTCTATGGCAGCCTGATTCTGATATACCGATTTCTAGCTTAGTTTTCTCCCCTCTCAACAGACCTATAGCAGGCTCATCCCATGTATCAGTTTCCTCAGGTATCTTCCCTCATTACGAGACACAAGGGGAAGCTCCACAGAGCTGAGCTGATCCTCCATGGATGCGGGGAGAGGAGGGTTATTCAGTTTGTCTTGAGTCACCTCTGCTTTAACTGGATGACACCACAAACGTAAAGTCACTAAGTGTATGGTCCAGTTGGCCCAGCAAAATCAAATGGAAGGATGACATTCTTTCAACTGAAGAGGTTTGTATGATTCACAGAAGGTCTCAGGATATAGTCAAACAGCTCAGTTTGGGTTTCTCCTTCCCTAAGTCATTCCCCCAAAGAGACATACAAAGCTATACTGAGAAAACCACCCAGTCAGTTTTCTGGACTTGGGCCATAATGTTAATTCTTGTTTCCTGTAGTTTTCTCCCATTATGCCTCCGTTTATTCTTTTTGGAGCCTCTCTCTGTGGACCCAGCCTGCTGTTGTGCAATCATTATGTTATTCCTCCGCCTTCCAGTCCTAGGAAATGACTGAGTCAAGATCCAACTCATCAGGCTGCTCGTACCCATTACCCACACCCATCCATGACAACCCTCTGCACTCAGCTCACTCACCCACTCACGAAGGCCCCTCAGGTCAGGGCTCTTCCAAGATCTGCCCACGTGAGCTCTCACCTGGCCTGCTCAAACAGCAACTACAATTCAAGCTGATGCTAAGCTGTATAATCATGCCAGCGTCTACATTTCCTTGTCAGCAGGAATGTACCACCCAGTGAATGTGAATCCCCAGGAAATGGTCACAAAGGAATTCAACAGTAAGGATGCTCATGGGTCGTTTTTCCTAATCCATTTTAAGAGTAGAGGTCTGTTGTAAGAGAACCGTATCTGAGAAATCTTTTTGCTCATATTCGGTGTTTAGGATACTCCCCTTTCTCCCTCCATCTATAAAAAGGAGAGATGGACAGTAAAAAGGCCTCTCTGAGAGCTGTCTGCCTCAGAGATCAACTGCTGTGCCGTTCATGCTCTAGAAACACGTTCTGCTCACTCCATCAGTTTCCTGATAAGCTGCACACACCTGGCCCACCTAAGCTGTGATCAAGAACAGAGAGCTTTGCCATTATCTTTTTCTAATGTTTTATTTTATTTCAGACTCTTGACAGAAAAGCACTTATTAAATAAAAGGCCTGGATATATTCCAGAAAATTATAAAAGTTTAACTAGGCTATTAGAAGAGCTCACTAAAAGAAAAAAGCCTAATCAGGGACTTCTGACAGGCTTTCCAGAAAAGGCACTCATGAATTTCCCCCAAAATTTACCAGGTTGTTTGGATTCAGGGAAGTGATCATGGTCTTGGATGGCAGAGAGTGTAAAATGGTTGGTGTGCTTCTGACATTTACAGAAAGCTTCTGCCAAAATCCCAGAGCAAAAATAAATATACCACTTGCTGCCAAACCATGAAAATAAAATATTAAATAATAAAAATATTCCACTGAAAATCCACTTAGAGACAGAAACTAGCTATAACCAAAAGAATCTGAAGATCTCGTCCAGAGTCAGAGATGACACCATTTAGAAAGCATAACCAACACCAAATGACACCTATATTTAATATAAAATGTTTTCCAAGGTTCTCAGAGACATAAATTCAGTAACTCCTGCTGTCATTCACGAAGTAGGCATTATCGTTCATACAAATGGAGTAATCCAATACGGAAGGTGAAAAAACATGTCTGTGCAAAGGTGCTGTTCTCAGAATTACTTATATTTTTTATCTGAAGCCGTCTAAATGATCTGAAATTGTGAAGTGATTAAACAACGATTAATTAGTAAGTGAACTGATCAATGTCAATATACAATGGAATATGTTTCTACGTTGAAAATTATTTGGAAAAATACTTTGCAATAACATGAGAAAATGATATTTTACAACCATATTAATTAGGAGAAGGCAGGAAAAAATTCAATAAGCAGCATATATGCTAAAAATAAAGAAGTTGTAAATGACAAAAATATCCATAGTTCGGTATGGAAACAGGTGACACACAACGCATGTAAGAATGTAACTTCTCCTATACTCTCTCCCAGCAGCCCAATAAGCCTTGAGGACCAGTGCAGATCCAAAAAAGGGAAGAGGAGGTGGTGACCCAGAAGCAAACTTCATCCCTCCCCACCCTGCCACTTTTACTCTCCATTGGGAAAAGGGAGGAAAAAAGAAGTCTTTGGGGCCTCAGCCTGGCTGGTGCTGGGGGAAGAGAAGGAAATATTCATGGAATTGAATACGAGGTCTATACTTCACACTGGGCCAGAGAGAGTATTTAATAACTGAAAGTGACTGGAAAATAGGGGATAGATACAAGTGTCATTAAGCAATGTAAAGAATAAATTCACCAGGCTTCCCTGGTGGTGCAGTGGTTGAGAGTCCGCCTGCCGATGCAGGGGACATGGGTTCGTGCCCCGGTCCGGGAAGATCCCACATGCCGCTGAGTGGCTGGGCCCGTGAGCCATGGCAGCTGAGCCTGCGCGTCCGGAGCCTGTGCTCCGCAACGGGAGAGGCCACAACAGTGAGAGGCCCGCGTACCGCAAAAAAAAAAAAAAAAAAAAAAAGAATAAATTCCCCATGACACAATACAAGTGATTAGGGAAAATAAAACCATTTTATATTTCTAGGCCACCAAGTTCACAATATTCAATGAACTATATGTATGTATCTATTTATTTAATGCACAATCATGTACGGGTTTTGTACCTGTTTCTGCTTCATTGGTTTTCAAACTCTGATTAATCACTTTTAACTTGGTCGTATCAAATATTTTGGGGGATTCAGGATATATAAATTCTTAAGTCCCAGGGCCCTCTATCTGCTCCATATTAGGGCCTTTCGTATTTTGTAAACATGTCTAATTTTTCCCATTAAACTAACACCTCTTTGAGTGCAGAGTTTAAGTTTGATGCATCAATTTTGTCCGCAAAGTACCAACACTGTGCCTTGCACATACAGAGTACTCAATAAATATTAATGGAACAAGCTATTCATGTATTTTACTGCTATTTCTAAGTATATGAAAAAGTTGTTTACACATTTGTTAATAAAGAGTGATCTGAGTGATGGGTCATTTCATTCTGGAATTATAATTTGGAGACCTTTATAACATCTTCCACCCTAGTAAACCAGCGGTTAACTGATGTTGTTGTGTTAAATATTCACAATCCAGTGCAATACATATGTCTTCCAATTTATTCTGAATTGAGGAAAATGTCCCAACTTATTTTAAATTGGGAAAATCTTAGAGTTCAAGGCAGTTATCTCTATTACCAACTTCTCAAAAATATAATCCATCTAATGCCAGAACTTGAAAATGTTATTCATCCTTAGTTATCCTATAATGACTAATGATTAATATGAGAAAGTATTCTATATTATAAATCATTCTTATGAATGTGTCAAAATTAAATATAAACTTGAGGAAATTAAGATAAGATTCCTAATCTCTTAGGTGTGGTAAATCACATTTATGCAAGTTTACCAATCACAGCTGGCCAGTTAAGTTTATGCATATAAACAGACTGAAAGTCATCTAAAGATGTGTTCTGGCAATCTTTCATTAAATTTTCTGGATGGAAATTCTACAGAACATAAGAATTAATGCCCAAGAGTTATTTTAAATGCATAGTTAAAAAAACTAATCCATAATTCCATATTTTAACAACAAAAAATTATTCAAATTCTAGAATCAGAGAAAAGCTTTCCCCAGACTAAAAATTTACCAGGAAACTTAATATATGAAGCAACAATTTTTTCTCACAACCGACTGCTCCAAATTGCATTCTAAATGTTTATCTTTTTACTAGTTCTCTCCGCAAAATACACATGTAAAATTTATCATATGGTTGCAAATGTTATTATACGTATAAAGAGACAGACTTAAAGGTGCATAAATTATAGTAGATGTTTGTGTCATTTCATTAGTGACGATATCAATAGTCTTAAGATCCAACTTAGGAACTCAATTCATAATTATAGAATGTCACTATATGAATGCAATTAAATGTAAAATTCAATTATTTTGCACCCTGTTTCTCTTCAAAAATATATTCAGTCACTTAAAAATGATAAATACAACTATTTTTAAGCATGAAAAAAAGTTTAGAGAAAATAACATGTGAAAAATAGTCATATATATATATAACGTCAGGAGCCTTAAACTAAAATTGTCATCCTATCTGAATGTTTAAGCATTTTGATTATAACTTAAGGTGAAATAAATGTCTTTTACACTGAAAAAGAAAGAAAAATAAAAAGGCAAGGTCAGTGCAACAGCTGTGATTGGGCTTAACATCTAGCTCTAAGCTTCCTGGCAGCTAAAAAAGAGAGGAAAATGTAGTAACCTGTTACTTCACCTCACCAATGGAATTATGACAGTGTGTCTTCAAAGATACATCATGGGAACATCCTAAGAAAATGCAGAAGTGTTTGGCACAGTGCCTGGCATGTGGGAGACATCTAAGGATGTTATTTAGTATTACTATCCAAAAGCAAAAGACAAGTGAAGTTTCTCAGCAAAGACATGGTTAATGCTACTACCAAATCCTAGAAGAATTTTCCTACGTGGATCATTGTATTAGGGACTTAAATGAGAGCCATTTCATTAAACTTGACTGCAGCAGAGTTTGAATTACAAAGATAATTTCTTTTTTCAGGGAATGCTCATTGTATTGGTGCCCGTCACAGTGCCTTGCACACAATAAACAGTCATATTTAATTGATCTGGTTACAAAGGAAGGCTCTACAATAAATATTTCTGGGCATCAAAGCCTTTGTCTTTTTCCATCACAGTCTGTAAATTCCCTGAGGTCTGGTCAAGCCTCTCATCTTCAACTCTTCCAACTACCTTGCAAGGGGGAAAAAAAATCTAAATTCCCAGCTAATGCCACCCGCCATGATGGAGCACATCAACTGATCCAGAGCTAAGAGAGGGAACAGAGTAGAAATGGATGACACCTTCCCTAGTGTCTTACAAGTTGAAATCCTACCTTCTTCAGAACAAAATCTGAGAATTTGAATCTCCACTTCCTAATCTCCCCTCTTACCTCTCATTCACTTTATAACCAGGTTCAAACTTGCTCTATGCACCCCCCCTCCACATTCTCCCAGATCCGCTACCAACTCATGCCACCAACTCACCACTAAAACTGCTCTTGCTTTGCAAGGTCTCAAGGACCTCTAATTACCAAACCTTCTGGACATTTTAATTTGTATATTTTTAGCTAGCACATCTTCTTAATTCCTGTAGGGCAGAATTTGTTCATTGCCATGGATAGTGATTTCTACATCTTTCTCATTTCCCTCTTTCCCAAACGGGAAACTTTATACTGTAGTAGCTATTCTACTTCTTCTTTACCATTAGATTTTGAGTGATTATGGGGCAAACAGAATGTCTTTTAGATAGGTTACCAAACCACAAGAAGCTACATGTGGCCCTTATGGAGAATACCAGGCATGCCTAGAGATCAAGGACTTTGAGTTGGATGAGTAACTTGACGGAACTTGGTGTTTCATCGTCCATATGGAGGAGCTGATGGTGTTCTACGAATGATCAGAAGTGTGTTCATGGATTTTAAAAGACCAAAATGTGGTCCCTCAATATCCATTTTTCTTTCTTTCAATGACGACAGAGTCTCCACTTTTGAGCTTGGCACATGGCTTCCCAGAATGGAGTCTGCAGCTTCTGCTTTCCCTTTGCAGATAGGTAGAGTCATGTGACCAGGTCAATGGGATACTTAGCAAAAGTGTTCATGAAGCAGCTTCTGGGAATCTTTCTGATGAGACAGAACAGCCTTTTGCTCTGTTCTTTCTCCCTTCCTCTAACCTGCTGCCTGGAACTTAGATGCCACCATCTGTGACAAGGCAATAAGATACAAGGAACCCTTGTCCCTCAAGTTACACAGCACATATTAGTCTTCAACTCACATTTTTATGTGCGTTAAAATAAACTTCTATATTGTTTAAGCCACTGTTGAAAGGAAGTTTCTGTAACTTAGAGTAAAACCTCGTCCTAACTGACCCAGGTATATGAAATGGAAAAAGATCTCTTGCTTGAGAACAGATAAATGGTGGTACCATTCACTAAGATAGGAAAGGGCAGGTTTGAGCGGAGGATTGGATTTTGGATGTATTGAGTATGGGGTGCTCATAAAAATCCAAGTAGAAACACCATCAGAAGAGGAGTTCAGGCAAAAACAAAAACTCTGGAAATCTATAACATGCAAATGATAGATTAAATCTCAAGAATGGATAAGTTGATAAGTTTATCTAAGGAATATATATAAAGTAGATGGGTAACCATGGTATGAACCTGAAAACTATTTTAAGCTTACAAACGTCTGTCATTTCTCACATTCTGGCTTTCATGCTCATGTTTACCCAGCACGCACAGTATTTATGCTGAGCCGATCTCATGTCAGATCTGCCCTTGCCCCTCAGGAATAACCAGTGGAAAACACTGCTCTAATAAAGCCAGTGGAAAGTTCACAGACTTGTCTAAATCTTATCTGCCCTATTTATAGCCCAAGAAACAGAACTAGAACATTTAGGGTAAAACAGGCTTTTGTGAATCACCCCCATCATTCATAGTCGTAACTAAAAAAAAAATCATAAAATCTCAGAATAGAAAGTACCCTCAGATACTTCCAAACCAATACACCATCATAAATGTTACTATACAGAAAGAGTACATATCATAAATATAATTTACTTAACAAGAATCCTAAATGAACAAATTTAACAGCTATTCCTACAACATGTTTAAAAGAGTAAGAGTAAAAAAACTTCTTTCAAGAAATAATGTAGTAAATATAAAAGTATTAAGTCCTTCCCATGTAGCCTCAAGACAGATCTTTCCCATCTCTAATATTCACAAAAGCAAACTCAGTGATGATATTCTGACATCAACAAGAAAATTCAGTTTAAATATTGGGAGCCACTTTTTAACTACAAGGTCATTCAAACATTGCTTGAGTTTACCAAAGGATTTATGGAATCTCCCTCAGAGGTTTTAAAGAATCAGTTAGACACTCATTTGAAGGAATTAGTTTAAGATAACTTGTATGTACTTCTTTTGAAGCACGGAGTTGAACCACAGGTTTTTCTATGACAGTATTTCCTGGCTGGATATTGAAGATGGCAGAAGAAAATAACAGTGAGTTGCAAGTTTGGGGGGGATTATTATTTAAATAATTTCCTCATATTTAATGAGCTGCAACTTTCACCATTTATGGCATTTAAATATATTCAAGACTCTAGGACATTTCTCATGCCCTTGCCAAATGGGATTTATTTAATTTCTGACTAATTTATACTTAGGATTTCTCTGAAGGAGGTTCTGGCTCCAGCTTTATAACTTCCAGTCAAGGCAGAGAACCACAAGACTGAGCTACCACAGTGGACTGACCTCCATTGTTCAAGGTCATCTTGGCTTGCCCGGACACTCTTTGATACTTGAAACGAGTATTTGAAGTCATACAGAGAAGTCATCTGTATGGTTTGGAAGCAGTTAACTTTTCCAACCAACAATCTACACAATCAACTTTTGATTAATGGATTAACATGGTAGAGAAAGGTAATGACGGAATTCCGAATCACAGATAAAACAAACTGCAAATATCACGGTTAATCCCCACCAAGTCATCACTTCAACATTCTAAATGAATAAGGAAAGAACATGTATAAGGGGAAATTGACCCAAAGAGTTATGCAGAATGCAACCTTGGAAATCAGGGCTGTCAAGGACAGAGTTTACAGGAGAGTGATGGGTTATGCTCTAAACCTTTAAAAAAAAAAAAAAAAAAAGAATCTGGATGTAGAATTCTCTTTTCAGGGGTGTAGGAAAACAAAATCACTTTAAATTCCTCATGTCCCAACAAGACCATAATTAGCAACAAAGTAACTGTTGAGCAAATTATTAAATGGCCAGAAGAGAACACTGCTGGCTGAGGCCTACTACAAGTGACACCATTTTAAGATTCAGAAAATGTCTAGTAAGTCAAGGATTTAAGTCAAAGTTCCTCCTCCAGAAACAGAGGCCTACCTTCACTGCACCTCTCTGTAAGTCCAGCCAAGACTACAGGAACAAAAGTTCAGTGCTCCTGTGGGTAGGGTGATCTAAGCTGCTGCTGCTACAGCATTTACAGGCTACTGATTAAACCATAGGGCATTACGGCCAAAGCATCTTCATCCTCGATGCTTTCCACCTGGAGAATGTTCCAAACGCAAAAGAAAATTAATGGCTGAAGGTGGAAAGAGACTAAAACTAGACAGCTTCTTTCATGAAGAAGGACTATAGGGAATGAGTGCATGTGACTGGCTGACCTTTGGCATAGCTAGCAGTGGATACATTGACCTTGGTCTACAAAATCTGTGTCCAAGACCCCAGTTCTTCTGTTTCCTGTGTGTACACTTGGGAAAATCTTATATTTTCTCTTAAAAGGAAGAAAAAGAAAAAAGAGAAAGAGAAGAAAGAGGAGGACAGGGAAAGGGAGAGGAGAAAAAGAAATCCATATGATACCGACCTTAATGGATTGTTGTGAAAAATTCAACTTTTGATCCAACTCAAAAAGTTAATTATATGAAAGTTCTTTGCATAGTACAGAATTCTACAGAAAACAAGAAATTTCTGTTTATTATTTCATGATCATTCCTTGAGTTCATTCAATTTGATGTCCTCTTAAGCACCACCTAATTCTGTTCCAAAACCCACCAGAAGTTACACTTTCTAATGCAGAAAAAAGATTCAATATCTACTGGTGGGAATGTAAACTGGTACAGCCACTATGGAAAACAGTATGGAGGGTCCTAAAAGACCTAAAACTAGAGCTACCATATGATCCAGCAATCACACTCCTGGGTATATATCCGGAAAAAAACAAAAACTCTAATTCAAAATGATGCATGCACCCCAATATTCATAGCAGCACTATTTTGTTTTGTTTTTTTTGAATTTTATTTTTATACAGCAGGTTCTTATAAGTTATCTATTTTATACATATTAGTGTATATATGTCAATCCCAATCTCCCAGTTCATACCACCACCACCACCCGGACCCTCCGCTTTCCCCCCTTGGTGTCCATACATTTGTTCTCTACAACTGTCTCTAATTCTGCCTTGCAAACTGGTTCATCTGTACCATTTTTTGAGATTCCACATATATGTGTTAATACACGGTATTTTTCTCTTTCTGACTTACTTCACTCTGCATGACACTCTCTAGGTCCATCCAGGTCTCTATGAATGACACAATTTCATTCCTTTTTAATGGCTGAGTAACATTCCATTGTATATATGTACCACATCTTTATCCATTCGTCTGTCGATGCACATTTAGGTTCCTTCCATGACCAAGCTATTGTAAATAGTGCTGCAATGAACATTGTGGTACATGACTCGTTTTGAATTATGATTTTCTCTGGGTATATGCCCAGTAGTGGGATTGCTGGGTCATATGGTAGTTCTGCTTAGCTTTTTAAGGAACCTCCATACTGTTCTCCATAGCGGCTGTATCAGTTTACATTCCCACCAACAATATAGGAGGGTTCCCTTTTCTCCACATTCCCTCCAGCATTTATTGTTTGTAGATTTTCTGATGATGCCCATTCTACCTGGTGTGAGGTGATACCTCACTGTAGTTCTGATTTGCATTTCTCTAATAATTAGTGATGTTGAGCAGCTTTCGTGTGCTTATTGGTCATCTGCATGTCTTCTTTGGAGAAATGTCGATTTAGGTCTTCTACCCATTTTTTGATTGGGTTGTTTGTTTTTTTAATATTGAGCTGCATGAGCTGTTTATATATTTTGGAGATTAATCCTTTGTCCACTGATTCATTTGCAAATATTTTCACCCATTCTGAGGGTTCTCTTTTCATCTTGTTTATAGTTTCCTTTGCTGTGCAAAAGCTTTTAAGTTTCCTGAAGTCCCATTGTTTATTTTTATTTCCATTACTCTATGTCTACAAAAGACCTTGCTGTGATATATATCAAAGAGTGTTCTTCCTATGTTTTCCTCTAAGAGCTTTAAAGTGTCCAGTCTTACATTTACCTCTTTAATCCATTTTGAGTTTATTTTTGTGCATGGTGTTCGGGAGTGTTCTAATATCATTCTTTAACATGGAGCTGTCCAGTTTTCCCAGCACCACTTCTTGAAGAGACAGTCTATTCTCCATTGTATATCCTTGCCTCTTTTGTCATGGATTAGTTGACCATAGGTGTGTGGGTTTATCTCTGGGCTTTCTATCCTGTTCCATTGATCTGTATTTGTTTTTGTACCAGTACCATATTGCCTTGATTACTGTAGCTTTGTCATACAGTCTGAAGTCAGGGAGTCTGATTCCTCTAGCTCCCTTTTTTTCTCTCAACACTGCTTTGGCTATACAGGGCCTTTTGTGTCTCCATACAAATTTTAAGATTTTTTTGCTCTAGTTCTGTAAAAAATGTCACTGGTAATTCGATAGGGATTGCATTGAATCTGTAGATTGCTCTGGGTAGTATAGTCATTTTCACAATATTGATTCTTCCAATCCAAGAATATGGTATATCTCTCCATCTGTTTGTGTCATCTTTGATTTCTTTCACCAGTGCCTTATAGTTTTCTGAGTACACGTCTTTTACCTCCTTCGGTAGGTTTATTCCTAGGTATTTTATGTTTTTGTTGCAATGGTGAATGGGATTGTTTCCTTAATTTCTCTTTCCAATCATTTGTTGTTCATGTATAGAAATGCAAGAGATTTCTGTGCATTAATTTTATGTCCTGCTACTTTATCAAATTCATTGATTAGCTCTAGTAGTTTTCTGGTGGCATCTTTAGGATTCTCTATGTATAGTATCATGTCATCTGCAGATAGCGACAGTTTTACTTCTTTTCTCATTCATATTCCTTTTATTTCCTTTTCTTCTCTGATTGCCGTGGCTAGAACTTCCAAAACTATGTTGAATAACAGTGGCAAGAGTAGACATCCTTGTCTTGTTCCTGACCTTAGAGGAAATGTTTTCAGTTTTTCACCACTGAGAATGACGTTTGCTGTGGGTTTCTCATATATGGTCTTTATTATGTTGAGGTAGGTTCGCTCTATGCCCAGTTTTTGGAGAGTTTTTATCATAAATGGGTGCTGAATTTTGTCAAAAGCTTTTCCTGCATCTATTGAGATGATCATATGGTTTTTATTCTTCAATTTGTTAATATGGTGCATCACATTGATTGATCTGCGTATATTGAGGAATCCTTGCATCCCTGAGATTAATCCCACTTGATCATGGTGTATGATCCTTTTAATGTGTTGTTGGATTCTGTTTGCTAGTATTTTGTAGTATCTTTGTTTGGTTTTAGTATCAGGGTGATGGTGGCCTCGTAGAATGAGTCTGGGAGTGCTCCTTCCTCTGCAATTTTTTGGGAGAGTTTGAGAAGGAGGGATGTTAGCTCTTCTCTAAATGTTTGATAGAATTCACCTGTGAAGCCATGTGGTACTGGATTTTGTTTGTTGGAAGATTTTTAATCACAGTTTCAATTTCCTTACTTGTGATTGGTCTGTTCATGTTTACTATTTCTTCCTGGTTCAGGCTTGGAAGGTTATACCTTTCTAAGAATTTGTCCATTTCTTCCAGGTTGTCCATTTTATTGGCACAGAGTTGCTTGTAGTAGTCTCTTAGGATGCACTGTATTTCTGCAGTGTTCATTGTAACTTCTTTTTCATTTCTAATTTTACTGATTTATCTCCTCTTTTTCTTGATGAGTCTGGCTAAAGGTTAATCAATTTTGTTTATCTTCTCAAAGAACCAGCTTTTAGTTTTATTGATCTTTGCAACTGTTTCCTTTGTTTCTATTTCATTTATTTCTGCTCTGATCTTTATGATTTCTTTCCTTCTATTAACTTTGCATTTTGTTTGCTCTTCTTTCTCTAGTTCCTATAGGTGTAAGGTTTGATTGTTCATTTGAGATTTTTCCTGTTTCTTGAGGTAGGACTGTATTGCTATAAACTTCCCTCTTAGAGCTGCTTTTGCTGCATCCCATAGGTTTTGGGTCATCGTGTTTTCACTGTCATTTGTCTCTAGGTATTTTTTGATTTCCTCTTTGATTTCTTCAGTGATATCTTGGTTATTTAGTAATGTATTGTTTAGCTACCATGTGTTTGTGTTTTTTATGATTTTTTTTCCTGTAACTGATTTCTAATCTCATAGAGTTGTGGTCAGAAAAGATACTTGCTGTGATTTCAATTTTCTTAAATTTACTGAGGCTTGATTTGTGACCCAAGATGTGATCTATCCTGGAGAATGTTCCATGCATACTTGAGAAGAAAGTGTAATCTGCTGTTTTTGGATGGAATGTCCTATAAATATCAATTAAATCTATCTGGTCCATTGTCATTTAAAGCTGTGTTTCCTTATTAATTTTCTGTTTGGAAGATCTGTCCATTGGTGTAAGTGAGGAGTTAAAGTCCCTCACTATTACTGTGTTACTGTTGATTTCCTCTTTTAAACCTGTTAGCATTTGCCTTATGTATTGAGGTATTCCTACACTGGGTGTATATATATTTACAATTGTTGTATCTTCTTCTTGGATTGATCCCTTGATCATTATGTAATGTCCTTCCTTGTCTCTTGTAACATTCTTTATTTTAAAGTCTAATTTAGCTGATATGAGTATTGCTACTCCAGCTTTCTTCTGATTTCCATTTGCATGGAAAAATCTTTTTCCATTCCCTCACTTTGTCTGTATGTGTCCCTAAGTCTGAAGTAGGTCTCTTGTAGACAGCATATAGATGGGTCTTGTTTTTGTATCCATTCCGCCATTCTGTGTCTTTTGGTTGGAGCATTTAATCCATTTCCACTTAAGGTAATTATCAATATGTATGTTCCTATTATCTTTTTCTTAATTGTCTTGGCTTTGCTTTTGTAGGTCCTTTTCTTCTCTTGTGTTTCTCACATAGAGAAGTTCCTTTAGCATTTGTTGTAGAGCTGGTTGGGTGGTGCGGAATTCTCTTAGCTTTTGCTTGTCTGTAAAGCTTTTAATTTTTCCATCAAATCTGAATGAGATTCTTGCCAGGTAGAATCATCTTAGTTGTATGTCTGCCCCTTTTATCACTTTAAATATATCATGCCACTCCCTTCTGGCTTGTAGAGTTTCTGCTGAGAAATCAGCTGTTAATTTTATGAGAGTTCCATTGTATGTCATTTGTCTTTTTTCCCTTGCTGCTTTTAAATTTTTTTCTTTGTTATTAATTTTTGTCAATTTGATTACTATGTGTCTCAGCATGTTTCTCCTTGGGTTTATTCTGCGTGGGACTCTCTGTGCTTCCTGGACTTGGGTGGCTATTTCCTTTCCCATGTTAGGGAAGTTTTCAACTATAATCTCTTCATATATTGTCCCAGGTCCTTTCTCTCTCTCTTCTCCTTCTGGGACCCCTATAATGTGAATGTTGGTGCATTTAATTTGTCCCAGAGGTCTCTTAGGCTATCCTCATTTCTTTCCATTCTTTTTTCTTTATTCTGTTCCGCAGCAGTGAATTCCACCATTCTGTCTTACAGGTCACTTATCCGTTCTTCTGCCTCAGTTTTTCTGCTATTGATTCCTTCTAGTTTATTTTTCATTTCAGTTATTGTAGTGTTCATCTCTGTTTGTTCTTTAATTCTTCTAGGTGTTTGTTCCTTAATTCTTCTAGGTCTTTGTTAAACATTTCTTGTATCTTCTCGATCTTTGTCTCCATTCTTTTTCCAAGGTCCTGGATCATCTTCACTATCATTATTCTGAATTCTTTTTCTGGAAGGTTGCCTGTCTCCACTTCATTTAATTGTTCTTCTGGGGTTTTACCTTGTTCCTTCAACTGGTACATGGTCCTCTGCCTTTTCATTTCATCTACCTTTCTGTGAATGTGGTTTTCGTTCCACAGGCTGCAGGACTGTTGTTCCTCTTGCTTCTGCTGTCTGCCCTCTGGTAGATGAGGCTATCTAAGAGGCTTGTGCAAGCTTCCTGATGTGAGAGACTGGTGGTGGGTAGGGCTGGGTGTTACTCTGGTGGTCAGAGCTCAGTAAAACTTTAATCCACTTGTCTGCTGACAGGTGGGGCTGAGTTCTCTCCCTGTTGGTTGTTTGGCCTGAGGCAACACAGCCCTGGGGCCTACAGGCTCTTTGGTGGGGCTAATGGTGGACTCCGGGAGGGCTCACACCAGAGTACTTCCCAGAACTTCTGCTCCCAGTGTCCTTGTCCCTGCGGTGAGCCACAGCTGACCCCCGCCTCTGCAGGAGACCCTCCAACACTAGCAGGTAGGTCTGGTTCAGCCTCCTATAGGGACACTGCTCCTTCCCCCTGGGTCCTGACGTGAACACTACTTTGTGTGTGCCCTCCAAGAGTGGAGTCTCTGTTTCCCCAAGTACTGTCAAAGTCCTGCAATCAAATACCGCTAGCCTTCAAAGTCTGATTCTCTGGGAATTCTTCCTCTCATTGCCAGACCCCCAGGTTGGGAAGCCTGACATTGGGCTCAGAACCTTCACTCCAGAGGGTGGACTTCTGTGGTATAACTGTTTGCCAGTTTGTGAGTCACCCACCCAGTGGTTACGGGATTTGATTTTATTATGATTGCGCCCCTCCTACCATCTTACTGAAGCTTCTCCTTTGTCTTTGGATGTGGGGTATCTTATTTGGTGAGTTCCAGTATCTTCCTGTCAACAATTGTTCAGCAGTTAGTTGTGGTTCCGGTACTCTTGCAAGAGGGAGTGAGCGTACGTCCTTCTATTCCACCATCTTGAACCAATCTCCTGGATTTGTTTTTATTAGTCTGTATTGTGATGAATGTTGAAGTCTGGTCTGGAAACCAAATCTGCTCCAAAAATAAAGGGTCTAATTATTGTTCTAAGTTTTAATCACCAGATTGTACAGTCTGAGCAGACAGGCTGGGAAGACTTGTGAGTCAGTCTGACAGAATTATTGAGAGTGAAGGGTCTGCACTGGAAATACTGCTGTGTTTCCTCACTCTAACCTGAGCAGAGAAAATAGAAAGTCTTAGCTTCTCCACCAGGTGTCTGGCTTCCATGATCTGAACCACAGAACAGGCTATGGGATGGGATGGGGGCAAGGAAGAGCCTGCAAGGAGCCCTGGATGTCGTTCCCCCCAACAATCACAAGTTCTGCCATGTCTTCCACATGGGAAGTCTGGGCATGGAAAAACAGAGTCTTACCCACCACATTTATGTTTGTCAGGGCGACTAAGGTGCCATCGTTGTTCACCTTGAAGTATGGGCTTAAAACCTCATAGTGTAGCTTGTCATTTCCCTTACAGTCACTGAAGGTCACTCTAAACTCCGGAACTCCACAGTCCAAGGCCCCCCTCAGCCCTCAGGCTGTGCTGCCTTCCCCCTGCAGCACAGGTCCTGCATAGCAGCACTATTTACAATAGCTAAGACATGGAAACAACCCAAGTGCCCATCAACAGGCGATTGACTTAAGAAGATGTGATATATACATATATACAACGGAATATTACTCAACCATAAAAAAAAACTGAACTATTGCCATTGCAGCAACATGGATGGACCTAGAGAATATTATGCTTAGAGAAACATTCAGAGAAAGACAAGTACTATAGGATATAACTTATATGTGGAATCTAAAATATGAATCTATATACAAAACAGAAACAGACTCACAGACAGAAAACAAACTTATGGTTACCAACAGTGGGGGGTGGGGACAAATGAGAAGTACGGGATTAACAGATACAAACTACTATCCATAAAATAGGAAAACAATAAGGATGTACCATATAGCACAGGGAATTATATTCAGTATCTTATAATAACCTATAATGGAATGTAATCTGCAAAAAAAATACCTGAATCACTGTTGTACACCTGAAACTAATGAAATACTGTAAGTCAACTACACTTCAGTTAAAAAATAACATACAATACTTAAAAATATATATATATTCGCAATCAATAGGCCACATATATACAATGAATGTCAAGCACCAAGTCCAGCTCATAGTATACCATTTATTATTATATATATATCACACACTTAATCTATAATTTGTTCAACAGCTTCTATAAAACTGTGAACTCTTTTCATAAAAGCTGGGTACCTAGTGACTATGCCAAACACTCTGTTTACTACTGCCCATAATATTTTCTCTTGGGATGTGAGTCTTGGGATTTTTTCTTTTTCTCTGTCCTATTCTGTAATTATTTCCTTCTCTGGAATTACCTAAAGAATGCCTCATCTAATAACTGCTCTTTACTAGTAAAATTCAGAAAAAAGAAGTTGACCTTTATTGTGAAGCTGTCATGGGCTAAATACTTTACTATGCTATTGAGACAACTAGGGACGCCTAATGCTTGCTGAGAAACTCTCATGCTCCAGGCACTGTAATGGCAATTTCCACATGTTATCTCATTTAATTCTGACAGCAATAATGAAAAATGCCTATTTTTCAGATGAGAAAACTGTGCCTCAGTGAGATTAGACTTACCTAAATTCATGTAATGGGCTACAAATCTGGGATTCCAGTGGGTTAACTTTCTTATTCCAAATATGTTTGAATTATTAACCAATTTATTTGTATGGTGGAAATAAGGTTCACAAAATTCCTAGAACATATAATTATCTATAGAACAACCACATCAATGGGCAGCAGCATCTCTCAAGACCCAAATAACAGTGAATGAAACAAAATATGGCAGCTGTCCAAACAGAAAGTTATCACAGTTGGTGCCATCTTTCTTTATTTCCGTTAGTTGTATTTTCCTTGGATTGGGACGTATAGAACATTTTGTAAGTTTTTGTTAGAGGCAGATGCCTGTTCTTTCTTAGACTAGTTACTTGAGAGCTAGGATAAAATACAGAATTTGACAAGTAAAAACTTTATAGCACAGGGAACTATACTCAGTATCTTGTAATAACCTATAGTGGAAAAGAATCTCAAAAATAATACGTACATACATACATACACACACACATACACACACACAGAGGCCAAAAAGTTCGTTCGGGATTTTCCATAACATGGGAAACCCGAACGAACTTTCTGGTCGAGTCAATATGTATTACTGAATCACTCTGCTGTACACCTGCAAAAGAACACTGTAAATCAACTATACTTCAATAAAAAAAAATTTTAACTATGAATTTTCCAAAAACCTTAGACCTCCAATAATGCTATTGGCATCCAATCAATCAAAAAGTATTTATTGTATCACTACTGTGTTCTCATCCTCAGCAAAATGTCACCTGCAGAGTAGACTAGACACCCTCTTTTATCATTTTATTGCACCCTGGATGTTTTCTTTGTAGCTGTTCAACATCTTTCTGCCCCATGAGATCACACAGTAAGCTACATAAGGGTTAGGACTATATATTTGTCTTGCTGTCTGCTCTATTCCCAGACACACACACACACACACACACACACAGCATTTACTCTATGGCAGAGCCCTTTGATTACTGTTTCTTAGAGGGACACCAACTCTAAGCAAATCTTAAGTATAAACAAAAGACCATCTGATTTCAATGTTTTAAATATAACATGGTTGAACACTTTTTGCATTATCAGAATGTTTCCTGTGGCTTTTCTGCCTATAAAATGATTAAAGCCAAACGCTCTAAACTGATTTCATCCAAAAATGAGAGAACATCCTGCCATCACACCTGCATCAAGCCATTTCTGCTCATTCCCAGAGTTATATTTACTTTCAAAGGTAAGATCTTTCTTCACATTTTCATGATTTTTTTCCCAAATTTATTTCTCAACAAGCAGCCATACCTATGTGGTTTTATCTCCTGCCCCTTGTTAGCTATTAATATTCCAAATTCAGCTCACCTGCAAACTGGTTAAAAAGTAACTGTACTGAGGCAAAGAATATGAAAACTATACAACATTAAAAGCAATAAAAACTATTATTAAGAATAAATATTTGTCAGGTTAAAATTTAGAGGAAGTTCTAAAAGATATCTAATAAATCGCCCCCATTGGTGATTAGCACTATTTTACTTATAAAAAAATTTTAACTTTATAAAATGAATTGTTTAATCAGGCTGGATTTTAAAGTCTAGAATCACTGCAAATGGGCTGGTTTGTGCATACAGAAATCAACGTTTCAATTTCAAATGATTTCCATTTTCCATAATATCACCTTTGTCATCCTTTACGTAACACTGTCTTCTCTCAAATTTCTTACATCATAGATGGCAGAATACCCTCTCTGCTGCATCCTTTGCAAACTAAGCCTTTCTCTCCTGAAATGATCATGTCCTTTTTCCTGAACTTCCTTCCCTAAGTGAATCTCCACTATAACTCATTCAGGAGTTTTTTTACCGCCTCTGATTAAAATGGCAACACATTACTTTCACTTGCGTGGACAGACTAATAATCTGTGAAGCATATTTTTATATCAGCTCAAGATATAATGCATTGCCCTTTTCTGTAATCTTTGGCCCATGGCTCTGAAAGTTTTCTCAACGTATTTTGGTTAGACATGCTCAACTTGTATTCTTTCTTACGAATTTTCTTCTGCTGTTGGACTTCTTTCCTCATTGTGCAATGGCATCTTTTCTGTTTAATGGCTAGTAGAAAATCTTATGAAGAAAAGGATAGTTTCCCTCTGAAAATTTCAAAGATTTCTCAAGATACCATTTCCAAGTTCAAATTTCTTTATCAGTGAGGTGAAATAATCTTAGGATTATTATATTTTCTATTAATAATGATAGTAGTAAAAACTTTATTTTCTTTTCTCTTTTGCCATGAAATATATATGTAAAAGAGTGTTAATTGTTTATTTACATTTCAGAGAGAAATAATAAAATGATCAACCGTATATGAGCCAACTCGCCTCAACCAGAGCTTTGCTGATAACTACAGGCTCCCTGGGAGAAGTTTTCTGTTATCAAGTTCTTTGAATAGACTTTGAATACTTCAAAAGACCCCTTTCATCCACCCTTCATTCTACTCCTAACTAAAGATGCCCAACCTTACCTCTGCTAACATTTCCAACCATTCTCTAGGTTCCCAATCTGGACCACATAACCACTCACTTTGGCAACTCCATCGCTGCTCTCTAGACTTCCCCACATCTTTGGCTTTCTGATATACCAATGTGCAAGTCTAATATTCCCAATAGCTAATATTTATTGCTCTTCTATGAGATAACACAGCATTGGGCTCAGTCCCACACATTTGATCCTCACAACAAACCAATGAAGCTGATATTGTTAGTTTTAATATCTTTGTGGTCTTTTTATAATACAAGATGTGTTTTTTCCTCTATAATTAAAACAAATAAGAAAAGCTTTTTTAAAATAAATGTTTGTTGAATGAAGATTTGGAAAAATCTTTACATACTTGTAAATAAAGAAACACACACACTTATCCATCTAGAATTGAAGGGGGAAATGTGAAAGGAGGAAGTAGAAAGTCTGGCATCACTGATGAATAATATCCATTTTTTAAATGCTTAAATGTATCCAAGGAGGAAAAACAACACGTGCTAATTCATTCTCTACATGAATTCTTTAGGACACTTTAAAATGAGGAAAATTCATCTTTATTCTCTTTTAGCCCTTTTCTTCTTTGCTGAAATTCTATTAAGGGAAATAAGTATTTGTGGCACCTATAATTTTTCCCTTTAATATATCGTTTTCTGTAGACGTTATAATTAAGGTCACAAATACACAGCAGGTAAGATTTTTTTAAAAAAGATAGACTCTATTTGGGGTTCTGTCAAACCCTGGCTCAGTGAATTTGAAAAAAAGGATTAGCTCCATTTTTTTCAATTATGATATAATAATCTTGCCACCTACTTCAAAGAATTGTGAATTAATGTGATAAAATTTGAGTTCTTTCAAAATGAGCACTCTAAAAATAAGTAAACTTATTTCACACTGTTCCATTAATTCTGAGTCTCCTTATTTTAAAAAGGAAACATAAAAAGGGAACAAATGGCAACCACAGTTTATTTTCTAACCACTTGCTCTTAAGAAAATTACTTTTGATTTCTGTCTATTACAAGCTATTTCTGCCATTTCTTGAGAAATAGCAATAAAAAATTGTATTTGGGGCTTCCCTGGTGGCGCAGTGGTTGAGAGTCCGCCTGCCGATGCAGGGGACACGGGTTCGTGCCCCGGTCCGGGAAAAACCCACATGCCGCAGAGCGGCTGGGCCCGTGAGCCATGGCTGCTGGGCCTGCGCGTCCGGAGCCTGTGCTCCGCAACGGGAGAGGCCACAACAGTGAGAGGCCCGCGTACCGCAAAAAAAAAAAAAAATTGTATTTGCCCTTTGACCCAGTAATTCTACTCTTGTGAACTTTGCCTAAGAAACATGTCAAAATATCCCCCCCCCAAAAGTTTTATACACAATTATATTTATTGTAGCCTTAATAGCACAGGGGAAAAAAAACAACTAATGATCCAATAATGAGGTTATGTTTAAGTAAATTGTTATTTAGCCACATGATGAATCAAATATTAAAATATATATAATATATATATAAAGGAACTTCATAACAACACAGAGGAGGTCTCATCTTAAAGTTAACTGAAACAAAAGACAATGAAACTGTTTACATACTCTGAGCTCAGCTGTATCAAAAAAAGATTAAGATGAAAAAGGTTATTAGCAATGCAGATCTGAAAATAGTAGAGTTATAGATAATTATACTATCTTCTTTTAGTTTTCCAATTATCTATAGTGGATTTTTTTTTTTTTTTTGGCCGCACCACAGGGCATACAGGATCTTACTTCCCCAACAAGGGATCGAATCCGTGCCCCCTCCAATGGAAGCATGGAGTCTTAACCACTAGACTGCCAGGGAAGTCCCTTTGCTATGTTTAGAATAAGGAAGATTGGAAGTCACATTGTACACAAAATACTTTCAGGATACATTTTAAATTCAATGGGTTGAGTTTACCAAGAAACTGATGCAAAGCAACACATGACACTCTGGTTCCCAAACATGGACACTGCTATCAGACTCACCAGTACCTCACACATTTTATTCAACAAGGAGTAGAATTAAACCACTCTTGGGATCTCAGTGAACTCCTAATGCTCTAGTACCACAAAGAAAATTCTGCAAAACAGAACTTAGTCACTTAGTACACCTCAGCCCCCCATCGTTCACTTCGCTACTCTCTCTAGACCAGACACCTGGTTCTTCAGGAGCTCAAGTTCTGTTTCCCTAAATTGGCCAAATAGGCAATTACTGCCTGGCTCAATATCAGAGCCTTAAATGATATACCCTTCTCAAGTTCCTAAATAGATCGTCTTAGTCCTGAGACAACTAACAATTTATTTTGCAGGATAAAATGGTGTCCGGCAGACCACAATGGCTGAGTAAGTTTCTGAGGACAACCTCTTCTCCTTTTTCACTCTTACTTTGGTTTAGGACAGGCCCAGCTCTGTCCACCGAGACAACCATAAACCTCCCAGAGAATTTCCTCTGGTTTCAAGCTGACTTTGTTCACCAGACTTGAATCCTTGTTCTGAGACTAAAAATGGTCTTATGGGTAAAAGCATGGGCTTTGGGATCAGAGAACTTTGGGTTCAAATCTTAGCACAGCCATTTATTTGTTCTGCAACTTTGAGCAGGTTACTTGACTCCTACAGCTTTCACTTGAAAAATGAAAGTAACAATTCTTAAACTTTTTGAGTCTGCAGGAAGATTTCCTGAAACGATGTAAGTAAGAGGCTGATATCTGATACTAATATTCACTAGGTTGTAGTTTAAATGAATGTACAGGTATTAAAATAAAGGTTTCAATTGAGAGTTGTTTTAAATGAGGAACTAGGACAAGATGCAAAATTGTTAAAGAGTCTAAGAACCAGAGTAAAGACCCTCCATCAAAGGGACATGAAGATTGGGAGCTGGACATCAGAAAAGAAGATATTTGTCACATTGATTTTAGCACCTAGTTGATATTATTGTGACTCTTTTTTCTTAATTAGTGTTATTGGAGTCTAACACAAAGTCACAAAGCATAAATGTAAGGCACAAGGAATTATCGCTAAGTAAACAGCCATATAACACCCAGCACCACAGGCCGAGATCTAGAACATTGCTGGCCCCAGAGAAACAAAAGAGGGATTTTTAAGGACAGTGTTTAAGTGTTCTTAAAAAGAGTATTGTCTATTTCAATGTTGTAAGTAGCAAAAACATCCTCATACCTCCATGTCACTCACCTGAACACCAGGACACTGCACAACATAGTATAGCAATAATGAGGAAGAATCATCACCTGTGGTCCAGGTGGGTGTCCAGGTTATTGCCCAGACCCACACACACCCACGTGTGCTTTGCTCTGGTGGGCCGCCAGAACATGTCCCTATGCAACCTTAGTGAAGCACAGGGTGGAAAACTTCAACCAAAAAAGCGTCTTTCCTGGGATCTGACATTGCATGCACTTGTCATAGTGATGCTTAGAGCACTGCATTGTATCAAAAAAAAAAAAGCAGGGCGGTTAGCATAAATGAAAAGTCATTCAAAAATAATAAAAAATGTGACTTTCTTCCTCTATTTATAGCCTGTGATACAAAATTTAAAACTCAGTGAGGATCAAATAAGGTAAATATCATACACCAGAAATATGCTGTCGATTAATTCCCACAGATAGAAGCAGATTAAATAGGGTTCTTAAATATGAAAGCTGGTACTGGTTTATATTTAATAGTCCTATAGCTCTAGAGTTTAAAAACTGAATAAATTAAAAATTCATCTTCTAAATCTTTGTATATTGATCAATGAATTAAAATTAAATTTTGTGATATGCCTTTAGCCAAGTTCTAGCCTCAACCTAATATTCTGTGTGCCTGTCTTCATTATAGGGACTAGGTCCTGATCTAAAGGTATCTATGTTGGAAGAACCTTGAAAATCATTTGATTCTACCCCCCTCCATCTTCCACACAGGGAAAACGAAGACCCAGAGGGATAGAGAGGCTTATCTAGAATTACCTAGCTAATTAATTGTGAAGATGAGTCTAGAACTCCAACTAATATCCTGTGCATTATACAAGAGATTTTCCTGTTCTCTACAACCTTTGGATCTACAGATGCTTTGGATCAAAGCGTGCCTCAGGTATTAAGGAAGAGTTTTAGCAGTTTGCTGCAGAATACCAGACCCCATTATCCTTTCGCCATTTCAAACTAAGCAACTCCATTTGTTTTACATATTGGCTTCCACGTTAGATTTCATTTGAGGAACACATTTGGCTAGAATAATTTGACAGCCATTGCTTTCTATGAGTATCGGTGGACTTTGTTTTCAAAAAACATGCATTGCGAGTCAACAGAATCAACATAAACCTAATTTACCATTTTGCTAGGCTCGACGAGATAAATTTGAACTGCTGTTAACCCTCAACAAAAACAACAGATATCAAACAGCCTTTAGACTGACACTCCCCTGCCTAAAGATGCTAACTTGCAAATAAATCACTAATTGGCTGGTCACTGGACCTTGGTTGAATAATTGATTTCGCTACATCATATAACGCATCTCTGTTTCATTTCACAGAAGAAAGCCACTCAAGGAAAATATGTTTAGAACGTAACTTCATATGAGAGGGTAAAAAGACCAATATGTGTGCATCAGGCACATTTCCACAAAACGCAGGCCAGTTACATTGGGAATGTCAGCTGTTGTCATCATTTCAAAATCCTGTCACTATTTGAGAACTTTGCATCTCAGGTCATCTTTGGTCAGATATATCTACCTCCAATCATTCTAAGTGCATAGAAGGTGCTCTCTCTGATACTAATAGAGAAAAATCTATGCTCTGGAAATGCCTAAAATGTCCTGACTTTGTTAACTCCTCGTCACTGGGAATCTTTATCCTTACAACTGGTTTTCCAATTACCTGAAAGAAGATGATGGGTAGAGAGTCGATGGACAGAAAAAGCAACAACAATCAAAATGCCTTTTTGGCATAAATAACACTGATTCTTCCAAAGATAAGAAGGAAATCACTTAAGCCAAGATGAATAGAATCCGAATAGGTAATAAATGAGTAAGGAGTTCAGTACATACCTGAGGGCAAAGGGAGCAATACCTTTCCACCTTCTATATGAGCATTTGCCCTTTAGTTAACTTTCGAGCTCTGTCCCCTTGGTAAACCGATAAAAGCTGATAAGTTACATACCTTACCAGGCAACTCTGCTTATGGTAGAAGTGATTTCTGATCTGCAGACTGCATCTGAGAGAACAATAAATACCTCTGGGCCCCCCTGAGGGACAGGCCTCTTTCACTCAGCCTAATGTTTTCAAGATTCATCCATGTTGTAGCATGTATCAGTATTTCACTTCCTTCTTTTCTTTTTTCTTAACTTATTGAGACATAATTCACATAACATGCAATTTATTCATTTAAAGTGTACAATTAACTGGTTTTTAGTATATTCAGAGTTGTGCAAGCATCACCACAGTCAATTTAGAACCTTTTTGTCACCTCCAAAGAAACCCTGTACCCTTTAACTATCACCCTACTCTCTGCCCATCTCCTCCAGTCCTAAGCAACCATCAATATGCTTTCTGTTCTGGACTTTCATGTGAATGGAATCATATAGTATGTGGTCTTTTACGGCTGGTTTCTTTCACTTAATGTACTGTTTTCAAGGCTCATCCATGTTGTATCATGTATCAGGACTTCATTCCTTTTATGGTTGAACAATATTCCATTGTAGGCATATACCACATTTTATCCATTTTATCCATTATCTATCTATCCAATTGATAAATGCTGGGTTGTGACCACCTTTTGGCTATTATGAATAACAAAGCTATAAACATCTGGGTACAAATCTTTGTGTGGATTTCATTTATCTTGGGCATATATCCATTTGCTGAGTCAGTGGCAACTCCAGGCTTAATCATTTGAGGAATTGCCAGACTGTTTTCCAAATTGGCTGCAACACTTTACATTCCTACCAGCCGTGTATGAGTGTTCTTATTTCTCCACATCCTCCTCAACTCTTTTCCAACTTGGTTAAGATGCCACATGGTTATTTTTAATGATCGCTTTTTCCTTCTCCAAAGGGCTTGCAAACTCCATTCTGGGATATTTTCAAGAATTCTGCCCAGTATTACCAAATTCTCCAGCTTTCAGGTTGTAAAAATTTTCTTTTTAAGAGACAGTGGCCTTTGCCTAGCGCCTGCACTTATTATGCCCATTCTTCAAACTTGCCCAAATATCACCATTTCTCAAAGATCACTTTGCACTGAGAGAAACCGAAGACTGGGTATCCACTTGTGTCTTTTTCTTCAACACTGAGAAAATTTTGCATAAAAACAACCCCCCAAACACAGATGATTTTTTTTAAAAAAAGTTAATTTTGGTTATTTGGCACTACTTTTTTATTTCCCTCTATTATTCCTATATTGAGTTATAATAAGTCACATGTCATGAAATATAAATCAGTACTATAAAAGAAAAGGTTACTTAAGCACACAAAATTGAGTAGAATATATTCAATCAATAAATGAATACCATAGTATTTTAAATGCAGAATCTAATCCTTTCGAAATGATCTGTTGGTTCTAATGAATAATTATTTCACAGAAAGTTTTTAATAAAATTCAGGTTTTAAAGAGGAAAATTATTAACACTGTATTTTACTACCAAAAAGTTATTGCATGATTCTGATAATTTAAAACAGAGAGTAGAACAAGAAATTTCATTATTATTTCAGACTAGTGTTATGACTCTATACAACCTGAGCAAAAGACATTTTATTGAGGTATAATTGACATATTATATATGTTTCTGTGTCTCACTTAGCGTAATGCCTTCAAAGTCCATCCATGTTGTTGCAAACGGCATGTGCGTGTATATATATATATATATATATATAACAAATACATAAAATACACACACATATATATCTTATCTTCTTTATGCATTCATCCATCAATGGACACTCAGGTTGTTTCCATATCTTGTCTGTTGTAAATAATGCCGTGATGAACATGCGGGTGCATATATCTTCTCAAAGCAGTGTTGTTGTTTTCTTTGGATAAGTACTAGAAGTGGAACTACCAGATCATATGGTAGTTCCATTTTCAATTTTTTGAGGGACTTCCATACTGTTTTCCATAATGGCTATACTACTTTACATTTCACCAACATTGCACAGGGTTTTTTATTTTCCCTTTTCTCTATATTCTTGCCAACACTTTATTTCTTGTCTTTTTGATAACAGCCATTCTAATAGGTATGAGGTAATATCTCATTGTGCTTTTGATTTGCATTTCCCTGATGATTAGTGATGCTGAGCATCTTTTCATCTATTGTAGGCCAGCTGAATGTGTTCTTTGGAAAAATGTCTGTTCAGATCCTCTACCTATTTTTCAATCCGATTGGGGGTTTTTTTGTTTTGTTTTGGCTATTGAGGCAATTGCCTTCTTTATAAATTTTGGATGTTAGCCCCTTGGATATATGCAAATATTTTCTCCCATTTCTGAAAACATTTTCTCCCATTCAGTAGGTGGCCTTTTCATTTTGTTGATGGTCTCCTTTGCTGTGCAGAAACTTCTTTGTTTGATGTCATCCACTTGTTTATTTTTGCTTTCGTTGCCTTTGATTTTGAAGTCAGATCCAAAAAATTCATCACCAAGGGCTTCCTGCCTACTCATTCTTCAAGGTGTTTTATGGTTTTAGGTCTTACATTCATCTTTAATCCATTTTGAGTTAATTTTTGTGTATGGCATAAGATAGTAGTCTCGTTTATTTTGTATATGTCTGCCCAATTTTCCCAACACCATTTCTTGAAGAAACTGTCTTTTCTCATCGTATATTCTTGGTTCCTTTATTGTAATTTAATTAACCACACATGACTGGTTTATTTCTGGACTCTCTATTCTGTTCCCCCAACCTATGTGTCTTTTATGCTAACACCATACTGTTTTAATTACTATAGCTTTGTGATACAGTTTGAAATAAGGAAGCATGATACCTCTAGCTTTGTTATTCCTTCTCAAGATTGCTTTAGCTATTCAAGATCTTTTATGATTCCATACAAATTTTTTGTTCTATTTCTGTGAATGTTTTGAATCAAACATTAGTTACCTCCTCCTTTGCAGATAAACTTAGAACTAAAAATTAGACAAACTTACAAAGAAATGAGCTGAAGTTTAGCAATCCTATCACATTATTCTGGTAGCTGACATGGTTAGTCTTTGTCAAGTATGGAAAACAGACGAGTTATGAGATAAGAAGCTGTATAATAAATCGCAAAAACTCCAATCCTTGAGGAGTAATATTATCTGTATGTCCATTATTGATTCCCAGAATACCATATTCAAAATAAAAATACAAATATATTTTACTACCAAATGTAGTTTTAAATTATCTGCCACTGTTTAGCTAATGCAAATCCAAGCCCCTCCTCATTTTATCGTGCTTACTTGAAAGTTTTCTATACCTCTAAATTATATCTGTAAGGATTCTCACATTTTATAGGATGAGTAGTTAGTAGATATACATATTTGGACCAATGCCTAGGGCTAATTTTACTCACTTTTTGTTTAGTTCAAGTCCTGTCCAGTCCTCTGGAATTAAACCTCCAGAAAGAAGGGGAAAGCATGTGGTCATAACCAGGGTGCTAAATTAAAGAAGGGAAAAGAGCCTTAGGAGTAGCAAATGTCTGTCTGATTTTGTTGGTATCTTTTTAAGAAAGCCTCTCAGGTAGAAGGAGCATCTATACAGGGACATCTAGTGGCAAAGAAGAATCAATACAGTTATTGGCCTCAACAACACTTGAATTTTACCTTTGCTCCACCTTTGTACAATCAAGGAGGAAAAAAACCCTGAACTCTAAATAATGGCCATTTACAGTATTTATAACTGTATTTGAGCAAGAAAAAAATACTTGAAAAAGCAAAGAATTTGAACTGAATCTTTTTCTTTTTCATAACAAAATTAAGCTTATAGCCAAGATAGATTTGTTCCCATCAGGTTTCTCTATTTTTTCAAGCCATAGTACTGTTAAGAGATAAAAGAACAGTTTTACCAAAATTAATCTTTCCAGAGACATCAAAAGCCAGAATAAACCAATTACCCTTATGCTGTAGAACATTAGTTAAATAGCATTACTTTTTTAAGCAATATGACTGTAATTAAAAAAAAACTAACAGAAAACTAATGATCTGTATCACAAATGAAACCATTAAAATGAAATAACAGTGAATCTTAATTAAACCATTCAGTAACCTTAAGATAGTTTCTTATGTGTCTCTTCTATAGAAATCTTTTTGTGTCTTTCTTTGAAATGAGACTGAAAATTAAGCAAAAACTGACTTCAGTGCAAATACTCTTTCTCCCCACTAGCTTTCTTTCCTACCGGAACAGGAAAGGCAACTGCTTTTTCAGATATTTCTGGAGAGTTGTAGAGCAAAGGACAAGAAAAGGGTGAGCATTTAGATCTGGGTCTCAAAAGGCGTATATTATTAAGGATAACAGGTACAATGTTTTGACTTTAATTACTGACCTGAATCATTTCAGCAGACCAACGTGGAATCTTACTCAAGACTAAACTTCAGAATGGTTATTTAATTCGCAAGGTGTTTTGTTTTTACCTTGCCTTCAAGACAGGAATTTTCCTCCACCCCACCAGGGGAACCAGCCTAGCACTTCTAGCTCTCTCCCTGTACCAGCTTTTCTCATCTCAATGCTGGTCCTTTTCTTCTCATAATTACCATAGCTTCCCATTTTTACTGATATAAAAGTGGGCTTTAATATTTCACGGCCACTTTGCACTCACATTCGTTTAGGAAAACACTAAAACCCAATCATCAGGCAGAGCTGTTATTCTCACTTTTCTGGGCACCTCATTTCTGACAGCCTGAATACTCACTGTTCTCCCTCTCAGTCACTCAGTATTTACCAGGTGTAAGATGATTTGACATTGATTTTTACTGAGGAAACTTGAAATTGCTAAACATCTCATTTCATCTATTCCCAGATCATAAGTTGATCCTATTTGTATACAACTACCTCAATATCATATAAGTATATGATACATAGATATAGATAGATAGATATAATGAGGAAACAAATGGTACAAACTTGAAGAACATCAAGAAACTTACCTTAACTAAAAAGGCAGAAAAAGCATAAGTAGTGATTCCCTGAATCCAGATGGAGGAGATGGGGAAAGGGTGTTACTTTCTTATGAATTAAAAAAAAAAAAAAGAGTATGATAGCTGTGAAAACCTATTACTTACACACTAATCTAATATTCAGTATACATTTTTCAATCTTTTTCCTTATGTCTTGCCCCCAAATGTCCCATCAACCAACAGCTTTTCTTGGACAGTAAATGTAATACTCAACATGGATGGAATTTTTTTTTTTTAATTTGCAAAGGCCAGACTAGACTTGGGGTACACCGTAGGCTGACAAAGTCATCATGTGTATAAACTAACCCAATGGAGCAGATGAGGATATGGTTAGGGAAGACTGCATTGGATGAACTGTGTGAATTTATAAATTCTGACAGACTGATACACATAGAGCTATATATACACATATACATACACACAGAAATACAGATATAAATATGTGTATTAGCTATAGTCTGATTCCCCACATCTGCCCACTGAGAGGGCCTGGAAACAATGATACCTCAATAACCATGAACACACCTAGTGTCCAGATCTTGGCTTTTAATTGCCATTCTCAGCTAAAAGAAATTAAGGCTCCTTGGAGAAATGGCTGACTATAGACATGATTGAAACAGGGAAAGAACAAGACGACCCTGGAACATCTTATTATGCCAGAGACCAAGGATGTGCACAAAGAATGATGGAGATACGTCAAAAGGACATGGAAACCAGCTTCAACAAACTCTAGTGGTTAAGCAGAGGGCAATCTGAGGATCACATCAAATAGAGACAGTAATGGGGTATAATCCATTGAATAAAGTGGGAAACAATTGTATTTAAATAAATAGATAAATTGATAGTTTGGTGAGGAAAGAGATATTTTATATTGTCTTCAAGTACCTCCCCACAAAATACTTACTACAAAGAGAAAACAGTAACTTTACAGTGGGAAAAGTCTGGCGGACACCACCTTAATCAAAAAATCAATCATTAGCAATGGGACAAATCAAAATCATATGCCACATAACAAGATGCAACGAAAAGAACTTAGCATCACTTCCGGCATGTTCCTGACAGACTCACAACTGAGTCTAATCTTGAGGAAATATCAGGACAACCCAAATGAAGGGATCATTCAAAATTCAATTATCTTCAAAATAATTGGCCTTTTATTTTCAAAAGTGTCCAGATTGTGAGAGTCAAGACTAAAGAACTGTTCCAAAGTGAAGGAAGCTAAAGGGAGACGACAGCTAAATGCAATAAGTGATCCTACTGGATCCTTCTTCTATAAGTGGCATTATTGGTACAATGGATGAAACTTGAATGAATTCTGAGGAATATACCAAAGCAATGTATAAATGTAAATCTCCTGATTTGGTGGTTAAATTTGGTTATGTAGGAGAATAGCCTTGTCAGTAAGAAATACACATGAAAGTATTCAGGAGTGAGCAGCATATTAACAAATGATTCAGAAAAAAAAAAAAATTCTGGGACTGTACTTCCAACTGTTCTGAAAGTTAATGCTTATTTCAAAATTTTAAAACTTACATATATGAAAGTCTGCCCAAGCATTTAAGTAAAATTATTTCCAAAATATTTATACAAAACTAATTCAAAACCAATTTTCCACATCTGCTCCATTAATTGGCTATTTGATTGGAAAACATCATTCTGTAACTATTGAGAAAGTGGTATTTTTTTTCTAGTTGATACGATGCATTCAACAAATACAGTCAATGAGTACATATTAAAAAAGGTAATAAGGTTCCAGCACATAATAAAGTAGACGGTGTGGATTTCTTTCCAGGTAGTAATCATTTATTTTTTTAAAAAAGCACATTCTCTGAGATTTTAATTTAACTGCAGACAGTTCAATAAAATATCAAATCATGCTAACATGGTGAAATAAGAAAGTGATTGTGTCTCCTTTTGCCCCTTCCATGTTCCCCTTTGCCTCTAGTTTCCAAACTGTGGGTTCAATTTGGGATGACAATGAGTACCTTAGTGTTCTTATCTTTCTCATTAACTGATGGGATATAAGCCAAGGTTTGCCAACTTGTGGCCCATAGGTATGCCTTGTGAGTTATACTCAGTATTAGAAAAATCAAGGAAGTTCACAGATAATGTGCATTTCCAAATTCTTTCAATAATAAAACTGACTGCAGTAGAATGATGGCATGCCCTTTTTATTTTTTTAATGTTTTTATTGGAGTATAACTGCTTTACAACAAAGTGAATCAGTTATACATATACATATATCCCCATATCTCTTCCCTCTTGCGTCTCCCTCCCTCCCACTCTCCCTATCCCACCCTTCTAGCTGGTCACAAAGCACCAAGCTCATCTCCCTGCGCTATGCGACTGCTTCCCACTAGCTATCTATTTTACATTTGGTAGTGTTTATAGGTCCATATATACACCACCACGCTCTCACTTTGTAGACAGTGTCTTAGTATTAACTGAGTTTACATTCTGTAGAGGAGATGGACAATAAATAAATAAATAATTTCAGATAGTGATTGTGATATGGAGAAAATAAAATAAGGTAATGTCAGAGTAAGTGGAGAGGGTAAGAGAGGGCTTCCCTAGGGCAGTGATACTCACATGACAAGACCTAGCAATGAGAAATCTAGACAAAAATAGTCCAGGCAAGGGAAACACCTTGTACAAAAGCCCAAGGCAAGAACTGCAGGGCAGCCAGTGCAGCTGGAAAGCAACAAGCAAGGGGAGATAAGAAAGCAGGTCCGAGATAAGAGGCAGGGCCAAAGTCACAGAGGGCTTTGTAGGTCACGGTTACTAAGAAGTTAGGGTTTTATTCTAAGGGCAGTGGATAATTATGAAAGGGTTTTGACCTTTAATCACCACTCTTACCTTTAAAAGATCACACTGTCGAATCTAAATTGGAAAAGAAGAAGTAAAACTGTCACTGCTTGCAAATGACACGATACTATACATAAAGAATCCTAAAGATGCTACCAGAAAATTACTAGAGATAAACAATGAATTTGGTAAAGTAGCAGGATACAAAATTAATGCACAGAAATCTCTGGCATTCCTATACACCAATGATGAAAAATCAAAAAGAGAAATTAAGGAAACACTCTCTTTTACCACTGCAACAAAAAGAATAAAATACGTAGGAATAAACCTACCTAAGGAGACAAAAGATCTGTATGCAGAAAACTATAAAACTCTGATGAAAGATATTAAAGATGATACAAACAGATGAAGAGATATACCATGTTCTTGGATTGGAAGAATCAACATTGTGAAAATAACTATACCACTCAAAGCAATCTACAGAACCAATGCAATCCCTATCACATGACCAGTGGCATCTTTCACAGAGCTAGAAGAGAAAATTTTACAATTTGTATGGAAACACAGAAGACCCCGAATAGCCAAAGCAATCTTGAGGGAAAAAAACGGAGCTGGAGGAATGAGGCTCCCTGACTTCACACTATACTACAAAGCTACGGTAATCAAGACAGTCTGGTACTGGCACAAAAACAGAAATATAGATCAATGGAACAGGATAGAAAGCCCAGAGACAAACCCATGCACATATGGTCACCTTATCTCTGATAAAGGAGGCAAGAATATACAGTGGAGAAAAGACACCCTCTTCAATAAGTGATGCTGGGAAAACTGGATAGCTACATGTAAAAGAATGAAATTAGAACACTCCCTAACACCATACACAAAAATAAACTCAAAATGGATTGAAGACCTAAATATAAGGCCAGACACTACCAAACTCTTAGAGGAAAACATAGGCAGAACACTCTAGGACATAAATCACAGCAAGATCCTTTTTGACCCACCTCCTAGAGAAATGGAAATAAAAACAAATGGCACCTAATGAAACTTAAATGCTTTTGCACAGCAAAGGAAACCATAAACAAGATGAAAAGACAGCCCTCAGAAAGGGAGAAAATATTTGTAAATGAATCAACTGACAAAGGATTAATCTCTGGAATTTACAAGCAGCTCATGCAGCTCAATATCAAATAAACAAACAACCCAATCCAAACATGGGCAGAAGACCTAAAGAGACATTTCTCCAAAGAAGACATACAGACTGCCAACAAACACATGAAAGGATGCTTAATATCACTAATCATTGGAGAAATGCAAATCAAAACTACCATGAGCTATCACCTCACACCAGTCAGAATGTCCATCATCAAAAAATCTACAAACCATAAATGCTGGAGAGGGTGTGGAGAAAAGGGAACCCTCTTGCACTGTTGGTGGGAATGTAAATTGATACAGCCACTGTGGAGAACAGTATGGAGGTTCCTTAAAAAACTAAAAATAGAATTACCATATGACCCAGCAATCCCACTACTGGGCATATACCCTGAGAAAACCATAATTCAAAAAGAGTCACGTACCACAATGTTCATTGCAGCTCTATTTACAATAGCCAGGACATAGAAGCAACCTAAGTGTCCATCGACAGATGAATGGATAAAGAAGATGTGGCACATATATACAATGGAATATTACTCAGCCATAAAAAGAAACAAAATTGAGTTTTTGTAGTGAGGTGGATGGACCTAGAGTCTGGTATACAGAGTGAAGTCAGTCAGAAAGAGAAAAACAAATACCGTATGCTAACACATGTATGGAATCTGAAAAAAAAGAAATGGTTCTGAAAAACCTAGGGACAGGACAGGAATAAAGACACAGATGTAGAGAATGGACTTGAGGACAAAGGGAGGGGGAAGGGTAAGCTGGGACAAAGTGAGAGAGTGGCATTGACATATACACACTACCGAATGTAAAATAGGTTGCTAGTGGGAAGCAGCCACATAGAACAGGAAGACCAGCTTGGTGCTTTGTGACCACCTAGAGGGGTGGGATAGGGAGGGTGGGAGGGAGACACAAGAGGGAGGGGATATGGGGATATATGTATACATACAGCTGACACTTTATCATACAGCAGAAACTAACACAACAATGTAAAGAAATTATACTCCAATAAAAATGTTAAAAAAAAAAAGATCACATTGTCCACACTGCAGGACAAATGCATTGGTTACAGGGATGCAAGAAAGGTAGCAAAATAATTAGGAAGTTATTATAGTACAGATGGGAATTGATTTGGTAAAAACCAGGATAACAGTGGGACATAAAGTAGACAGACTGAGAATGTACTTTGGACTTGATAATACAACACAGTTTTATAAGATACTACCAATTTTTGATTGAGCAATTTCTATGTACCCAAATTAACTTCTATTTTAGTACTTAAGTCTTTAATATTGGCAGGAATAAAGTGATTAGGATCCTGTGAGCCTAGTTAAACCAAAAACAAAACAAATTTAGGGCAAAATAAAAGTGCAAACAGAAAGGACCTCCTTTTGATCTGTACTTCTTTCAATAAAAATGTATGTTCTGGGACTTCCCCGGTGGCACAGTGGTTAAGAATCCGCCTGCCACTGCAGGGGACATGGATTCAAGCCCCAGTACGGGAAGATCCCACATGCTGCGGAACAGCTAAGCCCATGCGGCACAACTACTGAGCCTGCACTCTAGTGCCCACAAGCCACAACTACTGAGCCTGCATGCCACAACTACTGAGTCTGCATGCCACAACTACTGAAGCCCACGCACCCTAGAGCCCATAATCCGCAACGAGAAGCCACCACAGTGAGAAGCCCGTGCACTGCAATGAAGAGTAGTCCCCGTTCGCCCGCAACTAGAGAAAGCCCGCACACAGCAACAAAGACCCAACACAGCCAAAAATAAAATTATTTTTTTAAATGTATGTTCTACCCTAATGTGAGAAGTGCTAAGTAGTATTAATTATTAAAGAAGTGTTGACTGACACAAAATGAGCAGAAATTTGTTATTGGAAGGAAGGAAGGAGAATACATTTACATTTGAAAAACCAGGAGATGAGATGTCAGGAACTACCATAATCCTGAAGGTTTGTGTGGTGAGTTGGGGCAGAGAAATGGAGGGTTTGGGGAAATCAGAACGTCAACCCTGCGCTCTGGAAATTTTATCAGAGGATATGACACCACAACTAGCCAAGAAAGGGTGTGTTGAACTATCAGACTTGACTAAAACCTGGAGAAATACATCACTGGAGCCCATTCTAACCCACAAACACACTTTGCAATGTCAAATGGTCTACCCAGATTAACTTCCCTTCCTGACAGCAGTGGTCTTTGGAAGTGAAGGGATTCAGAATATATCACTGTGAAAAGTTTTTTGTTTTTATTTTTGTTTTTTCTGAACTCCGCTTAACTGCCTAAAAGCAGAGCCTCTCAAAAGAATTCACTTGTCATAAACACACACACCCCCCACCCGCGGGAGAAATTATCAGGGAAGATTAACTCCTATGACAGCAGACAAGAAGTTGGCACCAGCGTAAGAAATTGCCTAAAACAGACGTCACCAAACTATCGTTATCTCACAGCTAATCTTCTAAGGCCCATATTTCTCTTTCCCAAAGTCATTTGTTTTCTCATAAGTGGCCTTCTCCCCATCTTTTCCCCATTAAGATGGTATATATGCCCCAAATTCTAACTGCCTCTGTGAGTCACATTTTTCTGGGAACACTCCTGTATATACGTGAATAAAAATCTGTCTTTTCTCTTGCTAATCTGTCTTTGTCAGTTTAATTTGCACGCCCAGGATCATTAAACATAAGAGGGTAGAGCAAAGGGTTTTCCTCCCTAACAGAAGAAAAAAAAAAAAAAAGAATTTCTTTTATAAAAAAGAACTAGCTAAAAGACAAAACCCATTTTGCACCCAGTTGTTACTCTCACAAGTTTCATTTATAGATATTTTATACCCATGCTAAGTCTTACAAAGAATTTTAAGCAGTACCCAACAAAAACCCATACAGTAAAAGAGTAAACTATCGTTGACAAAGAAAAATGCACAACATGAGAGCTGTGAGTTTAAGTTTTATTCAGGGACTTACTGAGGACTATAGTCCAGGAGACCCTCTCAGTAGCACTGAGAGAACAGCTCCAAAGGGGTAGAGGAGAAGCCAGTTTATATATGAATTTTTTTGGCCTGGAAATACATGCAGTCAAGCATACATCTTGATGAAAGATTATGCTAATCACAAATATATCTCCAGTTAATGATTTTAGTGCTTTTTTATGTATGGGAAGATGCAAGAAGCTGGGGTCACTGAAATTCTTCCTGAGATACATGTCTAACTACCTAAGGCCGTGTCTACCCAAAGCACAGAGTGCCTCATCCTGGTGTTCATCCTGAATTCCTCTCAGGGTGCACTGCTGGTGGGCAAGTGCAGTGGGTTATGACTTAACCCTCGTAGAACTGGGTGATGAACAATGCTTTTCATTTTTCTTCATTCACACTGTGGATGATAATAAATCACTCCCGGGAAAATTTAAGGGAGGCAGTAAAGCGAGTATTCAGATCCTAAGTGTCTATGTAACTCATTTTTCTAAAGTAGTCAAAGGGAAGAGGAAATTATGGTTGATCTTCTGTTGTTAACAGGAGAGAAATAAAGATGCAATGGTTCATCAGAGAAAGCAGAACTTTTCTTAGCTCTTAGGGCTAAATGGGATTTCTCACATGGGATTTTGCTAACGGGGCACTGAGCCATGTTGTAGGCAGCACCCTCGACAATCAGAGTTCACAAGAATGTTTCTTGCTGCTTTCCTCCAAGAAACATAGGAATAATAGCTCAGTGGAGCAACGCTTAGCGAAGGGGCAAATTAGCTCACTAGCATCCCTGTTTATTTTCTATCCTGCTGGTGTGACTCAGCTTCTTAAAGCTTTATCATTCCTGGTTATACTGATCAAGAGAGTTCGACAGAAGCCAGAAAAGGAGTTCCTCAGGTCCTCAGAACACAGCAGGTCTTTTACATTTGGTACACTTTCAAAAATATATATATATGACCAGCCCTCAAAGAGGCAGACCACTTCGAAGCACACTTTCTTGCTTGATTAGTATCTACAATGATCAAGTGCCATTTAATACAAGAGAGGGAGAGAAATTAAGTTGAAAATGTTCTAAGTTAAGACAATCATTCCAGCTCTGGCTCCCCAAATGCATGACCTTTGAAAAGTCATTTATCTTCTGTGTCTCCATCCCTAAAGTATCTAAGATATGCTTTGGGAAAAGTTAGATTTATACAAAGAAATATCAAGAAATAGACGTGAACTCCTTTCAATCATTAGCCGCCACTGATTCACAACTTGCCTAAAGAGGAGCAAAGCTACATCCCTAACACAGCAGATCTTATGAACAATGAGCCATCAACTGGAGCAGCTCATTTGGAAATCTGTCACTTCCTAGACAGTTACAAGTATGAATTGGAAAAAAAAAATGAATTTGTCCTTGAGACTCAAAGAACCATTTTCTAGGAGGAGGCATAAAAGTATGGGATACGGAATGTTCAACAGACGGTTCTATTTTTTATTACATGCAAAGTGAAAGTGTCTCAACAATCAAGAAGTGAAAGGGAAAAAAGTGTAACAGGAAATTTTGTCCACATGTTTAAAAAGAGTTGCAAAACTCTTTTCTCTTTCTAATTGCTTCCAGGAAATGATTTTTCCTGGTCTGCCTTTTGGTAAGGAGATACAAAAAACTGTGTCGTTGTCATGTGACGCCTGTTTAACCAGTCAGTTGATCGACTAGTTAGGGGCTCCAAGAAGAAAGAGGTCACTTAAAGGAAAACCAATTAAATGGGTTGCTTCCTTCTGAAGGTCATAGAGCATTGTGGTTGAAAGTACAGATGTGGAGTCAAAATGCCTGGCTTAGATGACAGAGCAACTTACTCACTGCTCTATACCTTTGTTACCTTATTTGCAAAATGGGGATGGTTAGTGTAAGCACATCATCAGGTCATTTTGAAGATTAAACAGCCTAACTCACGTGAAGTACTTCGAGCAGGCTCTGCTTTATAGTAAGTGCTCATAAACGTTCACTGCACTGATCCCACCTTTAGCCTCTAGAGTGACTCAGGTTCCTCAGCTGGCACCCATCCCAAGAGGTGGTCCCACTAAATAACTGCCGAGAAACGAAAAGGGGACTCTCACGCTGACGTAGTCTAAGATAGACTCAGAAATTCAGCCATGTCCACTCTCCGAAACTATTAGTTATTCTAAAAAAATTTCCTCCCAAAACTATTTTCTCCTCAAAAAATTCAGTCCAACATTTCAAGCGTAGCTTAAATGTACTTTCACTAGCTACAAAACATTCCATCTTACATAAACCCGTTTTAAAAATACAATCAAAAGAAACAATGAAATTCCATATGGGGAAAGAAGACAATGAAACTGTGGTCACGATCTGAACTTCATAGATTATAGCTGGAATGTTTGTACAGCTGCACTATTTAATTAGTTTACTATCTTCCCAGAATTATGAGCAATACCAGGGGAAGACTGCTAGACTGTTCTTTTCATCCTGTGGGAAGTTAGGGGAAAATGTGTTGCAGAAGCAGTTTATAGATGGAGGCAATTTGTAAACCTTGAGTTTGGTGGACTGGGAAAAAGCGTAGAAAGTTCCAGAACACAGATGACAGGAACTTCTATGTATACCAAGAATGTAACTGTTATACCCAAAAAAGGATGTAACAAAAGTGCACAAGATCAGACAATATAGGAATAAAATAGGAGTGTCCCTCCTGCTCCCACAATTGAACCCAGTTCCCACTGATGGGTAATCTTGCGCCATTTAACCCAAATGAAATCCTCCCCAGAAACCCTAGACTCTAATCTCCCAAGACAAAACTTTCCTCCCCTAAACTCAACAATTTCCATGAACTTCATCCACCTTCCAGAAATCAGAACAGAAGTCCACCACTCCCCATATAGTTTAGATTGCTGTGCTTCCCAAATCACTGTTGCTCCTGGGGACAGGATAGCTTTACTCTCTCCTGAATCCCTGTGTCTCTATATCCAGGTAAGGGAGAGAGAATGGAATTCCAAAACATAAAGACCATTCACAGGTAGAGATGCAGCCAAAAAAGACCCTGGGTTTTGAGTCTGAAGATCTGGGTTCAGCTCTTAGCACAGTTACCAACTGGATCATCTTGGGCAAACCGGAGGTAAATCCTCTCCCGGCCTCGGATCTTCTCAGTTGTGAAGTAGGTAAAATATTATCCTACCTAAGAGTTTGAGAGGATTAAAAGCGACGATAGATGTCAAAATTCTCTGTAAACTCTAACATGCTGTCAGAGTCGGTTACAGTGATTGTTTGACCAGGTTCCCAACAACTGTGTTTTATCTCCCTCAAAGAGGTTGTGACTTCCTTGGGTGTAGGTACCGTTTTCTCATGTCTTTTATACCTACTAATTTCTTGAGCACTATCTTCATTGAGTACACAGAAAGAACACTGAAGTGTAAGACCTGGGTTTCAGTTTCTTCCATGAGTCATTTAATCTCTTGATCTGAGTCTCCTTCGCTTAGATGTTTATTTTCTCACATAAACAAGGGCAAGTCTAAAGGTACACCAAGTTTCAGGGTTAACTGATTCAATGGCTTGAAGATGTCATTAAAAGATCACATTTAGTCCAACGCATCAACTTCATCCTAAGGCTGATCATGAGATGATGGGGTTGTCCTCCTTCACTTTGCCCTTAAGTGTGAATGTGCATCCTTGCCTTAAAAAGTAAACCAATAACAGCCACCAGGGGAAATGTCAGAGCACACCAATTGGATGAGACTACTCTTCTCCATTACAACTGCACTTAGAATCACCCAGGAAGTACTTTTAAAAACACCCAGTTCTGGGACTTCCCTGGTGGTCCAACGGTTAAGACTACACCGTGCTTCCAACTTCTGAGGCGTGGGGAACTAAGATCCCACATGCCACACAGGGCAGCCAATAAGTAAGTAAGTAAATAAATAAATAAATAAAAACACACAATTCCCACATTCCAGAGACTCTGATTCAGTATGTCTGGAAGGGAAGGAGATTGGGGCTTTTTTTTTTTTTTTTGCGGTACGCGGGCCTCTCACTGTTGTGGCCTCTCCCGTTGCGGAGCACAGGCTCCGGACACGCAGGCTCAGCAGCCATGGCTCACGGGCCCAGCCGCTCCGCCGCATGTGGGATCTTCCCAGACCGGGGCACGAACCCATGTCTCCTGCATCGGCAGGTGGACTCTCAACCACTGCGCCACCAGGGAAGCCCCAATTGGGGCATTTTTTAAAGCACCCCAGATGATTCAAATATGAAGCCAGGGATAAGAAACAACTTCAGGGTAACTGGGATACACCCATAAAACTGGGGAAGGGGAGGTTTAGAAGGTAACCAAGCAGTAAATATTGTAGTAGCTACTGTTAGCTACATAATATATACCCCTCTAAAGGTTCGAAGTGTACAACTGCATATTAAGCATTCAACAGTAAGGAAAGTTAGTTAATGTTCTGTTCTTGTTTGGGGTTTTTGTTTGGGGTGGGAGGTGGGATTGGCTACTTAACAAAGAAGGGTCCTGGCAAAAGAACAAAAGAGCTAACAGCCGAGTGAAGAACTAAGGACAAAAATCCCCTCTTACTAGTCTCAGACCAATATCCTTATAGGAATTTCCGAGATAGATTAGATATAAATGAACTATGTCAGCATAAAACAGGAAGTTCAGGAAGACCAAAGTTAAGGAGCACATAGAGTGCAGAGGTCAATATAAAGCTGTCATTCAGGAATCTGAACAAATAAAGTCAATATCAGGACCAGGGGACCATGAAGTGACAGTAAACCCAGGCAAAAAGCATTTCTATTAGGAAAGTAACCAATTCCAGAGAATAGACAACTCAGGACCCACCCTGGAAGTGAAATTAGCTAGAAATGGTACTAGAAAGAACAGCAGTTGCAGATACCCTTCAAGGTCAACTGGCTGTCCTGCACAGAGAAGAAAAGGAACTCTTTTCAAAGTAACAGCGAGGCAGGGAGATGAACCACATGAGACCTCTGAATGGGCAATACTACTCATTATCTACCGTGCCTTTAGCAGAATTTTTCTTGCCAAGGTGCAAGGCTCATGACCTGGCGAACCAAACATTTGGGTTCTGGCCAAAAGGGAATTAAAAGTACAGAACACTTACTAACAGCTCAAAAAACACATCAAACAAATATGTGGTAAATGCAGGATGTGGGGAAATATAGCACAGACATTCTGATATGCGTCAAGAACAAGATATAAGAGAAGCAGTGATGTAAATGTTTTATCAAAATGGTATTAATGAGGTCATTAGTGATGTCTGAATGTTGGCAACTCAAGGAGTCTTGGATATGTAAGCAAAAATCACACAGAACGCAGTTCTGGCAAAGTTACAAATAGGAAGCACTTGTGCAAACATTATGTGACAATGTCCCTTTGGGAAAAGCATGAGTGTCATCCAAAAAGAAGTGTATTTCTCCATTCTAAAGCAGCAATTAGGTAATTCCTGACCACTTCTATAGGCACTCCTTTGAATATGTTCAGAGCCAAATCATCAACAGAATCTAGCTGGTAGCCATTGATAAAACAACTTTCCAATGCACACCACTTCAACACACATGAAGGCTCAAGAAGCCGTTCTGCCCAAATTGAACTTTTTATCTTTCCAGAGACTTCCATCTCCTGTCTTAGGATTGCATTCACCACAAGTCTCAGAAAGGTTGTAATTCCTCCCACCCTTCTCATTCTCGTTAAGAGCTCTATATTATATATTTTTCCTCTTTGCAAGGGGAGGGGTGGAGGCAGTTCAGAATGAGAACGTTTCGTTAATAAAAATAGTGTGGATTTAAAAACAAGAGAAAGAATTGAAGACAAAAATGAGAATGTTTCATCAGAATTCATTCAACCATCTATAAAAACCTACGATAAGCCAGACACCAAGATTAGGGCTAAGTTCATGAAATTATTCTGTTGATCAACTGCAAAAGAGGAATTTGTGGACCAAAACTTGGGAAGGTGATGGTAGGAAGGTATTTTGTCCCTGTAAATTTGTTAGTACATGTGGCATTTACTCCTTCCAAAATTTTAAATGATTTTCAAATTGTAAATCTATGTACTTGAGTTGTTAATATACCCAATGGCATTAGACCACAGGAACATATGTCAAAAACTGGCTCCAAATTTACGTCTTTCAAGAAATCTTCCTTCCTAAATCCCTCCGCAGCTGTCCCCTTGGTACCCATTTACATTACTGTGTACAATGTGATAGCTGTACTGCAGGGGGTTAAATCCAGATGCAGACCAGCTGTGTTCATATCCTGGCTCTAAAAATTACGGGCTATGTGATCTGAGATTTTCTCAGAAACGAACAGTCCCTTGAAAGCCCTTGTCACAGTTCCTGGCACAGGAAAAGTGGACTGCAAATGTTAAGTATTATTATTTATGGTTTGCTTTATTATTTTAAATTCTTGATTTGTTTCATATACAGATTTTTGGTCTCAAGAAATGTCTGTTAAATAACTACTTTCATAAACTCCAATACATGGAAATATAATGATGGAACCTGAGTATCTTAATTTATAAATGGCCCCATGTCAGAAATTCAGAGCACTGTTCTTATAGTGTATCAGAAATTCTGAACATTTTTTTTATACTGGGTTGGGTTAATAAGGTTAAGTATGAGGGTTACATTGACTTTATTTATTTTTTTTACATTGACTTTAGAAGTATATACTCAAGTTCATGAACTTTTAAGATCTGGCATGCTTAGGCTCACAGGAAAACCCAGTCATTCATGTGTCTCTAACCCTCAGGCCTAATAAGATATAAGAAATGCGGGGTGGGAGGGGCAGGGAGAGTAACTTCTGGATAACCATTTCAGAGCTAGAAAACATAAGAAGAGAAGACTATAAAGTACAAATGTTATAAGTTTCTGGTACTCTAGCCAGACTCTATAGCAGGCCATCTCTTCCCTGGAGGGATGGAGGAGGGGATCCAGCCACCTGGGTAGAGGTGCATATCTGAGGAACGCACATGTGGTTCACCTACCCCTCTGAATTGAGGCTCAGGGCTCCAGTGCATCTGTGGTTCACACCAGATCCGAAGATATTTTTAAAAAGCCAACATGAGATGTTCCTAAAGTTAGAAACCTGTAGAGATGACTTCTTGAGGGTCTTGGAGGCATTGCTTCGTAAGTCCATGGCTGTGTAGCTGACAGCATTTCAAGTATGAACAGTAACTACAGAGACCATGGCAATAGCAATGATGCTAGGTTCCACATCCTAGGAAAGGCCTCCCACCACTTGCCTTAATTTCCCATGGAGGTCTTTTTTTTCTCTCTTTTTCGAATGATAATATTTGATACCTGAGCTTCCTGGAGACTTAACAGAATCCTCAACCGTTCAGCAATCCTGCTATGCAATATCGTAAGAATATATAGAAAACCATTTCTTTGCCCTTCACACCATGGCTCTAATGAAAATAAAGACACACCTAATGGTGATAAACATTGAGTCAAGCACAGAATTTTGTTTATGGAGATGGAGGCATTTGGGAAAAGAAAGGAATTTTTTTTTCAGTAGCACAATATTTTGCAGCCATTAATTCATGATCCCATTTAATCCACTTACATCTCCTGAGGCTTATTAGCCCAATATTCCTTAGAATCTGTGATAATTGTCAAAGTAATTTAGGTTTAGCAGGACAGATCTGACAGAGCTTGGGAAAAAGAAGCTAAAGGGAAAAAAAACCCAATGGAGACTACAGTACAAATAGCTCTTTCTAGCTCTGCAGTAGAACTGAATGGTACTCCTTTATTATCGCTCCATATACTTTTTTTCAGCATCAATTCAAGAGATTTCTCTTTTTAGAAAATGTAAAACATGCTACAATGGCACAGGCAATTAACCTTTATTAAACAAACATAGTGTTGGCATTTTAAAATTACTATTATCAATATATTCTGAAGGGGAGGCAATGATAGTCCCTTCCATTATGAATCACCCAAACTCTCTCTATAGACACTCTTTTCATATGAGATTGGGGAAAAAAAAAGAAAAAGACTAGGTCTTTTCGGTCATTTTTTGAAATAAATTATTTAGTAAACCAATTTGACTGTGATTTTTAGGCTGTGATGTGCTAAGTGTTTAAGAATAAGCTGTCACTTGTAAACACTCCCGCGGTGACTGACTTGCAGCTACCACCATGATGTTCCCAACACTACGTTGAGAAGAGATACGCACAAACTGGCATGAATCCACTGTGAGACACCTGAACTGACGTGGAAGATGAAGCACACCCCCCAAATTCAGCTGTTACACCAACATTTGAGGAGGTAGGGGAGCATAACAAAAATGATTTTTTCCTCCGCCTCACTGGAAAGTTTTCTAGTAGTTTATCCCGATCCTAGACTAGGAGATACATCAAGAACAGCCAAAAGAAAAAAAGGGAGGGGAGAGTTATTAGTTTCACTTGTCTAGATGATGTCATAATAGCCCTTATTAGTATTATTATTGACTAAGATAAAGCACTTAGCATGAATTAGCCCAGGGAATTCTCCAGGACCGCTAAGGAGAAAATAAGCGGTAAGTGTGAATTCCATTTAATAGGAAGCAAAGAGTTTTCTGAGAAGATAAGAAATCACATTGAGCCACAGAACATTGAGCAGCAAGAATCCTTTTCAGCTGCGTGGTAGATGAGGCCCAATCCTCTGGGAAAAACAACTTATCTTTCTCCCCTGCACACTTCAATCTTAATACTCTAACAGCTGTCCCACTTAAACTCAACCTATTTTTCACCCAGCAAGTGCTCAGGGACTTAGTTAGAAAATCAACCAGAAGCAGCAGCCTCTGTGAATCTGGATTTTCCTTTTACCTCCTCGGGTAACATTACCCATCCTAAAAACGTTCGTCTAGAATAAAGTGTAGCCTCATGAAACAGGCCATATTGTTGAGAAACTAAAATTTGTCTTCTCTTCCTTGCTAAAAAATCACTGTCTTCTGTTCTCCTAGACATGTCGTTGTAATCTGAATTTCCTGGGAGAAAAGGAACCAGTTCTGATTTCAGAACCACTGGGGTGGATTAAACTCACGGTCTCAGAGGTGGAAGGCATGGAGGTTTTTGCCCCAACAGACCCTGGAGAGAAATGGATCTGCAGGGACTGGAAGCTGGGGGTGATGACCTCGAGTGGAGGTGGGAGGCTGGGAGTACAAGCAGCAGAGCTTCTGTGTGACCGTCAGGATGCTGAACGCTGCACAGCTCGGGGGCCCAAGCCCCTTGCCCCATGGAGGCAGTGAACGGTAATGGGGAACTACCTTCAAATGAGCCACACAAGCTTAAACAGCAAACACCTCAACCAGGACAGAGAATAGAGGCCCCCTTGTCCAATTTTTCTGGTTCTGTTCAGCCCCCTTGGCTCTTCTGCTGTTCTGAGTGAGATGGGGCAGGGTGTGGGTAAGGGGAGGTATACTGAAAAAAACAACTTGAGTTTGGATGTCCTGCTAGCCAAGCGGATCCATCCATATTTAAGTTGATTCAGAACAATAAAGTGAGATGCTTTTTGCATCTCGGTGACATACTGAAAATCCTGACATAGCTTTACTGTAGCAGGAAGGGCTTTCTACAATCCTCCCTTGCCTTAGGCTAACTGGAAACCTTACCCTGTTAATCCCATACTCCTATGAATGTTCCCGGGCTCCACAAATATCTCTACTGCAAAGGAACTAACTACTCACGAAGTTAAGCTTACTGAGCCGGCTCAGGGTTTTGACATTTTATATCTGTAGCAAGTAAGTTACCCTAAGTCTTGGGATGCCCCCTCTGGTTAAATTTGATTAAGGATGCATGTAGCCCTCTTTAACTTAGTAATTACCATGGAAAAAATGTTGTTCCTGACATACCTTTTGGTCTCATTTGTACACTTAACTATATCTGAGACGCACTTCGGGAATCTTAACTGCTTTGTGCAGAAATTTTATGAAGCAAAGCAGAGGCAGACAAAGCGTGGTGAATGAATCAATCTCCACCAATAAGTTGTGCCTAAAGCTTCCTGCCTTCCATGCCATCAGAGAACAGCAAGAGAAATATGAGATGATAGAGTATTAGGCAATTGTGCCAGCTTTGCTCTGAAGAGGCCCCTTTTCTGTTTCTAATTGAAAGTGGGTGTTTCTACCTTCAGACTGGACAAATTGTTTAACCTCTGTGGGCCATGAGTTCCTTACCTAAAAGTCTGTATGTTCAACTAGATGATCCCTATAATGTTGCCTGAAGCACTAAAATTTTGATTCCAAGATATTATGAAATCCCAAAAAGAAAGGAAAAGAGAGGCATTGTTCTCATTCTATTGTCCACCCAGCTGGATTTATCAGATTAAGATTCTGAGCTATAAATAAAGGAAGAAAAGACACTGATACAATATAGAATTTGCATTTGCAGGAAGCGCATTTTTCATCCATATGGATCTCAACTATTTCGTGCGCTAACAAATAACTGAACAGCCTATCTACAGAAATGGTTCTGTCCATTCATCTGCTTTTCTCTATAACAGTAAAAATATCTTTATTGCTTTGTTATAAAACTGTGTTCAAATAAAAATAGGGAAATGCAGTCCTCAGCAGTTTCTGAGATCTAGCTGAGAAAAGTCACCACGAGTCCAAACATCTCTTTATAAAAGCGCAAAGGTAAGAGTGCCATCTGCTGGCCTAAGCTGTCTAAAAGTGTCTTCCTAACTAGTCAATAAAATTAACTCTGCAACTAGCTTCTAAAACGTGAGTCTATACCCTGCCTTATGAAGACTCTGAGCTCTTCAATAACTTGATGTACAGAGCCTAAACAGGAAAATCATGTGTCTTAATGTCCAGAATATACAAGCCATATGAATATACCAAAGTATTACTCTCTGAATTAAATAAGTACTTATTTTAATTATACCCTACAATATTTACCATATCAAAAAACTGTAAACCTATCAGGTCTAAGAATAAGCAGACAATGTCTTCCTTTTAAAACCTTCTAAAAAGCTAGAATATTTGGAGTGTTTATAACAGTGGGAAATAGTGTCAAAATTGTCAGAAGTTTCCTCAGTTTCACAGCAGCAAACTAAGGGGTAGCTCTGTTAACAGAATTCAATTAAGAAAGCAAGCACAGGGCTTCCCTGGTGGTGCAGTGGTTAAGAATCCGCCTGCCAATGCAGGGGGCACGGGTTCAATCCCTGGTCTGAGAAGATCCCACATGCCACGGAGCAACTAAGCCCGTGTGCCACAACTACTGAGCCCACATGCCGCAACTACTGAAGCCCGTGCACCTAGAGCCTGTACTCCGCAACAAGAGAAGCCACTGCAATGAGAAGCCCGCGCACCACAACCAAGAGTAGCCCCCGCTCGCCGCAACTAGAGAAAGCCCGTGTGCAGCAACAAAGACCCAACGCAGCCCCCCAAAGAAAGAAAGCAAGCAAGCACACAGTTAAGTTGAAAAGTCATACAGCAGATATGACCATCACTTCACGCCTCCACACTGATGTCAGTGGGCAGATGGAGGCCAGGCTGAAACACTTATGTCCTTTATGAGGTGCTGTGATGGTAACATCTAGCCCAACAAGTATACTCATTCTTCTCAATCCCTCCCAAAATCTCCTTCAGGAAAGATTTTCTTTTAAACGGACCCCCTAGAGCAATGGAGCTGCTCAGAGACTATTTCACATAAAAACAAAATGATCCAACCAATGACTTGGCACTAAGCCTGAGATGATGCCAGGAAAGTGTATTCTATTGCCTGAAATACTGGATAGCTGATTAGCACAATCCTAAAATCACCTAAGGAGGTGTATACGGCAATTGGAATACTTTTTATTCAAAGAAGTACACGAAACTTCCTATGCAGAAAACAATGAACTAGAAGAACATAACCATTCTAAGTAGATGATATTCGGTATCACCAGGAAGCCAAGTGATAGACAAGCGCAGCCCTTAAGGGTCCTTGGCTTCCTATTCATTTTCTGCCTTACCTATATTGTAAATGTAATCCCATAACAATTCACTGATTCTTGACACTAAAGATCTTTTATTTTCTCATGATGCCATGCTGTGAGGCCGTTTGGAAATGCCAATTATTAAAATATTAAATCAAGTAACTAGTATATACTTTAAATGAATTTAGGCATAGAGATAGACAAAATCTACATGGGAAAAATATATATATATTTACTGTTCTTTTGTTGAAAGATGGTATCAATTTGTTCTTTCCTCTGTCTATGAATGTGAATGAGTGTGAGTAAAGCCACACTACACATCACTCACAGTCTGCATTTTGAGTTAAAACTCTCTCATGATCAAAGTGTCATTTTGTTTAGTATTAGTGACATATTTTCACAACTTTCTCATCACTGGCACCAGGATGTAAGGATGCAGTTGCCTGCAGCTCACACACCCTCTGAGAATGACTTAAGGTCAGTTTGTGTGTCTCCACCAGCCTTGCCAAAGTAATAATGACAGACCTCCGAAACCATATCCATAAGCATGCAGGAACCCAGTCATGAGATTACACCAAGTTCATGACAGTAGACAACTCGGAGGAAATTAGTTCACGTAGAACACACCACTCTTCATACTTACTCAACACTGAAAACCACCACAGAGCAACTACAATGACAACATTCGGACCAAGAGTAATTTATATTTGTATTACACTCCATAATAAAATATTTTCCCATAGATTATTTCACTTGTTTTTCAAGTCACCCTCTGAGTCAGGCAGACCATTTTACAAATCACTTGAGATCAGTCATTCAATTTTTCACAATTGGAAAATACCTACTGGGTTTCTCCACCTGATTAATGTTTACCATAAGACTGGAAATCCAGGAGAGCTTGTAATATACTAGTAAACACTAAACCATAAACCATAGGTTGACATAACCCAATGAAGCACAGTGGGTGTGCTTCATTGTGCTTCAGTACAATGAAGCATACTGGTGATCTGCTAGAACTATATGACATTCTCTGCTGATGAAATTCATAGATGAAATTCATCTATGAGCCAAATAGTTGGCCCTGCCCCACGTAGCAAGAAATGACATTTCCCTCTAGATCAAGGGATGCCACTAGCAAGTGAAAACAATGGAGTCACACAATCACATTTGCTTTTTGAATTTATCAAAATGATATCAGTACCAAAATATATTTGAGATTATCTAGATAAAAAAACAGAGGATCGAAGGTTACATTTTATCAAGTTCCTATAGTAGCATACTAGCTACATAGCTAGTAGCAGAGTCAAGGCTAGAACTTGCTTCTAACCTGGAGTCCAGAAATTCGCGTTTCAGAAACGTGAAATAATTCATCAAAATGGTAAAAACAGAAGCATCTGTGGCCAATTAATTAAAAGTCAAAGAATTTCTGTAATTCACCAGTCTAGCTGAGAATTTAATTATTCAGAGTGTGAGGAAACCACACTACCCACATAAGCAGCCAGCAGGAACGTAAAGTGATACAGCATTTAGATACAGATAAAAATATAGACGATATAGATATAGCCTCCAAATATACAAATATACATACCCTTTCATCCACTAATCCAACTTCTAGAATGAACACTAAATTATTTATAAGGCTGTTTATCTCAAAGTTAATTACAACAGGTAAATAACAGAACTATTATAAATGTCTACCTATACTGAATTGTTAAAATTAAAATGAATTTCTCACAAACGTATAGTTACCAAAGGGGAAACGGGGAGAGATAAATCAGGGGCTTGGGATGAACACATACACACTACTGTATATGAGGTAGATAACAAACAAGGACCTACTGTATAGCACAGGGAACTCTACCCAATATTCTGTGATAACCTATATGAGAATAGAATCTAAAAAAGAATGAATATATGTATAACTGAATCACTTTGCTGTACATCTGAAACTAACACAACATTGTAAATCAACTATACTCCAATAAAATTAAATTTTAAAAAAATGTATCCTTTAAAAAAAATAAAATTTCCCTCATTATAATGGAATACTGTGGAGCCAAGAAAAATCATATTTTACAAAAATAGCTTATGAGTTGGAAAAATGCTTTAGCATATTTTGATGTATTGATATATGCTTTTGATACATTTTGATATAAAAATATTTATTAGGTATGATCCTAATTAAGGCAATATTTGAGAATAAGCATATTTAGCAAATAAATAGACACTGACACATATATAAAAAGACACTACAGCCATTTATGACAAAAATACTCAACAAAGTGGGTATAGAAGGGACATAACCTAAGAAAGGCCACATATGACAAACATACAGCCAACATCACATTCAACATTGAGAACATTTCTTCTAAGATCAGGAACAAGACAAGATTACCGACTCTCACCACTTTTACTCAACATAATATTGAAAGTCCTAGCCACAACAATCAGACAAGAAAAAGAAACAAAAGGAATCCAAATGAGAAAGGAAGAAGTAAAACTGTCACTGTTGGCAGATGACATGATACTATCTTTAAAAAAATACTAAAAACTCCACCAGAACACTATTAGAATGAATTCAGTAAAGTTGCAGGATACAAGATTAATATACAGAAATCTGTTGCCTTTCTATACACTAATAATGAACTCTCAGAGAAATCAGTAAAATAATCCCATTTACAATGGCATCAAAAAGAAAAAATACCGAGGAATAAATCTAACTATGGAGGTAAAAAACCTGTACTTGGAAAACTGTAAGACACTGATGAAAGAAATTGAAGACGCAAGCAAATGGAAAGATACATTGTGTCCATGGATTGAAAAATTAATATTGTTAAAATGACCATAATTACCCAAGACAATCTACAGATTTAATACAATCCCTATTAAAATACCAATGGCATTTTTCACAGAACTAGAACAAATAATTCTAAAATTTGTATGAAGACACAAAAGACAATGAATAGCCAAAAGAATCTACAAAGCTAGTCACCAAAACTGGCACAAAAACAGACATATAGAGGAATGGAACAGAACAGAGCCCAGAAATGAACCCAAGTGTATATGGTCAATTAATCCACTACAAAGGAAGCAAGAATAAACAATGGAGAAAAGACAGCCACTTCAATAAATGGTGCTGGGAAAACTGGACAGCTACATGCAAAATAATGAAACTGGATTATTTTCTCACACCATATACAAAAATTAACTCAAAATGGATTAAAGACTTTAACATAAGACCTGAAGCCATAAAATTCCTAGAAGAAAACATAGGCAGTATACTCTTTGACACTGGTCTTAGCAGCATTTTTTTAAAATCTGGCTCCTCAGCCAAGGGAAATAGAAGTAAAAATAAACAAATGGGACTACATCAAACTAAAAAGCTTCTGCACAACAAAGGAAACTAGCAACAAAATGAAAAGGCAGACTTCTATACGGGAGAAGATATTTGCAAACAATATATCTGATAAGAGGTTAATATCCAAACTATACAAAAAACTCATACAACCCAACAACAAAAAATCAACCTGATTAAAAAATGGGCAGGGGCTTCCCTGGTGGCGCAGTTAAAAAAAAAAAAAAAAAAAAAAAAATGGGCAGAGGAGCTGAACAGACATTTTTCCAAAGAAAACATATAGACGGCCAACAGACATATGAAAAGACGCTCAGCATCACTCATCATCAGGGAAAAGCAAACCAAAACCACGATGAAGTATCACCTCACACCTGTTGGAATGGCTATCATCAAAAAGACAACAAACAACAAGTGCTGGTGAGAATATGGAGAAAAGGGAACCGCAGTGCACTGTTGGTGGGACTGTAAATTGGTGCAGCCACTATGGAAAACAGTATGGAGGTTCCTCAAAAAGTTAAAAATAGAACTATCATATGATCCAGCAATTCCACTTCTGGATATTTTCCAAGGAAAATAAAAACACTAATTTGAAAATATATACGCATTCTCATGTTCACTGCAACATTATTTACAATAGCTAAGATATGGAAGCAACCTAAGTGTCCATTGATAGACAAATGGATGAAGAGGATGTAGTATATTATATACAATGGAATATTATTCAGCCATAGAAAGAATGAAATCTTGCCATTTGCAACAACATAGATGGATCGAAAGGGTATTATATTAAGTGAAATAAGTCAGAGAAAGACAAATACCATATGATTTCACTTACATGTGGAATCTAAAAAACAAAACAAATGAACAAACAGAAATAGACTCATAGATACAGAGAACAAACTGGTGGTTGCCAGAGTGGAGGGCAGTGGGAGAACTGAATTAAATAGGTGAGGGAATTAAGACGTACAAATTTCCAGTTATAAAATTAGTGTTTTCAAGCACATTTCAACGGGGATTAGCACTTAGGCAATTCTTCTGGCTCTTAATTTTCTGGAAGTTAAGGCAAAAGTGGAGTAGCAGGTTCCTTTTTCTATCTATAGAAAACACATTATTCAGGGGTTTTTTTCCCCTGGCACTGTAGTCAAACAGGAATTTAGCTTCATTTGAGTCCTTATATGAAAGACCTCATAAAACATTAAGCAGTAACTTCAACTGTGGTCTTAAAATCAGGTAGCATCTTTTAGGCATTGACCCTGTGATAAATCATAATCCACTACATAAAATTAAATATAAATACAATTCTGTTTGAGATCTGTGAAATCTCTAGCAAGAGATGGGTCCTTATAACATGCATTTAGGTAACAAGTATTTTTAATAAAACTGTAATAATCTATCCTATAATGCTCGGATTTCATTGGTTGAACAAAGGCTCAGTTAGAAGCACAATGTCTCCTTTTACTCAAAAAGAATGCCTTCGGACTTCCCTTGTGGCACAGTGGTTAAGAATCCGCCAGCCAATGCGGGTGACACGGGTTCGATCCCTGGTCCGGGAAGATCCCACATGCCACAGAGCAACTAAGCCCGTGTGCCACAACTACTGAGCCCACATGTCACAACTGCTGAGGTCCACGCACCTAGAGCCCATGCTCCGCAACAAGAGAAGCCACCACAATGAAAAGCCCACTCACCGCAACGAAGAGTAGTCCCTACTCGCCACAACTAGAGAAAGCCCACGTGCAGCAACAAAGACCCAACGCAGCCAAAAATAAATTTATTAAAAAAACAAAAATGTCTTTAATATCTCAATATATTAAATTAAAACCAACACCAGTCATTTCCTACAAATATTTTAATAGGTAGTTCATGTGTTTTTGAATCTACTCATTGAATGTGTAACATACTAAGTCACATCAAAACCCTTTTACTTCAAATTTGAAAATGTTGTATATAAAGTGTTTAACTGCATTCTTAGAAAGAGCATAAATAAAATTATCTGGAAAAGAAGATTGAGGTGATCATGTCAACTTTACCCTACCTTTATGTAAATAACTATTTCACCAGTCATCCAATCAAAGGCAAAACAAAACCAAGAAATGAGTCTTTCTCTTGGCTGATCTAGATGTGCCAACCTCTCCTTGACCTAAATCCTAACCATCATACCGGGTAGCTGCCCGCACTTTGCTTTGCTCCTATCCATGGCCACATCACTGCCTCGTCTATATTCTCAATGACTATGATGCCAAAATATACCTATGGGAAAAACATTGCTGATGCTTAAGATATCTATCTCAGAAAAGTTATGACATACCCCAGACATCCCTGTTTGCACTCTGATACTATTATTTTATTCAAACATTTTCGTTTCTTACCAGGTGCCAGTCTGAGACCCTATACAAAACAGACTAGAGACAGATATGTGAGGGGAAAAAATGGAATAAACTATTATATTTGCTATGGTAACATTATGTACATGGTTCGATGAAAAACAGAGAACTGTCAAGTTTATCTAAATAAGGATAGCAGGCTCATTACTATATACTATGTGTTCATACTCATGTTTTAATGAGCTTTGAAGTATTCTTTCATTCTAATATATTGGGATTTAAGGATCGAGTGAATAGTCCAACCATTTTTCTAGCCTTTATATATGCTTTTTTCACTCACAGCACTCCTGACATAACCTAAAATACAGAGCAGGTATTCATACTACAGCATTTTATTAATACTGTATTATTAATACAAACAGCATTAATTAAATGATCAGTATACAAAGCTGGTAACACCCCTCTTAGATCCTATGCCATCTAAGTGCCACTTCTGGGGGTGTGGCGAATACTTGTCATGTCTGTGGCAATCCAGCATCCTTTGAACACTATACCTTTGACTGAACAGTCTCACACATACTGAGCCCTGTCTCTTCAACACAGAAGCCAGAACTCCAACTTACTTGCAGCAGGGTAAAGGCATGCGATGCACCCGCACAGGACTTTAGTCTGGGAAGGTGGTGACATGAGAAAATAGATGCAGATGTAACCCATCTTTCAGTAAGTGCGGCAGCAGAAGCATCCATCTTTTCAGGTCAGAAAGCCCAGAGCTTCTGGGCGCCAGTCCAGTATCATCACTGGAGTTACAATGTCCAAAACAAAATGCGATGCCCGCACTAGGTGGAGACAACCTTGGTATCTTTGCTGGAGCAGCCACCGAGGTCTGGTCTAGGTATCGTTTCTGGACGTGCAGTGACTGAGCCAGACACCCCAAGTATAATGCTGATTCTTTGATGCGTCAAATATATTTTAGTAAGTTTCTTTCCTGCGTAGTTAAGTTAAGGTGAATTTTATTGTTTGCAACACTGGCACACTTCCAATGGCTGCTGACTGTGGAGGGCGCCTCACAAGGGACATCTGACCCCCAGCCTCCCTGATAATCACAGAGCAGTACCCTTGAGGCAGCCACTTCCCACCCCTCAAGAATACAGACGACATGTGGATAGTTGCTGGCTCTCTCGGCAGCCTGCTGTTCTGCTTCCCCAACAGTCAAAACACACCTCAAGGGCTTCCCTGGTGGCGCAGTGGTTGAGAGTCCGCCTGCCGATGCAGGGGACATGGGTTCGTGCCCCGGTCGGGAAAGATCCCACATGCCGCGGAGCAGCTGGGCCCGTGAGCCACAGCCGCTGGGCCTGTGCATCTGGAGCCTGTGCTCTGCAACGGGAGAGGCCACAACAATGAGAGGAGGCCCGTGTACCTCAAAAAAAAAAAAAAAAACTACAGCTCAACAGCTACCAAGTCAGTCCCAAAAAAAAAAAAAAAAAAAACTACAGCTCAACAGCTACCAAGTCAGCTGTTGGAAGCAAACTACATTTCTTTGCTCGTGGGTAGCATACCCTTTCACTCCCTTCCTCCAGACCCTAGCACCCAACACTATGAATTTTCTTCACCTCAATAAGTATCTGTATCTCCCTACTATTTATCTTGTCTCTAAACCTCTACATTATAAAACCTTTTTCCAAGTTCACAGTGACTAATTTGATAGTTATGTTTGAAAATATTTTCAAAGAGTTTTTGAAAGTCTTAGTGAAGTACTTAAACTTCTCCTTTTACTTAATAGACCTGGTCATTTTATTCAGAAAAAAGTTCTCATAGGGAAGTCACATTACATTTACTTGATTGACTTATCCTGTTAAAGTTTGTTCAGTGAGTCCATCCATTATTACAGATCCTACCGGCCTGCCTGACATCTATTGGTTCCTTCTGGAATATTTTTTTTTTTTTTTTTTTTTTTTGCGGCACACGGCCCTCTCACTGTTGTGGCCTCTCCCATTGCGGAGCACAGGCTCCGGACACGCAGGCCCAGCGGCCGTGGCTCACGGGCCCAGCTTCTCCGCAGCATGTGGGATCTTCCCGGACCGGGGCACGAACCCGTGTCCCCTGCATCGGCAGGCGGACTCTCAACCACTGCACCACCAGGGAAGCCCTGGAATACTAATTTTAGTGGCTTATTTTTGTATAGTATAATTTTAAAAATTAATAGCTGTTTAGTGTTTTCATCTATAAACCGAAAGCTCCACGTGTTGTCACTTTTTAACAAGTATAGTTGGCATATGCAGAAATATATATAGGTAAATATACATACACACACACTAATTTGTACTGTCATAATTCAACAAGACAGGGTTGAAATTTGCCTTCATACAGTATATGAAAGGCAATATTACTGAGCAAAGTGTACTATAAGTAAAATGGAGATGGAGTTATACTAATTAACAAATTATTCTCAAGCCTTTGAGCAGCCTCTATTCATATATGAAACACTGTAGCAGCTCAAGTCCATGACATCTCATACCACATATGGAGAGTATGTGTGGGACTGTAGGAACCCATTCTGATATTCTGTATTAGATTTTACAACACAGCTACTACTTCAGATATTTAATCAATAATTCCTGTGGGTTGACAAACCTAATAAATTCCACTTTTCTGTTTGAGATTTCTATAAGTTCAATTTTAGAGAGTTCACCCCTAGAAAAAAACGCATGTGGGGGCTTCCCTGGTGGCGCAGTGGTTGAGAGTCCGCCTGCCGATGCAGGGGACACGGGTTTGTGCCCTGGTCCGGGAAGATCCCACATGCAGCAGAGCAGCTGGGCCCGGGGGCCATGGCCACTGAGCCTGCGCGTCTGGAGCCTGTGCTCCGCAACGGGAGAGGCCACAACAGTGAGAGCCTGCGTACTGCAAAAAAAAACAAAAAACAAGAAAAAAACGCATGTGATATAGGAATTTAACAGGATACTGACCAAAGGGCACACTTGTTCCTTGGCCATAAACACTCCCTCTCTTCAATGAGAGCTAAAAGTTGGAGCCTAGAATGCAGGTAGAGATTACAAATACTAAGAAGCATTAGTCAAAGCACACATGGGGGATCTTGGCACTAATTCTTTACATTACTGGTATGAACATACATCACACCATTAACATAAAGAATTATGGGAAAAAATAGAAATTTAGCACCACACCTCGAAAAAGGATCAATACTGATATATAGCCTCAAGACTACATGGGGGACTCCCCTGGTGGCACAGTGGTTAAGAATCCACCTGCCAATACAGGGGACACGGGTCAGAGCCCTGGTCCGGGAAGATCCCACATGTCGTGGAGCAACTAAGCCCGTGCACCACAACTACTGAGCCCACATGCCACAACTACTGAAGCCCACGTACCTAGAGCCCATGCTCCACAGCAAGAGAAGCCATCACAATGAGAAGACTGAGCACCGTAACGAAGAGTAGCCCCCGGTCGCCACAACTAAAGGAGGCCCACACGCAGCAATGAAGACCCAGCACAGCCAAAAATAAATAAATAGTTTTTTAAAAAAGACTGTATGGGAGTAATAGCAATAATTGACTGATTATGATATGCTAAGCATTTCCCTAAGAGATTTGTAAGTATTATCTCATTTAATCCTACAACAACACTGAGATCAATCTTTGTAACCCTGTTTTACAAATGAGGTACATAAGGGTACTAAGTGTATGACCTCCTCCACGGTCATACACTTAGTACTACTGAAGATGGGATTCAAACTGAGGCAACCCACGCCCAGACCCTGTGCTTTACATGAGTTACTATACTGCCTCTCTATTTTCCCTCTTGGGTCTTTGAAATTATGTATCATAGATTTCGGACTATGTGATTGAAGTTGTGGGGAGGAAGAAGAGGAAAAAGGGGGAATGCTTAGAGAAATACCTAGCATAAAGACATTTTCCTCCTCTGGGGATTTGAGTGATGTTATTACCCTAAGTAAAAATTGTGAACCTATGTTACTCAAATATTAGTAAATACATATCCTGGCAAAATATGCTTCCAGCTGTTCAAGCTAACTGCTTTTTTTTTTTTGGACTGGCTTTTTCAGAGCATTCATGGTGTTTTTAGCTGTGTTTCCCGTATGCATAACAGATTGAACAAGAGGCTACTGCATTAATAATCAACCAATTCTCAATAATTAGCCATTTGCTTCAACATCAAATGTATTTCACCTGCAGTATGTAGACTTGAGAATTTCTAAAGGGTGCTTGCAAGGTTCATCAAGCTGCCCAGTGCCACAATCAAAAACAGGCACTTGACCTGCCGTAACTGCATGTTTCACGTATACGTGTATTCTCTGAAAATTGTTTCCTGATCACTTGAGTCCACAGAGTGGTGGCAACTATGAAAAAAGCACCCCTGGTAAGACAAACTTCCTAAAGGAAGGAAAACAGATCACTTCTATGAGTAGGGTATCATGTCATCATTAATTCAACAAATGGGTATTGAGTGCTACTTTGTAGTACAGGTAAGGAGGATACAGTAGGAATAAACACAGACCCTGTTCTCAAAGAGCTCAGTCTAGTTTATAGAGTAGGCAAGAAAATCAGTATTATGATACACTGATAATTCTTATAATCAAGAAGGCAAAGACATTGTAAGAGCCCAGCAGAGGCATTTAGATGAAGGATAAAGACAGAGTGTATAAATCACACCCTGGGGTTGGACAGGGAAATGCTTCCAGAATAAAGGGCACTTGAACCAAATTTAAAAGACTGAGAGATTTTTATCTAGGTTTACCCTAGCTAAAAGGAATTCCAAATCCAGAGAACATAATCAACAACTGTCTTTAGAAAATTGTTATCAAAACAGCAAACTACAGGTCGGTTGGTGTGACTGAATGACAGTGTACATGTGGAGATGTCATGAGTGATGGAGCTGGAAAGATCTGCCAAAGCCTTGATTCCAAAAGCTGCTTCTTCTAATAGATGCTTATTCTTTGATGCTCACATATCCCCTTTGTTAAAGATAAATAAGTATATGACAAAGAGCATAACTGGAAAACAACTGCACAGGTTCTGATGAAACATGGTAGAATGAACAAATAGAAGACTGATTAAATGAAACTCCACTAATATAAATGGACTAAAAGAGAACAGTTACTAAATAAAAAGTGAGTGATCCACCAGACAAACAGAATGAATACAACAGCAAATGAGAGACGTTAACAAAATTTGGGAATATGGAAAGCAAATGAATGGATGGTAACCGAGACAGTTGAATACATTCAGAAGATGAACAAATACGACCCATGACCAGTTGTACTGCAGAATCCCAGAAAAGTACAGGAATCAGAGGCAAAGAGTGTTTATGAAAGTGGCTATGAGGGCTGGGGCAAGTACCACTCCTGCACCTTGGAAAAAGGAAGTCTGCCATGGAGAATGCAAACCAAAAGGCATAGTAGAGGGAGGGCATGAAGTACCATGTCACAAACAAAGGGATGATGTGAAAATCTACATGTTGAAGAGTGGTAGTCCTAGGCTTCTGGGATGCTGGCAGCCAGACTTATACCTCAAAAACAGGATATGAAAAGATTCATCTCTGGAGAAATTAACTGGACCAAAAGGGATGTTTAAACTGATACTTAAAAGATTGGTACAACTTTGAGTAGCGTGAGTAGGACATCCCAGGCAGACAGTACAGCTTGTACAGATACATAGTCATGAAGGAGTATGGCAAGTCTCGGGTGCAGCAAGAGCTTCAGCATGTTTGACCAATGGAGTGCATGGTGTGAAGAGTGAGAAATGATGCGGACAAGTACAGGTCCACCCATTAAAGGCTTCTAAGCTAAGGAGAGGTCACTGCATGTTATTTATACACAAGAAGGGAATTTCCACAGAAGAATGACATGATCAGATTTAGAAAGACAATTCTGGTTGTAGTACAAAAGCTAATCAGGGTGCAGGTAGAATGTAATAATGAGAAACCAGCTAGGAGACTGTGACTTTCTTATCTCTAGGAGGAAAACTAGACACTGAACTAGGGCGACTGTAATATTATAGAATAGAGAGGAGAGTCAGGATTCCAGAGACATTTATAAAGTATGATTGAATATATATGTATAACTGAGTCACTCTGTATGCAGAAATTAATACAATGTTGTAAATCAACTATATTTCAATTAAAAATTTTTAAGAATAAAAAAATAAAGTAGGATTAATGGAATATTTTTGTCAACTGGATGTAAAGGAGAAAGGTAAAGCAAAGAGGCAAGGATGAATCTTCTGTTTCTAGCTTAGGAAACAGGAATGGTGATGATGTCATTAACTAAAATAGGGAACATGACAGAACTAATCCCTTTGACATGGGAAAATAATGTAGTCAAGGGCTTCCCTGGTGGCGCAGTGGTTGAGAGTCCGCCTGCCAATGCAGGGGACACGGGTTCGTGCCCCGGTCCGGGAAGATCCCACATGCCGCGGAGCGGCTGGGTCCGAGAGCCATGGCCGCTAAGCCTGCGCGTCCGGAGCCTGTGCTCCGCAACGGGAGAGGCCACAACAGTGAGAGGCCCGCGTACCGCAAAAAAAATAAAAAATAAATTAAAATAATAATAATAATGTAGACCACTTTGAGACACAATGTTTAAGTTACCACAAGACATCTAGGAAGAGGAGTTCTATAGACAGCTGGAAATTATCTACAATTCGGGAAAGAACTCACCTAGAGGTACAGATTTGAGTCAAATTTTTAAAAAATCCAAAACTCTGAATCAACACAACATACATAATGAAGCCATGGTAAGGACTGAGAGCATACAGAGGGAAATGCACACCACCACTCTCAGGACTCTTAGCTCCGTGCCCAGGGAAAGCATCACAAAGCTATCAGAGCGCTCTCTCTTGCTAAACCCAAAGAGGATTTCAGAAACCTTCTCTGTATTGCTCCCCCAGCATCCACTACCAACCAACCAGAGTTGGCACTTGAATTAAAAAACCATTTGTCTTCTGATGCAAAGCAAGAGAAGACAACCAAGGACTGGACTCTGAAGAAAAGGTTCTTAAACATCTTCCACCAGCTTCCTGTGTGTGTGCTGCTGTGAGTACAGGTGAGAATCTGGTGAGAGGATACTGTACATTCATGTAAACCAAACCTTAAAGCATGTCCACATCCATAGGCTTATCTAACCTTCTTTCTCATTACTGAGTAATGAGGCCACCTGAACTATTGTCCCTCTACAATCCAGCCTCTACATTGCAGCCAAAGCAGAGATTTGATTGTATCACCCTCCACTCTCACCCCTGCTATTAAAACCCCTTTACAGCATCTACTTGCTCTTAAAATAGAGATGAAGATTTTTCACACGGTCTACAAACCTCACTGGGTTTAACCCCCAACTCTCCAGCCTATATTGTACCATAAGCCCCCACCATGCATCCCCAAACTACATTCTGTACTGCTTCCCTCCACCACAGGCATTTGAAGATGCTGTCTGCTATCCAGAGGACTCTTGCCACGAGCCTTAGCTAACTCCTAGTCATCCTTTAGGTCTTGGCTTTAATTCCACTTCCACGGAAGCCTTCCATCAATGCTCAGGTATCATCACAGCACCATGTGCCTTTCTTGCAGAGCACTTACCAAAGTTGTAGTTTCACGTGTCCATGTGCCCTGTTTGATTGGCTTTGGTGCTGTGAATTTTGATACTGTATTTTCACTCCGGGAAAATATGCCTATATGAAGTATTTGTTAAGATTTTACTTCCATTTTGAAATAAATTAATATGGTTTTAACAGACAAGAAACAATACTTGGCAAATATTATGACATATATTTCAATAGCCATTTTAATTCCATCGGAACGATTTCATCATTTCCTAGGAAATCTGCAAACTATTACTGAATAAATAGTCACATTACTTCCTGAAATTACATGCAGCTGGAAATCCTGCTGGCTCCAAAAACAGGAAAATGAGAAATCTCTTCTCTCCTTTTACTGGATTTACACACTATTCTTCAAAAATATTACAACCGTTATTGTCCTCAGCATTGTCTCAAGAGTCATTAAGAACCACATTCCTATTTAGTTTAGCTAGCTGTGTGGAACACCTCTTACTTCCTGCCTCTGAGTATCCCTCCTCTATAAAAGGTTTTAAATTAAGACCACAAAGCTACTCTAGCCCCTTATCTACAGCAACAACATCCATTTGTGCCATTTCTTCCCTTAATTCTTCCTTAAGTGAAAGATGGGCACCACCGAGTAGAAGCTACTGTCATGGTAATACATGACTGGGAGCATCCTCTTAGCTGGTAATACACAGCACTGGCCTTCTGATGCATTGCTGACCCAACCTAACCCAGGAACTATAACGGGGTCCCATTAATAAAAGCACTAAATAAATTGTACAGTCTTTCAGCAGCCAAATACAAGGAGAAACACAAGTTTCACTTGGGCGCTGTTGTCTTAGTTACACATGACAACTCCTGGATACAAACTGTGCTTAAGGCAAACTGTGACACACACACACACACACACACACACACACACAGAGTCTCACACACTGCCCACATATCACCCGAAGCTCCTCAGCACTTGGTCTATACTTCCATATACATCTTCACCTTCACTGCCCCAGGCCTTGTGATTCACCCTACTTAGGCCACACCCAGCTTCACTTGAAGAAAAACAAACAAACAAAAGTCTCAGTCAAGACAACCTACCTGGACTTCTACTTTCTTGGCATATGCTTCAGACCTGGGCCCCTCTAGCCAAAACAGGCCGTTTACCTAATAAACTAATTTGTACTGAGGTATTAAGTTACTAGACTATGCATTTCCCATACCATATACATTTGAAGCTTATCAGGGAAAGCCAGAAATGACAGTACCTTCAGTTAAGTGACCACTGGTGGGAATTTGGGGGAAAGAAAATTCACCAAAGGATACCAGCTTAGGAACTGGCTAGCCATTTGTTCTACCCACACATATGTGTTCACCTTGTTAAACATCCACTAAGGAGAAAACAAGGGATAGCAGATAAGAATAAATCCTAGTTGCCAGAATTCCATTCAATTCAGTAACTGAACTGATATAGTTCCTGAATAGGGTCCCTATTTTCAAGAATCTTACAGTCTGGGGTGCTTGGCTATGTGTCAGTCTTGAAGTCAAAGGCTCTATAACTTACATCCACTAGAATATATGCTCCATGAGGGCAAAGACCCCCGTTTGCCAACTACCAATTCAGTGTCTTGCACTGAGCTCATTAAACAGTTGGTGAATGGATGAATACTAGTAGTATGGTCTTGCAAAGGCTTCTTAGCCCATTTTCCCTTCCATGAAATAGGAAGGACAATACTCACTTCACAAGACTTTTATGTAGATCAGATGACACAGAGATGGATTCCTTTGGCACAGAGAGCTTGCAACATATAAATAAGCCAGACCAGCATACAAGGACATAGACTAGATTAGGAAAACTGATAGTGGAACAGCAGATTTGGAACAATCTGTGTTGAGAGAGCTAAAAATTAACTACACTCTCACTATATAGCTAACCAGGGAGGTGTAAGAAGGTAAAGGACTGAGTCTTAAATTCCAGATATCCCATAATAATCAAGCTATGGTGATGGGGCATCACAGGTGATATGCGATCCTTAAAATGGGCATGATAATACAATACGGCTGAGGATCCAGAACATTCTGTTTTGTCCCCAGCTCTTCTGCGTCCTGGTTATCATTAAAAAGGCTCTAACCAACTAAAGAGTTATTTAAGACCAGTAAATATGAAACATGGGAAAGAGAAATGAGACACTTTCTCCAGGGCTTTGCTTAATTTGAAATATGTCTCCATTTTTACCATAGATCGTAACTGTCCCTCTCCAATAAAGATCCAAACAAGTAAGAATTTATTTCCAAGGTGATATAATAGTTAATGAATATATTACTGTATTAGGTACCGTGTCAGACACTAAACCACGTTATTTTGAGTCGCTGTCTCACAAAATCTAGTCTGTTACACAAAGTCCTGCCATCCAATATACAAATACTTTAAATTGTTCCTCCAGTAGGAGTAAAAGAAAAATTGTACTGACTTATTACTGGGAATGTGTGAAATACTGAGCCATCTTGGTAGCACAGTCAGTACCCTCCAAAGAGAGTTTTCTCTCAAATGACAGAGGATAATTCACGGGGAGAACAAACCTCATTAGCACCAGAGTTTAAACCTGTGATTAGCCGTTGAGCCCATAAGGTTTGTGACCGTGAAACATGTTGCTATTTCTCGTCTTGGAACCTGAGAACAAAACAGTATCTGAACACAGTACCTACTGTTTGACCTGTCTTTCATTCCAGTTCCTTAATTATAGCCCATGGAGAGAACATGGTACACTTATCACTAAGCTAACTGGTGCATCATAAAATACATCCATTTGATCATTCAACACGCATTAATTAACCACCTATTATGCCCAGCAACTTGACAAAGATAAGCAAGATAAGACCTTGTAAGGGACACAGATGTGGACACAACTGCTTTACAGCATTCGAAGTGCGACCACTGCAGAACAAAGTCGAATGGAACATAGACCATGAGGGTCAACAAAGTCATCAAAGCAGTGGTGACAACTGAGCTGAATATTAAAGAATCAGAAGAATATTTTTCAGCCACAGGTGATAAAGCGGATCATTCCAGTCGGCAAGAAAAGTATTTCAAAGACACGGACTGAAATAAGCAAACTGATTTTGGGAACAGTGGGTCACCTGTCCCCAACAGGTAGAGCAAGAGGGGACAGGAGGGGTAACTGAAAAGGTGGATTAAAGCCCGATCGTGAATGTTCTTTATTAATTCATAAACAAATATTCATTGGACATTTAACTATTTGCTAGAAATTATCCTAGATATTGTAGGCACATGGCAAACAAAATCCCTGCCCTAGAGTCTAGCACTTGCTATGCTGAAGAATTCAGACCTTAGTTTGAAAGCGAGAGAGTTAAGCAGGAAAAAGAGCACAGGCAGATTTAGAGAGGTAACTCTTTCGAGAGTGTGAAGAATGAACCGGAACAGAGGAAACTAGACACAGTAAGATGAGTCAGAAGGTTACGTCAATAGAGCAGATGAGTCCTGCTTCTGCTATGTCTTCCATGAAACATCATGGTCTTCTCACGTACGTATCTTCATCAGGAATCTGTAGAGAAGACTCATTCCCAAATTTCATTATTACTTGACTGAGTTCTCACAAGGGATGTGCGCTTTTTCTCAAACCTTCGATTTCTATACAAAGAATATATTTGCTAGAGCCGCATCATCTTGCATCACTAGCTACTATCAGTCATTCTGACTCATTTCCTGAACTTTTAGTTGCTCCAAGAGAAGCTCATTTTGTCCAAGACAGTTGAGACAGGGCCAAACAGACTAAAGCCACCCATAAGGGCCCAGTGAAATCTCAATTTCCAGAGAACCTCCAAAAGAACAGATGAATCAAGACTCCTGGAAGCCAGAGAAGAGGAACTAGAAACCAGTTTCCTTCCTCTAAACCATGCTTCCTGAGGTAATTAGGACCTCCCAGATCTATGATCTTCCAAACTCTATCCATTTCGTATGTATCCCAGAGTCTCAAGAATTGCCCAAAGCCTTGAGATTCAGAGACCCCTAGAAATTTATTCTTTTGTCTATGGAACTTCACACATTTATATCTATTATTTCATTTGCTCCTTGTAACCATCAAAGGAATAAGGTAAATCATATGTAATCCGACCCATTTTAAAGATGGAAAATCTAAAACCAAGAGACAGCAAGACTTTGACCCAAAGGTATGTGCTCGTAAATAGCAGAATCAGAACTAGCATCCAGAGACTGACTCCGTATCCACTCCTGGACTACACTCTTTGCTTTACCTCCATAGTGCCTCCTAAGCCATCAGTCATTGCCTCTCTCCTATCGTGCCTACACGTCTGCAAAACAATTCCTTGCTCTCCTAATGTTGATAAATAACCTCCTTTTGGTTAACCTAGACTTCATGAAGCAATCACTCTTATTTTCTAAAGCTCAAAGCCATCTATATTAACCACTAAATAAAATCTCTTTCCTTTAATGATCCCCTTCATCTTCCCCTCCAACCTCCTCCGAGTTGCTGAGAAGTTGAGCTCTAGTCAACCCACATCGACCCCAGTAAGCTGCAGGCTATTTTTAGTTCAAGACTGACATATTCAGGCAGCAAAAAGAGCCAGGGAGACGCCAAACTCCGTATCCACCCTGGAAATGAACAAAAATGGGAAGCAAGCCGGCTGGTTCGGTGTCCCTTCAGATTTATTATAAATTGTCCGAGAGAACTTGGTGAATTAGCAGTGAATCCATTCGAGGAATGCTTTGCCTCAGCCGATCCTGGAGCTGACTCTGCTAAACCTAGGCCACCTGAGGTCTTTCAAAAATATTACTTTCACAAAAAGTCCACACAGCTCAACCACTGCTGCCAAGAACAAGGCCCAGAAAACATAGTGGCAAGCTCGGTGCTGGTCCCACTGTGCAGTTACAGGAGGTGAGGGGCAGCATCTGAGAGAGGAAACATCTCCTAAGTAGGAGTCAGAAAATCTAGATCCCTGACACTGAGAAGCCACGTGACACTGAGAAAGTCGGAGCGTGTGGCCTTGCCTGGCAGCCTCCTCAGGACTCCCTCTGCCTCGGCCACGCTGAACCCCTTCACCCAAAGTCACACCCTTCCAGGAGTAGCCTGCATACAATGACTAATCAAGGGATAAAGGACTGGAAACTCTGGCCCAATGTGAGGCATCTCTGACAGGCCCTTTCAGCTCCAGAGCTCCCCATGGGGTCAGCAGAGGCTGCCAGCCTGGGCCTCTATCTAGCTGGGCTCCTCACCTGCCCAGCCCTGCTTATAAGTCTCACCCCAAGGACACTCCCTAATACACAACCATAACAATAAGCCCTGTCTCAGAGCGTGAATCCTGGAGAACCCAACATGCAACACCAATAAATCGATGTCATTGACACTAACAGTGAACTCCAACAAAATGACACCTCTAACAAGAATCCTCTGAAAATAAAGTTCCTTTATTTAGGTGAAGGAATCTTCACAAACCGTGCGAAGTCACAACGGTGCTGTAGGGTTAGAGAAGATCTCGGCTAAGTTCCAATAAAATGCAGCAGTTCTGGTTCCAGGTGGCAATGTAGAAAGATCCTGAACTCACTTTCTCTCATGGATACACCAGGTCTACAGCTACATATGGAAAAACTACCTCTGAAAAAAACCTAAAGGCTGACCGAGCAATGACTACACATCAGACCAATGAGAAGAAAACCATATCGAAGTGGAAACAGAAGAGGAGAAAATAGAGAGGAGAAGGCCAGAAGATGGTGACACAGCCACAAGCCAAAGAATACCTGGAGCCACCAGTAGCTGGAAGAGGCAAGGAAGGATCTTCCCCTAGAGCCCTCGGAGGGAGAACGGCCCTGGTGACACCTTGACTTTGGATTTCTGGCCTCCAGAACTGTGAGGAGATAAATTTCTGCTGTGTAAAGGCAAAAAACTTAAAAATTATATTAAATTAAATATAGCCTTCTGCTTCCATTTCTTCACAGTTGAGTGGAAGCAGATCCTGGATGCAATCATGGAATCAGAGAACTGTCTTCTCTCCTCTCAGCAGCTTTAGCCTTCTCTACAATCCCCCTGCATTTGGTCCTGTACTACCTCCAGTGCCTAATGCCTTCCTGCTCTCCAACCCCCTCTTTCATATCACTGGGAAAATAAGAGGATGCCAAAAGCCTGTAACTGTCTCCGACATATCACTGGAATTCTATTTCTTGGTTGACAGATTCTCACGGTGGGCTCTGTGATAAGCGTTCAGATCCCCTTTGCAGGGCTGAAGGGCTTATTTCTCAGTGGCTGTAAGAGCTGCTGGCAGATTCCTCAACTCTCAGCCCTCTCCAGGAACTGCCATCAGCTGAAGACAGCTGCATCCCCCATAAACAGAAGCCCATAAGGCGACCAGTCCGTACACAAGTTTACTGACTCTCTCACCCCAACTCGGGGCAACTCTGCAGGGCCTCCCCAGCTTCTGAGCTCCCCGTGAAGTTGGCTGAGGCTACGTGGAGACTGCATCACAGCCCAATTTCTGCCTCTGCCCAATGCCTCTTCCTTTCCTTCCCCAACAAATACTGGGCCCCTAATAAGTTCCCTGCACACTAATGTCTGTCTCAGAGTCAGCTTCAGTTAGTACCAGTACCCTCTGAGAAAGCAAATACGAAGATGAGATTTTGGTATTTGAATATTCTCCGGCTGACTAGCAATGAGAACCCCATCACTGGTGGTGGATCGCAGGTAACTCCAGGTCCTCTTACCTGCCCTCCACCTACTCAACATGGACCAGAAGGAGCCAGAAGAATATTATAAAACTAGATTCTAAGAAACCTGGATCGAAGTAGACAGTGCAATTGTTATTTTCACCCGTGGTGAACTGGGATGGTACACCAGCGGGAAGAAACGGTTTAGCAGGTGCAATGTATCAGGACTCGGAGAATTTGAGGAAATAGACATTCTAAGAAAAATATAATTAGAGCAGTTTCTGAGAATTTATGCTCTGGAGAAAAAGAATGAAAGTCTGGTGGTTATAAATCATTAATTAAAAGCTATATGTGAAATAAAGTTGGAGGACTCATACTTCCTGATTTCAAACTTACTACAAAGGTACAGTAATCAAGACAAGGCAGTACTGGTATAAAGACAGACATATAAATCAATGGAGTCCAGTAATAAATTCATACATTGATAGTTTTTGACAATGGTACCAAGTCTATTCAATAGGGAATGAACAGTCTCTTCAATAAGTGATGTTGGGACAACTAGATATCCACATACAAAAGAATAAAGTTGAACCTCTAACTCAGAATACACAAAAATTAACTCAAAGTGGATCAAATACTTAAGTTTAAGAACTGAAACTATAAATAACTTCATTTGTATCAGTTTTTAAGATTCCACATATAAGCGATATCGTATGATATTTGTCTTTCTCTGCCTGACTTACTTCACCCAGTATGATAATCTCTAGGTCCATCCACGTTGCTACAAATGGCATTATTTCATTCTTTTTTATGGCTGAGTAATAACTCAGGCACGTCAAACAAACTTATGGTTACCAAAGGGGAAGGGGGAGAGGGATAAATTACGGGTTCGGGATTAACGTATACACACTACTATATATAAAAGATATATAACCAATAAGGACCTACTGTACAGCACAGAGAATTATACTCAGTATCTTATAATAATCTAACAGAATGAATCTGAAAAAGAATAGATAGATATATATAACTGAATCACTTTGCTGTACAACTAAAACTATCACAACATTGTACATCAACTATATTTCAATAAATAAATAAAGAACTAAAACTGTAAAACTCTTAGAAGAAAATACAGGGGCAAACCCTCACGACCTTAGATTTGGCAATGGTTTCTTAAACATGAAACCAAAAGTACAGGCAACAAAATCAGATAAATTGAACTTCACTAAAATGAAAGATTTCTGTGTATCAAAAGTACACTATCAGGAGTCACTGTCGTCTCTCGGCCTCCCGTTGGCCCGCCGCTGCCTGGCGGCCCCAACGAGGCCAGCAGAGGCGCCCCCGTTACCCCCCGCTGCCCCCGGGGCGCTGCCGGCCCTCTGCGACCCCAGTCGCCTGGCGCACCAGCTTTTGGTGCTGTTGCTTCCTTGGTTTCGGCAGCTATTTTTGCTATGATAATCTTGCTGCCCTTCAGACTCAGGTTAAACGGGATATGCAGGTGAATCCCACAAAATTCATGCTGCCGTATGCCTGGTATTCTTGGCCCAATGTAGTTTTGTGTTTCTTTGGTGGCTTTTTGATAGACTGCGTATCTGGAATACGATGGGGCGCCGTTATGTTTAGTTGCTTTGTTTGCGTTGGACAGGTTGTTTTTGCTCTGGGTGGAATATTTCACCGCTTTTTGTATGATGGAATTTGGAAGGTTTGTGTTTGGGATTGGTGGGGAGTCCTTAGCAGTTGCCCGGAATACATACGCTGTGAGTTGGTTTAAAGGCAAAGAATTAAACTTGGTGTTTGGACTCCAACTTAGCATGGCTAGACCTGGAAGTACAGTAAACATGAACCTCATGGGATGGCTGTATTCTAAGGTTGAAGCTTCATTGGGTTCTGCTGGTCACACAGCCCTTGGGGTCACACTTATGATCGGGGGTATAACGTGTCTTCTTTCACTAGTCTGTGCCTTGGCCCTCGCTTACTCGGATCAGAGAGCAGAACGAATCCTTCGTAAAGAGCAAGGAAAAACAGGTGAAGTTATCAAGTTAACTGATGTGAAGGACCCCTCCTTCCCCCTGCGGCTCATATTCATCATCTGTGTCTGATATTATGTTGTTGTGTTCCCGTTCACTGGACTTGGGAAAGCTTTCTTACAGAGAAATTTGGCTTTTCCTCCCAGGTAGCGAGTGCTATTAACAGTATTGTGTATGTAATATCAGCTCCCATGTCCCCAATATTTGGGCTTCTGGTGGATAAAACAGGAAAGAACATCATCTGGGTTCTGTGTGCAGTGGTGACCACTCTTGCTTCCCATATGATGCTGGCCTTCAGGCTGTGGAACCCTTGGATTGCTATGTGTCTCCTGGGACTCTCTACTCATTGCCTGCCTGTGCATTGTGGCCAATGGTGGCATTTGTAGTTCCCAAACATCAACTGGGAACTGCATACGACTTCATGCAGTCCATTCAGAATCATGGGTTGGCAGTCATTTCCATCATTGCTGGCATGATACTGGATACTTGGGGATATCTGTTTTTAGAAGTTTTCTTCATTGCCTGTGTTTCTTTCTCACTTTTATCTGTAGTCTTACTCTACTTGGTGAATCGTGCCTAAGGTGGGAACCTAAATTATTCTGCAAGACAAAGGGAATAAAACTTTCTCATGCAGAATGAGAAGTTTAAATGACTGTGTCATGAGAATGGGCTGCACACATCATTGGTTTGAAAACTTCTTTTTTTTTTTTTTTTTAATTTAGAGTTTAGTCGTTAGGAAAAATAATGGTCTGGAGAATTATTATATTTATATTTTGAATACATCTATTTTAAAGTATAACTGTGAGGACTATTTTAGCCTGTGTCTTTTGTATTGCTGAAGAATTCTGCTTTGGAATAGGTTCATCGATGATGAAGTTTAGAAAATTGCATCTGGTACATGCAGGTGATTTTGAGTAAGGACAGTAAATAATGGAAATCTTTGGATCTTGTATTGAGATAATTTTCACAAAGTGTATCTTAGGAATATGGCCTTTGCTTTATCTTAAAGCAAAAAAAAAAGTTTTTGAGGGGGTAGACAGGATATTTTATATAGAATAAACAATGGCATTTTAATAGGCATTCCCTTTTGTAATACGGAATATTTGAAAGATATTTTTATGAAGTCTCATTTCCACAAATAGCAGATTGTGTTCTGCTCTCTTTAGTTACCAGAGCTTGCTGAGCAGTGACCCTTTCGAGCTTCTTTATTTCTGTTACTGAGGACCCTAATCCCTAGGGACATAATTTTGTGGTACAAACTTTTTGTATGGTTTTTCTTATAGTCCAATTAATTATTAAAAACGTCCTGTAAACTATGATAATTGCATATCTACAAGGATAAACAAACATTGCAAAAGAGAAAAAAAGGTACACTATCAGAAGAGTGAAAAAGACAAACCACGGAATGGGGGAAGGCATTTCTGAAACACATATCTGATAAGGGTTTAATATCCAAAGAACGCCTCAATGACAAAAAGACAATCCCAGTAAAAAATGAGCAAAGGGGCTTCCCTGGTGGTGCAGTGGTTGAGAATCCGCCTGTCAATGCAGGGGACATGGGTTCGAGCCCTGGTCTGGGAAGATTCCACATGCTGTGGAGCAACTAAGCCCATGCGCCACAACTACTGAAGCCCATGAGCCTAGAGCCTGTGCTCCGCAACAAGAGGAGCCACCGTAATGAGAAGCCTGTGCACCGCAACAAAGAGGCCCCGCTCTCTGCAACTAGAGAAAGCCCGTGTGCAGCAATAAAGACTCAACGCAGCCAAAATTAAATAAATAAAATAAATAAAATTTAAAAATGAGCAAAGGACTAAGACATTTTTCCAAAGAAGATATACAAATGAACAAGCACATTGCTGTCTTGAGTCATTACGGAAATGCAACTCAAAACCCCAATGAGATCCCACTTTACACTCACTAGGTGACCGGTCAAAAATATAAACAGTAACAAGTATCGACCATAATGTGGAAAAATTGGAACCCTCCTACATTGCTGATGGGAATGTAAAATCACACAGCTGCTTTGAAAAACAGTCTGGCAGTTCCTCAAAAAGTTAAACATAGTTACCATATGATCCAGCAATTCTACTCCTATGTGTATACCTGAGAGAATTCAAAAATATGTCAAAAAAAAACTTGTACATGAATGTTCACAGCAGCATTATTTATAACATCCAAAAGGTGGAGACAACCCAAATGTCCATCAACTGATGAGTGGATAAACAAAATATGCTATACCCAAACAGTGGATTATTATTTAGTCATAAAAAGGAACTGAAGTACTGATACATGCTATAATATGGATGAACCTTGAAAACATCCTGAGTAAAAGAAACCAGACACAAAAATCACATATTTCATTAAAACTTATATAAAATGTGTGGAACAAACAAATCCATAGAGACAAAGTAGATGAGTGCTTTCCAGAAGCTAGAAGAAGGGAATGAAGAGTATTATGGGCTCAGGGTTTCTTTCTGGGGTGATGGAAATGTTTTGAAATAGAAATGTTTTGAATTAGAAGTACAACTTTATGAATATACTAAAACCAAAGAATTTTACACTTTAAAAGGGTGAATGTTGTGATATGTGAATTACATCTCAATTCTTTAAAATCCAAAGTTTGGGGAAAAAATAAACAGCTAAGTGTGAAAGTCAGGAGGTCTCCGTGGCAGCACATAATCTTATCTCCTGCAGCTAGAGGACAGAGAACGCTGAGGAACAGGCCCAGTACTTAGCAGAGTTCCAAAGAAAATTAATTTCTCAATCCACTATGCTAAGGTCAAGGCTGTTGCTGGCAAAGAATGGGACTGTGAGATATGGGATAGGAGTCATCTAAGCTGATGCATTATAAATCCAGAATCCATAGATTCCTCTAAGCCCTCCAAGTATGTGTAGAAGTGGCCCACTCCTCCCTGTTAAGGACAAATGCTTCCCCCTTGCTCAAACTAGAGGTCGAGGCTTCCCCTCTCCTGCTCCCAAAGAAGACTCAGCGATTTTTAATCTATAGTTGGTACCCAAGCACTTTGGCATCCTTTTGCCAAAGAAGCAGTATGCAAGGCATTATCATCCTGTCAAGAATAACTGGCCCTGATCATCATTAGGAGATAAGGCAGGGTGGAATATATGTGGCACCCCGGTGATCCATTTGGGCATCTCTGGGTATTCTTTTGCCCAAATTTGAAGGTAAACCAATGAGCGCAACAGCCATAGCCTGTAAAGGGCATGGTGACCAGGGGCTCAACTAGCTCAGAAGATAAGCCAACTAGACCAGAAGAGATGCAAGCTGAGGATGAGGGCAACATAAAATAGATAAAGAGATGGGAGTGGATGACTGTCAATTGCCACTCAAGCCCAGCTTACTAACACAGACCTTGGTTTATCCCACTAACTATCCTCTTGTAAGCTTCCCCCACAGAAACGGGTCCAACAGAATGCTGGAGGACCTCCTCCCAGAAGTGATCCTTAAAAAGTGGATTTAAGTAGTATAAGGGGTAGACTGAAGTGGATGCTATAATGTGAAGCCCTGTCCCTTCAGGACTACAGACTTAACTTCTCCCACTACAGAAGTATTGTCAGATAACAGCCCTTAGCCATCAGGCCTTTCTATAAATGCCCTCAGTTAAAGACAGCCTTCTTGCCCAAGGTCACATCCTCTTACCAGGGACTGCCTGCATTAATGACAGATCAACATGGGGCTATAGTAGCCTGGCCCCCTCAACTTAATGCAAGACAGCTCTGCAGGGCACCCATCCTCTGAGGTTAGTGGTAGCTTTTGCCGAGATTGTATCACAGCTCTCTCTGCCCAATCCTGCTTCCTTCTCTTCTGCCACAGGTGTTGATCTCAAGATCATTCACTCAATAAACATCCTGTTGGCTGTGGGTCGACAGGCTGTCCTGGCGGACTTGGGCTCCGCAGCCCCAGCTGCCTGCTCCTCATTTGTGTCCTAAAGATTAGTGTGCCGAGTTGGTCTGTTCATTAAGATTAAACATGTAAACAAGAACCACTTAAAAAAATAATAAATTAAAAAATTTAAAATAAACATCCTGTTTGCAAATTTCTGTCTCAGAGTGTGCTCTCTAGGCAACCTGACCCGCAACATTTATAATTACACCATAATGGAAAACACTACATTTTAAGCTTCTTATCTGTAAGTTAATGTTATTTCAGCTCCTCTTAATTCTGGTAATTTATCTTTTAATAATCCTTGATTAATTTACTATGAAACATCACCAATTGAGAACTTTTCCTACATTATTCAAGTCTCCAAAAGCCTCCTCATACTTTTAGTCTCAATAAATGACCTCACTTCATTGAAATCAAGGCTAAACATTAATTCTCTTAATCTCCTTCCTCCCACTCCTAAATTTCTTTGTGTGCTCAACACATATTTTTACCTTTTTTTTCTTTCTCAGTTAATAAAGTGTCTCTTTCCATACCAAGGTTAATTCTTACTACTTAGTTCTTTACTCTATGGTTTCCTGACTTCTCCAAAACAATATTTCATCAAAGTCTTTAATCTCTCCATCTGAAAGTTTACTTCCTTTGAGTGTATTAATACCCAAAACATATTCCATCAAAGTCTTTAATCTCTCTATACAAGTCTCTTTCCTTTTAGTCTATAAATACCATTGCTTATTTAAAAACCAAAAACAAAACTTGAGGTCTATCTTGTTTCTCTCTTATTCTTTACCAACAAACAAGGTGGGGAAATGTATAATCACGTATCTACTCCATTTTGAGTCCACAGTTCAATAAACTACAATCTGTATTCTATCCACAATGCTCTACTGAAATATCACTCTGAAAAGTCACCATGACTTCCTAATAGTCAAATCCAATGATTTTTTCCTTAGTCCTTTTTTTTCTCAACCATTCTATGGTATTTTACATCATTTGGTTTTGTCTTATTCTTAAAATTCTTTCCTCATTACATTTTCCAAGAAGCTGTTTTGCCCAGGTTCTCAAACTCTTTAATGACATCTTTTTCAGTTTCTACCCCCCCACCAACCCCAATTATGGGCACTTTCAAAGTTCTGTTCTTGGTTCTTTGCTCTTTCAATTCTAATCTTCCTCTTTTAGTGATCCCTGTTTCCCCATCTTGAACTATAAAAATATGATTCTCAAAAATAAAACCACTAATTTGACACTTTTATTTGGGCTCTAAACTCAAGTTTTTACCATGAAACAATATATTAATTACTGAATTAAAATAACTATACTTCATTATGTTGTGAATGTTTCTATTCCCAGTTTACTAAGTACTTATGCTAAATTTGTGTTGAATATAATCAATACTTTTTCAGGATTTATTGAGATAATATATTTTATCCTTTACATATTAGATTCCCTGATAGTCAACTATCTTTGTCTTCCTGAAATAAATCCTGATTTAAAATGTTGTGGTTTTTTTCCAGATTCCTAAATTGATAGGCACAAATGAGACTGACCCACAAACTTTATTGAAACCATCTTCATTAGGTTTTGTATTAAGGCTATTTTTTCCTATGATCTAAACATTTTTATAGAATATGAGAAGTGTCAGTTTCAAAACAGTTCCAAGTACTTGCCCACAACATCTTCTGAGTCTAGAAAACTCATTTTTAAGGTAGTTCTTAAAACACCACAGTTCTTCCATGGTTTCTCATCTATTCAGATTTTTTAATCTTACATGTCAATTCAGCTAGATAAAATGCAAAACCATGTTTTAAAAATACATAACTGGGCTAGCAGCACCCAAAAAAAGAAATCCTAAGAGGCCTAAATTCACATAAAAGTTGGAATCCAGCTGGATAGCTCTCTGGTGATTGGGTTTTAATGGGACTCAAACATAAGAGAAAGAACACAAAGCCTTGATTCTTTACAAAGTAGAAAAGCAAATCAAAGAATCCTGCATAAAAGCATAAGTTAGTGAAGTAAAGGGGAAGAATTACAGGAAGATACCAAATGTATACTGCTGTAGCCTTGGCTCTGGGAGAAGGGGGATAGACATTCCGCCTGGAGAACTCATAATTATAGGCTGTCCCATGGTGGAATCAGAAGTGAAATTTATATTACCTCTGTTATTGGAAAAACTCCAAACTGAAATGAAGTTTAAAGTAGCCCTAGGACAGTAGTGCCCCCAGGCACCTGACAAAAACAAACATTTTTTTCTGGAGAAATACATTCCAACCCTCTCTCAAATAATTTCTAAATCTAAATTTCCAAGGTCAGGAGCTCAACAATAAAAACAAAGAAAAGAAGAAACATGCAACTATGAGTAAAAACTAGCAGAATCAAGAAGAGAAAAAAATCACACATGCAACAACTACATATATTAGAATGACCAGATACTGAATAAAAGGTAATTATATAATAAGAATATAATTAATAAAAATAATATATTTATGTAGTAATATAAGAAATAGTGTACTGAAAGTATAAATGAAGGAACAAAATTGACCATGCAGATTTGAAGATAAAACCAAATAAAACCTCTAAAAATGAAAATATAATTGAAATTAGAAACAATATTGGTTTAAATATATGAATAAACAAAGTAGAAGAGAGAATTAGAGAACTAGAAAATATTTTTGAAGAACTTATTCAGAAGAATTTCTCAGATGGAAGATTAGGGAGAAAAGAAGAGCTAAGAAAACAGAGTGAGAAAATACACAGAATGTATCACAAAGAAACCATTAGATGGAAAACAAAAGAGTTTAAGAAGTAGGGTGTATACGATGAAATAGAGTTACAAGAAAGACTAAAGAGAATGGGAAGAAAATTTTAAATAGATAAGAGCTGATAATTTTCCAGATTTTTTTAAAAGTAAAAAACATATATATAAATCCTCACAATCAGGAGGCAACAAGCCCCAGGAGGGAAAAATCAAAAGAAATCCACACTGAGGCACACTGTTGTGAAATTATAGAAGACTGAAAACAAAAAGAAGATCTTACAAGCCACCAGAGAGAGAAAATAGATTTCCTACAACAGAATGACAGACTGATGACTAATCTCTCAAAAGTAACAATGGAAACTAAAAGAATTGTGGAATATCTTCAAAACACTGAGAGAACAATTTTCAGACAGAATTGTATTCCCATCAACACCATCTTTCAAGAATAAAGGTGAAATAAGGGCATCTACAAAAGAATAAAACCTCAAAGAGTTTATTAATAACAGCCATCACTAGAAGAATGTATAAAGTAAGTACTTCATGAAGAAGGAAAATAACTTCTTAGGCAAGGGCTAAGATGCAAGATATGCCAACAATCAATGAAAATAGCGAACATGAGGTGAATCTGAAAAAGCACTGTATAAATCAATAGCAACAGCATCTAATGTGGCAGTTAAAATATTAAGATAGAACTAAAATACTAATCAAAATTTGAGCATTCTAAGTCTTTATATTGTCTAGCAGGAGGGTAACTACAAAAAGATTAGAATAAAGTGTATATATCTTTATTAGTAGAAGAGGAAAATAAGAAAAACAACTTAATCTAAAAGTAGACAATAACAGAAAAGAAAAAAAGAAAGCGGGCTGAAGAAAAGGCCCAAAATAAGATGGTAGAAATGAATTCAAGTATGTTAACTACAATAAATGTAAATGGAATAATCTATTCCGTTAAAAGATAAAATCAACCATTTATAGCTTATATTAAAACAACTTTAATACATAAAATGCAAATAATAGTAATATCTATAGTGACTAGCTTATGGGATTAAAAATTAGTAGAAAAAATAAAATTCAGAGCAAATTAGAATATAACTTGGAAGAGGACTGACATAAAATATGAATGATCCTATAATCAGTGAAGGCATTCAATCAAAAGTTAAGTCTTTTCATAAAAAGAATCAAGCATTTCTCTCTCCTTTGTTGTATAATTATACCTCAGGATAACCAAATAATTGATGAAGGATTATTTCTTTTTATAAAAGTATTCCAGCTAATAAACAAAGAAGAACTTATAGAATTAAACATGGTGACTTGAAATCATTAATGAAATAACAAATCTAGGCAATAATGATCAATGGCTATAAAGCTGCATAGAGCAGTCATCATGGGCTTCATTTTAAAAATGGCATTAAGACTTAGAAAAGGTGAGGGAGTTCACCATGTCAATTGCTCAGGGAAGAATATTCCAGGCAGAGGGAACAATCACTGCAAAGGCCCTTCACTCAGTGGGAATCTAGCACTTTGTTAAAATGTACAAAAAGGAGACCCAAGAGGCTAGGAAAAATAATGACAGGAGATGGAACCAGATTGTACCAGGAGCCAAATAATGAGCAACTAGTAGAATAGAACTGGTATCATCTGAATGGAGGACGACTGGGTGGAGGAGGTTTGGTAGATGAAATCAGGAGCTTAGTTTTGAATATGTTAAGTTTAAGATGTTTATAGGACATCCAAGTGAAGTTGTCATGTAGGCAACTGAATATACAAACGTGGAATTCTGGGCCAGAAATTAAAATGTGGGAACCATCATCATATAAATGGTACTTACAGCCAGGGAACTGCATTAAGATCACTAAGGGAAAGAGACTGACAGAAAAACACAGACAACTAGGACTGAGTTTTGCAGAATGATTCAGGAGAAAATAGCATTTTCCACCTTCTTACATACTGTATACAGTTGTCCCTCATGGACACAGATTGATTCTGGGATGCCATGGATACCAAAAGCTGTGGACGCTTAAGTCCCTTACATAAAATGTCATACTACATTCAGTTGGCCCTCTGTATCTGTGGATGTGGAACCCACAGAAAGGAAGGGCTGACTGTAATTTACTACGTATTGTATTTATTTTACAATATTACAAATTAGGTATTACAGTATTATGTTTTGTATTTTATAAACTATAAGAATGTAAAATCGCATAATGAGGACTTCCCTGGTGATGCAGTCATTAAGAATCCGCCTGCCAATGCAGGCGACACGGGTTCGATCCCTGGTCCAGGAAGATCCCACATGCCGCACAGCAACTAAGCCCGTGTGCTGCAACTACTGAGCCTGCACATCACAACTACTGAAGCCCATGTGCCTAGAGCCCACGCTCCACAAGAGAAGCCACTGGAAGAAGAAGCCTGAGCACCGCAACGAAGAGTAGCCCCTGCTCACTGCAACTAGAGAAAGTCCACAAGCAGCAGAGACCCAACGCAGCCAAAAATTAATAATAAAAAAAAAAAATCCCATAATGAAAGGGATTTGTGTCTTTTCTGTTCTGACCACTGATACATCACAAGGACAAAGAATAGTGTCTTGCTTAGTAGGTATTCAATAACCATCTGTTGATGAGAATCTACGGATTTTGCTTTTCATGTTTGTTTTAGAAATTCTTCCACATGTTCAGGTCATAAAGATAGTCTTCTTTCTTTTTTCTCTAAGTGTATTACATATTTGCCTTCCATATCTACTCCATAATCCATATGGAACTGAATGATGTGAAGTAAGGATCTAATTTCATTTTTCACACATCTCTTTTCTACAGAATAAAGTTCAAAATTGTTAGCATAACATTCAAGGGCATTTAGATCTTCAGGAACTAAATCTACTTTCTCTCTCCTATGTCATCTTTCACCGCCATCCTGTGGAGCCTTAGTTCAAATATGTTAAACTACTAGCAATTCTTGAGCTCTAGACAATGCAATATGATATGCAACAGGAAAATATGAAATTATTAAAACATATAATCATGTGTGGATCATAAAACTGTACACCTAGAAAAAAAATTTTTTTTTTAAAAAAGGTTTGCTGATAAGAACAAGAGTTAAAATATGTGCATCCATTAAAATGATGTTTGTAGGGAATTCCCTGGAGGCCTAGGCGTTGGGACTCTGAGCTTTCACTGCTGAGGGCCCGGGTTGAAGGGAACTAGGATTCTGCAAGCCATGCAGTGAGGCCAAAAAATAAATAAATGGTGGCAATAAATAGAAGTGATAGCGAGCAGGGAACTAGTGACCACATAAAAATTATTTTTTTCAAAAAATGTTTGTGAAGATACCAAATTACATGACACATGCTTATAATATCATATTAAATGATAAAAACAGAATTCCAAATTCTACCCACCTATCGTATTGTTTAAATTGTTAAAAATTAAATATGGAATAAATGATTTTAAGAGGCACACTACAATGATAATGGTCAATGTGTTTTGATGGTTGAATTTTCCCCATACGCTAAGTTTTATAAGTTGGTTTTATACTAAAATAATTTAAATAAAAATATTTTATATTTGTACATAAATGCTAATACATCTTATCCCTGATCAGAGAACTTTCACCAAATTTCAAATAAGGCCTTGAAAATGGGGACCTTAGGTATAATTTTTCATCAGTCATAACTATCCAAAAAATTGTAACATCCATTTAGGAATCTTTTTTTTTTTTTTTTTTTTTTTTACGGTACACTGGCCTCTCACTGTTGTGGCCTCTCCCGTTGCGGAGCACAGGCTCCGGACGCACAGGCTCAGCGGCCATGGCTCACGGGCCCAGCCGCTCCGCGGCATGTGGGATCTTCCAGACCGGGGCACGAACCCGTGTCCCCTGCATCGGCAGACGGACTCTCAACCACTGCACCACCAGGGAAGCCCCATTTAGGAATCTTAATTCATCCCTAGAAAACAAATAGGTTCATTGTCACTAAGATTAACGAGTCTAAGTAATAAAGATATTTGGGGGAGGGGGTAATTTGTTAAGGTAGTATAATCTGTAAGACGATAAAAATAGCATTTATTGTATGTTTTCTATGCTATAGCTATGAGCTGTACTCATTACTTCAAATATATTATCTCATTTTAATCCTCAGAGTAGCTCTACAACACAGACATCATTATTTGCAGTAGTGGTTAAGAGCATGGATCCATAACTTTTCATCTTCATGTAGCAGAACCAAAAGAATATGTTTACCAACAAGTCTTAAACTAAATACTCAGATAATATGAGCTTCTATTTTATACCTGGAAGTGTCCCTGGAGATCACCTACCCCAACATTTTAGAGATAAGGAAATTCCAGTACTTAGAAAATAGACTTGTTGATGACCACACATCTAGATAATGGGAATGACATCAATACCAGAATTACTGTTTCATTATTCCTTCCACTATATCACACTTCAATTCAATCACTGAACTCAAAACTCAAATCAAAATGATTGAATATTTGCCTTCAAAAATTACCCTAACAGTACACTCCTCCCCAAATGGTTTCTTTTCTGAAAAGATTACACATTATATATATATTATATATATTGATATATATATAAAACACATACACATATATATATATAGAAATGTTTTCTTCTGAAAAGATTATATATATGTGTATGCCTATCTCTCTATATATATATTATATAGAGAGAGATAGATAGATGTAGGTTCACATGTCTGTTCACGTAATTCTGAATATTGGAGCTCTTTAAAGACAATACCTGAGGCCACAAACTGATAGCCCACCTGCTTTTTGGGAACATCTACAGAACAATCACTTGAATAGGCAGCACAGTTTTCAATATATAAATTCTCTATTAAAATGTCTATGAAGCAATTCTTCCTTTTGTTGCTAGTAAATGAAAACACTATCTTCTATAAAAAATTTCATTAAGGAATGCCATTCATAGAAAGATTCAATTAAGTATATGAAACTTATGTCACTGTGACCTATATTGAGTTGTTCTCTAAGACAAGATAATCTTTTTTGTTGTTGTTCTGAGCTCATCTCTGGAACAAAAAGATCAAATTTCATTAAGAAAAACAGCTTTGTTCTCCCAATTAGAGTCCCAGAGGAATCTGACTGTGTGAGATCTCCAGGGCACATGGTGGGAGAAAGACCACTCATGCTGTATCTCCCCACTCCACTCCACCCTCCCACACACACACACTCCTTCCCACACATACACACATACAGTATCCCTTCCATTTGAGATTGACAAGAGTTAACTTTTTTTTTTTAAAGAAAAGAAATTATCAGAGCATTCATTCATTTTTAACTAAAGACCCAGAAAAGGCCATGCCTTAATCCAAAGCTGATCCACTGAAAATCACAGCTAAATGCTCTCAGGACTGACTGACACGATCCCACCGAAACTGGCCTTTCTCTGAACACATACATTCCTCATCCGCCTCTTGCATCATAGACTCTTCCAGACTATTTAGCTAAAGTTACATCACTGTACAGAAATCCCCACTTAAGGAGCAAAAGGCCATACTCTGCTTGAATAGCCTCAAATGATGTAAAACTCACCATTACTTCCTGCGGCAATCTGTGTTTTAGGGGTGCAGCTCGACTAGGAATTTTTCCCTGTCTTAGTCATAGAGAGTCTGGTAATGTTTGCTTAAACGTCCTGTGGGTTATTAGACACGTCCACATCCACTCAGTAGTAATCATTAACCCCTATGTAAATGGCAGGTTTATTCTCTCATTCATTCCATTTATCCAGCACTTTCTACATGCCTTCATATCTATAGAACCTCCATCTTCAGCCATTAAAAATACATACAACAGGGGGAATTCCCTGGTGGTCCAGTAGTTAAGACTCTGTGCCCTCACAGATGAGGGCCTGGGTTCAATCCCTGGTCAGGAAACTAAGATCCCAAAAACCTCAAGGTGTGGCCAAAGAAAATACATACAACAGGGGGAATTCCCTGGTGGTCCAGTAGTTAAGACTCTGTGCCCTCACAGATGAGGGCCTGGGTTCAATCCCTGGTCAGGAAACTAAGATCCCAAAAACCTCAAGGTGTGGCCAAAGAAAATACATACAACAAAAATTAGGGTGTAGGCAACTGAGAGTATAATTTTTTGTCATCTAGAAATGAAGTATTTTTTGTCAGTCATAGACTGGTTTCATCAGAATTATTTTGGTTAGCTCTGGGCCACCCCTCTAAAGATTATTCCAAAAATCTAGAAAGTCAAATTAAAAAAAAAAAAACTCTTCAAGAGATTCTGATATACATCTCAATTTTAGGGACCATGGGTCTAAATAACTTCTAAAGTCTCTAAAAGTATCTTCAGTATACTCCAATCCAGAATCACACTACACTTATTAGTATTTACGCCAACTATGTACACTAATTGTGAGTACCACCCCTACAACTGTGAGAACAAGCCTTCTCAGTTCCCCACTGTGGCAGGCTGGGCTCCATGGGAAACAGGTTTTAGATCAGAGATTAGGATTCAGGAAGTTTACTGGGGGATGTGAACTGTCAGGTAAGGAAATGAAGCAGGATTGGGCAGCGGGAGACACTGGGTTGAGATACCGCCACGAGAAAGACTGAAGCTGACTCACAGGGAGCTCTGTGACTGGAACAGTTCTCCAGAGTTGTTTCAAGTTGGGACAAGGGGACTGGGTCTTTATACCTGGTGCTAACCTGTCACTGGATGTTTCCCTACCCCCGGAAGGGATCATGAACTTGGCGAGGTGGCTTTCTTCAGCCCAGGGCTGCCGATGTCTAAGCTCCTCAGCCCTGAAGGGGGACCTGGGCGCACATCACAACATCTGGTTCACCTGCCTTCACAAGAAACAAGATGGTAAGAGCTAAGCCAGAGCATTTCTCAGCAGAGAACCAGCAGGGGTTATTTTGGTTGTTATTTGTTCTTGTTTTAATTGACGTATAGCTGATTTACAATGTGTTAGTTTCTGCTATACAGCAAAGTGATTCTGTTATACATATGTATACTTTTTTATTATTTTTTTCTTATTTTTAGAAATTTATTTTTTATTTATTGGGTCTTCATTGCTTCACGCAGGCTTCCTCTAGTTGCAGGGAGCGGGGGCTGCTCTTCGTTGCGGTGCGCAGGCTTCTCATTGCGGTAGCTTCTCTTGCTGCGGAGCACGGGCTCTAGGCACGCAGGCTTCAGTAGTTGGGGTACGCAGGCTCATCAGTTGGGGCTCGCAGGCTCTGGAGCTCAGGCTCAGTAGTTGTGGCACACAGACTTAGTTGCTCTGCTGCATGTGGGATCTTCCTGGACCAGGGCTTGAACCCATGTCCCCTGCGTTGGCAGGCGGATTCTTAACCACTGCACCACCAGGGAAGTCGCTACATTTTTTTTTTTTTTAATATTCTTTCCCATTATGGTTTATCACAGGATATTGAATATAGTTCCCTGTGCTATACAGTAAACCTTGTTGTTTACCCATCCTATGTATAAGAGTTTGCATCTGCTAACCCCAAACTCCCAATTCATCCCTCCTTCCACCCCCCTTGGCAACCACAAGTCTGTTCTCTAGGAGAACCAGCAGTTTTTAAGTTGCCAAAAAGAGCACAACATTACTATCTTTCACTTCCTCCAATTTCAAGCACTGGATATTTATGGAATGACCCACCACTAAAATGAAGCAGGAATGTCTATGTGAAATTATTTCTAACCCCTCAAATGGCACTTCTTAGGGTTTCTTCATGTTTATAATTTGATCAATCAGAATAAACTGCTTCCAAACTGGTCATTTTGTTTGTTTAAAAGATTTGTAATTAACACCTGTATTTCTCCTTTAATGTTTCATTCGGAAAGAGGAGAAATCCTGATTCTTACGACAATCACATACTATAGCCCTTTCACAAAGCATTGCAATGAACAATCATTACAATTTCTCGGAAGCCAGGAAATGGCCCTTTTCCCTAACCTGCCTGATTCAGTAGATATATTAGACAAATAGATGAGATCATATCTTGGCACCTCCACATCAGATGGGGCCCTTCAGATGTCTAAGGAGATCACAACCTGCTATGAGAAATGGATGAGGGTGCAGATAGGATGTTCAATACTAAGGAGTCAAATATCCTTGGTCTAAGCTCTGCTTCTGCTGCTTTTAGCTTCTGATATTGAACATTTCACTAAGTCTGAGCCCAACTTTCCTTGACTAGTAAAATAGGGATTACACCACATTCATCAGAGGTGTCATAATGACGACACAGGACTTTGTACACACATGCAAAGGTATCACCTCCATCCTGGAGTCCTCCATAATTGTATTTCTCTGCACTATCTTTACAACCAGCATACAAGCAGCTTGAGGCAGGCATTTAATTAAATCTCTGATTTAGACACATCACAAATGTTGCATATGATAATAAAACTACTTACTGTGTGCCATGTACTATGGCAAGTGCTTTACACACATTACCTAATTTAATTCTTCCAGCAAATCTATAAAGTGGATTCTTGTATCACATATTCCCATTTTACAACGAGGAGAGTGAACCTTAGAGGGGTCTGAGACATTCCAACCATCATATAAGGAGTAAAAGCAAAGCCTTTACAGCCGCTCACTCTGCTTCCCTTCCTCTTCTTAAAGCCGTCAAAAGAGTAGAGACAGGAGAGAGAACATTTCTGAAATTCTCTGACACCATCCAATCTTGAAGCCATCAATAAAAATATAATTTTTTGTTAGATGCCAAGTGTTACTTTTAATACTTTTTAGTTTACTCTGTAAATAGATTTAGTTTTGTTTTGGATTTTTTGTGTTGGTTTTTGTTTTTGGTGCAAATAACACAGGGATTTTTTTCACCAAGCGTAGGGAAAAAAAGAAATTGATGCTCCACTGTCAGAGAATGAACAAGCTAAGTTAGGCTGAAGGACACAAGAGGGACCAGAACCAACACCACCTATTTCCATCCTCAGCCAAACAAAAGGGACACGTCCTACTAACAAGAGGTTAATAACATCACATTCACAGATGAAAGATAAACCATTATAATCCCTTCAGGGCTGGACTTGCAGCTAAACTACATTTTCTGTAACACTTTGCATTATCTTCTTGCAAAAAAATTACACTTTGAAATGCAAGTTAGAAAACTACAGAACACATGTGGAATACACTAGAAGCTTACACAAGTGACTTAATGTTAAAATTTAGTGTGCAAATGAATTAAGTGGCATGTTGTTTTTAAAATACAACCCCTAAACCCCATCTCCAGAATTGCTGACTCATAGGTCCACTGTAGAGCTATGGAATCTGCATTTTTAAGAAGCACCATGACTGGTTCTGATGCAGGTAGTTCGCAACCATATTTTGAGAAAAAAATGGATTAAAAGAAAATCATAAACCAGCCAGTGGTTTATATCCACATATAATAAAGTAAAATAAATATTGTATCAATATATACAAGGTTGCACTTCTGGGGCCTCAGTGAGGAAGAAAGAGGATGTGAGTGGAAAAGAAATCTCCTAAGTAGAACAAAAGAAGGTCATGGATATGGAAATGGAGCTCCTAATTCCTTCCCCTGAGGGACAAAATCGTAGACTTCATAGTACAGAAAAATAACTTCGGCCTCAGGCAAAAAGGAAAAGAGGTATAAAAAGGGTCAAATTCGCTACCAAGAGCTAGTCACTGCTAAATAGACATTTCTCCAAAGAAGATATACAGATTGCCAACAAACTCATGAAAAAATGCTCAACATCATTAATCATTAGAGAAAGGCAAATCAAAACTGCAATGCGATACCATCTCACACCGGTCAGAATGGCCATCATCAAAAAAATTTACAAAACAGTAAATGCTGGAGAGGGTGTGGAGAAAAGGGAACCCTCATACACTGTTGGTGGGAATGTAAACTGATACAGCCACTATGGAGAACAGTATGGAGGTTCCTTAAAAAACTAAAAACAGAACTACCATCTGACCCAGCAATCCCACTACCGGGCATATACCCAGAGAAAATCGTAATTCAAAAAGACACATGCACCTCATTGTTCATTGCAGCACTATTTACAATAGCCTGATCATGGAAGCAACCTAAATGCCCAATGACAGATGAATGGATAAAGAAGATGTGGTACATATATATACAATGGAATATTACTCAGCCATAAAAAGGAACGAAATTGGTAGAGACATGGATGGATCTACAGACCCTCATACAGAGTGAAGGCAGAAAAACAAATATCATATATTAATGCATATATGTTGAACCTAGAAAAATGGTACAGATGAACCAGTTTGCAGGGTAGAAATAGAGACACAGACGTAGAGAACAAACGTATGGACACCAAGGGGGGAAAGTGGCGGGGTAGGGGTGGTGGTGTGATGAATTGGGAGATTGGGATTGACATATATACACTAATATGTATTAAATGGATAACAAATAAGAACCTGCTGTAAAAAAATAAAATAAAATTCAATAATTCAAAGTAAACAAAAAATATCAATGACTTAGGAATAAATTCACTGAATGATATGTAACACCATGTACTCAAAAAGTTAGAAAATATTATTGGGAGAGATGTATCATATTCATGGATTTGAAGATTCAGTGTTGTAAAATTATCAAATCCTCCAAAACTGATCTGTAGATTCCATGAACCCCAATCAAAATCCCAGCTGGATATTTTTTTAAGGAACTTGACAGGCTGAGTCAAACATTCAAAGTATCCACTTGATTTATAACACAATTAATTAGGAAGCGGATGGTTTTTAGTCAGTGTTGCTGGGTCAATTATATAAAATTTGAATCTTGCACCTTTACCTTATACCATATGGAAATATCAGTTCCAGGTGTAATGTAGATCTAAATGTGAAAGCTAAACATTAGGGCTTCTGGAATATATGATAAGAGAATATTTTTATGAACTTTGGATAGAAAAAGAAATCTTAAACAGACTACAAAAAGCACTAATCGTAAGTGTAACAAAATTGATAGATTTTACTATATAAAATCTAAGCTTGTCTGTCAACGACATCATTAATAATGCCCCACAGTGGAAGAAGATGTTTGCAATACATCTTACTGACAAAAAGCTCCTATCCAGAACCAAGAGAACTTCCAAAATCAATAAGAAAAAGACAGACAATCCAATAGAAAAACTTGCCAAGTAACTTGAAAAGGCACTTTGCAAAAGGATATCTGAAGAGTGAACAAATACATCTAAAGATGCTCAACTTCTTTAGCTGAAACGCAAATTAAAACCACTATGAGATACCACCACCATCTGCCATCATGGCCAAAAATAAAAATGACTGGTAATACCAAGAGTTGGCAAGGACAAGAAGTTGAACAGAACTCTCATAAAACCACTTTGGAAAACGATTCAGCAGTCTCCACTAAAGATGATTACCATATGCCCCAGAAGTTCCACTCCTAGGTATGTGGAAAAAGAAATGTGTACCTCTGTTCCCTCTGAGAAAGACAATTATAAGAATATTCACAGCAGCAGTTAATATTAGCCAAAAACTGGATTTCTCATACAACAGAAAACTATAAAGCTCTGAGAATTAACACTGTTACATACCACAAAGGAATAAATCACAGAAACATAATACTCAGCTAACAAAGACAGAAAAGCACATCCTCTGTGGTTAAATTAATGTAAAATTCAGAAGCAGGCAAAACTACTCTTGGGCTTAGAAGTCAGGGTTGTAGTTACATTTGGGACCACAGCAACAGGAGGTTATACTGGTGGGGAAGGAGGACGCTGGGGTTTCTGGTAGCAGCCTGTTTCTTGTTCTGGGTTCAACTGCCTTCACTTTGTGGAAATTGAGCTACGCCTTACACTTTATGGTCTGTGCCCTTTTCAGTATCTATGTTATACTTCAATAAAACATTTAAATTCCCAAAGCATTCCACAAAATAGAAACATTCATTTTTCTTTGCCCACAACAAATGAGGGATCTCAACAACTCCTGGCTCAGGTATAAATCCAACGAAAACTTTGCCCATTCACAAATGACAGATGTCTCAGGCTGCAATTTTCCTAAGGCTGATTTATTCACAAGATTCAGCTGTGCCACTTATGAGTATTTTTTCCCATTCTCAATCATGGATCTTTTTTGCCATTTTCTTAAATCTGTGTTTTGTTTTTGCTTTCCTTACATGGTTCTGATGCTGATGAGAACAGACTTTGTTGCAGCTCAGAAATTCATTTTCCATTTCTTAATTGCAATGGTAGCCATAACACAATTACAGAAAGGCAATTTGCCATCCAAATCTACCAAGAAAACACAAAAACTAATTATTCAGATGCTAACCCATCCGTATTCTTTTAAAATTTTCGCATGTTTTACTTTGATTCCTACATTCTCATTTTCAATTCCCATTGATTTTCACTGTGCAATTTTAGTATTTTGCAAAAAAGTAAATTTTTATGAATTCCTACTGCAAATTGGAAAAACTGTTAGATGTTTATCTTTATTCTTCATATTCCATTTTCAAGGTCAAAAGCAGCATTCAACTTCACATTAAATATGTTGATGTTCCAGGATCTCCTGTGGCCCAAATCTAATTCTTTTCCTTCTTTTGATGAGTCTATTCCATCAGAACCATAGCAACTAAAATTGCCTCAGAGGAAAGGAGAATTAGAATTTAGTTGTTGACTTTTCCAAAGTGCATAGTAATGAATACATAAAACAATCAGGTGATAAATAATCAATCACTGGTGCAAAATGAGCAATGCAAATGACTTCCTATTGGGTTTTTTTTTAAACTTTCTCTATGATTAAACTGTAGTAAAGAGCAGTGCCTAGAAATTATAATTTCTAATAAAGAATCTGGCCTAAGCAATTTTTTTATCACCTTCATTGAGCTATCCAGACTTAAGTCTCCATTTTTGACAGTTAATACAATTAACCCATAAATGCATTTAACTTATCTTCTTTTAAAGACTACGTAATTCTGAGACTTAAGATGAAAGCTTGCTTATAGATAAAAATAAGCGACAACTTAAAATTTCATTCAGAAAAAAAAGGAAAATAATGTTTTAATTTAAAATACTGGTGAATAATTGGTCTAATTCTCACTACCAAAAATATCTTTACCAATGAAAATATGCATACCTATAATGCACTGAGTGCAACAGAAGCGTTACAAAATCATAGATAAACAAAAAATATAATGAGGTGCAAACAACTGTTTTTATGACTGAAAACTGGGTGGGAAAAACCCTGGCAAGTCTGACCATTCCTTGAGAAATAACAATGACCCGAAAGTAACATTCCTCTTCTTCTACTTGTTAGTGATTTCCATGGCAACGTTCCATCTGCTTCCTACTATTTGCATAGGCTTTTTAAATTAAACTTACATATGTCAATGTTCCAAGATTATCTCTGTGTTTGCATAAACCATACTGGCTCTTTGACAAAGTTGGTTATGCCAATAACATTAGAGAAATATTTAAATTTCACGTCTGTTTTGTAAGGAAATAAAGGGGGTAAAATGGGAATGAAGTTGGGGTGGGAAGTACTATGTCTACAAATTTATTTGGAATCAATCTTTAAGCCAGTGACTACAGGCTTCTCTTTAGTTTCTGAATGAGAAAGCAACTTAAACTCTAAAAACAAAGTAGTCTATACAGAATACACTTGAGTTTATATCAATACTTTATTTTTTTTTAACTTTTATATTGGAGTATACTTGATTATCAATGTGTTAGTTTCAGGTGTACAACAAAGTGATTCAGTTATACATATACATGTATCTATTCTTTTTCAAATTCTTTTACCAATTAGGTTGTTACAGAATACTGAGCAGAGTTCAGGTGTGCTATACAGTAGGTCCCTGTTGGTTATCCTTTTTAAATATAGCAGTGTGTACATGTCAATCCCAAACTCCCTATCTCTCCCCCGCACCCCATCCCAATACTTTAAATCTATAGGAAATACAGTGTAACTTTGTTTTTGTTACATGAATTACACAAATTTTACTAAAGATCATGCAAAAGGTTAAGGCATCCCTTAAGAAAACATGAAAAGGTAGGTGGGAGCTATAAGTAAAAAAAAATTGGAACTTCTTCTCTCACTACCAAATCTTTATGTTACTAGGAAACTGCTTTGGAAAAAATTAAGCTCATTAGAAGTGTCCTGAGCGTTAAAAAAAAAAAAGTTAAACTTTCACCCGAGATTTATTCTTCCATCCTGTGTGACAGAAACCTCCGGCCACAAGCTCTTACACAGAGGAAAAACTAACAGAATCCTTAATCCCTGAAACTGTGATCCTAAGAAAGGCAACTATAATAATGGATACATTTCCTACAAAGTAACATTTTTTTTTTCCTTTTTCATTTATTTTTTTGGCCGCTCTGTGGCATGCAGGATCTTAGTTCCTCAACCAGGGATTGAACCCATGCCCCCTGCAGTGGAAGCACGGAGTCTTAACTACTGGACCGCCAAAGTAACATTTATTTTAAGGATACCTTCTTGAAGATCCAGAAATGAATTTTAGATGCCATTGTTAAATAGATCTGTATTTTTTTTTTTAAGTAGGCTGATCTGTCTTGCACGCGGAGAATGTGTATGCCCTATGACCTGAAAAAGCTGACATAATCTCTTCCACCATTCTAATTTGCCCTTGTGCCCCAAATCTACCATTTGCATTCTTCAGCTTCGGTTCCTGAAATTCCATAGAAATACTCACATCTGAGAAAGGCAAGTCATTACATCTGGGCTCTATACATTTTCATTTCCCTGGAAAAGAGTAGTGCTGGGACAAGGATGCTTTTAAAGGATAGGATGGTAGTGTCCCTATTAGGGCTCCATCCAGAAAGTGCAGACCGAAGTGAGCAACTACAGATAAGGACCCTTTAAAATCTGGGGCAGGGAGAGGAGTGTCGTGAGCACATCATTACCTGGAGCAGGCCCCAAACATGGAAGCACAAGGGCAGGTTTAACCTATCTCAAATCTGTTCAATGTTAGGCCTACCCTGATGCAGCGATACTTAACTTTGTTTGGACCCCAGATCCCTTTGAGAATGACAGAAAGGTACAAGTTTCTCCCCCCCAAATTTTCCCTTGAAACGTAGTTATAATCCATGTTGTATCATCCACTCACCTGTGGGTAGACATTTAGGTTTTTTCCACCTCTTGGTTATTGTAAATAATGCTGAAATGAACATATGAGGGCACATATCTCTGAGATCCTGATTTCAATTCTTTTGGATAAATACTCAGAAGTAGGATTGCTGGATCATATGATAGTTCTATTTTTAATTTTTCAAGGAACCTCCATACTGTTTTCCACAGCAGTAAACAATTTTTACTTTTTCAAGGAAACTATCTGTTTTCCATAGCAGTAAACAATTACACCAAGTGAAATAAACCAGTCACAGAAAGACAAATCCTGCATGATTCCACTTACACAAGTTATCAAAAGCAATCAAACTCATAGAAAGAGAAAGTAGAATGGTGGCTGCCAAGGTCAGGGGCAGGGGTGGGGGGAGAGTAGGGAGTTGTTATTTAAGGGGTACTGAATTTCAATCATGCAAGATGAAAAAGTTCTAGAGATTTGCTTTGTAAAGCATTATGCTTATAGGTGACAATACGTACTGTATACTTAAAGTAGAGCTCATGTTATTTAGTAGTTACCACAGTATAAAATGTTTTTAAAAACACATAGCTGTAATTTCATGGAGATCAAGTCCCTTCTGATGCACATCAGGTTGAGTCTCTGATCTAGCAGATCCTCAGAACCCAAGAAAGTCCTCTGTCCTGAGGTGACTCAGGAAGACAGCCCTTGCCCAGTAAGATAGAGCCTACCTAGTGAGAACGGGACCTCTCCAGAAGTCAGGACAGTGGCACCAATCCTCCAATGTAACCAAACTCAGAATAGCTATTGTTACTGCATGTTTTAATAAAGAAAAATTGAGTATCTGCAGTATCATCAGTTATCAACTCCCATCCCATGTCCTGCGTACAGGTGAGAAGGTATCTGTAATCAGCTCTTTAACCTAAAACAACAAACTCCAGAAATAACATGCCTTTATTTTTACTGATAGGAAAGAGAAGACAAAGTGGGAGAGAGGGGAAAAGGAAGAGTTAACATCTTAGTAGTGAAGCTGTTCTACCTGTGATTGATAGATCTGTACATATATAGAATTTACATACATACAATGTATAATACATGTATAACGTAATAGTAGCCCATTTGAATTGACTTATGATGTCAGTACTCTATTTTACACACATTATTTCACTTTCATCCCACAATACTAGGGGTTAAGTGTAATTATTCTGAATTTACAAATATAACAACTAAAGCTCAAAGACATTAAGTAAACCATTACCTTCATCTCAAAACAACCTGAAATCCTTTATCTAAATTCCCATTGCACTTTTAATCTGTATCATCCAAAGTTTGACACTTATTTATTGCCCTTATCACCCTGCCTCCTGATTGGGACTAATGTGGGGTGTTTTTGTTTTACTACAGCATCTTGCATAGATCTGGGAAAAGCATAAATGTTTTAAAATTCTAGCTTAAGGTCAGTTAAAGTAATTCATAAAAGGCCTTTTACAACTGATTATAGCTTTGCATTGAAATACGTGTCAGGATCATTATTTTTTATAGTGGTTCCCGTAACCTAAAAGCTAATAGCCTTTTGTCCACTGTGGCCTGGCTGACGATCACAACTGAGGTCAAAGTCGACAAAGTAGGACCAGCTGCCGCCTCACCTCAATATATGGGGATGGACTGAGTACACTGCTGGGACCCAATAAATGTCAAGTAACAGCTTTAGAGCAGCAGTATTGTATCTCTTTGAAGCTCTTCATTCAGTTATGTGGGAGCACAGTAAGACTACTCGGGAAGGCATTTTAATCCATATGTCATATTTTATAATTATCTACAATCCATCAGTACCAACTAAGATGACGTCAGAAGGCCGTAGATCAAAATATTACAGAGGAATCCTTGCTCTGTTATTTACTAGTTGTGTGACTGTATTAACAGTATTTTCTTATTTCCTGTATTCTTTCTTTTTTTTTTTTTTGCAGTATGCGGGCCTCTCACTGCTGTGGCCTCTCCCATTGCGGAGCACAGGCTCCGGACGCGCAGGCTCAGTGGCCATGGCTCACGGGCCCAGCCGCTCCGCAGCATGTGGGATCTTCCCGGACCGGGGCACGAACCCGTGTCCCCTGCATCGGCAGGCAGACTCTCAACCAATGTGCCACCAGGGAAGCCCCTTTCCTGTATTCTTGATGGTAGAGCACCTAGGGTCTTCCTGACAGCGAGAGACTGCCCCTCCCAAAGCTAGTCAATTCAAACGTACCCTTCATATGCAATCCAACTAATCCAGAGCCCATACTCAGAACCAACCCCTGTATCTGGCTCTTACACACCACGGAGCAATATTCTTCTGCCCTAATCATCCCAGGGTCAGGTACCAGAAAACCAGGGGAGTCCCTAGGCCCCAGAGCCCACTGAACTTATTCAAACTACCCAGTCCTCTGCATCCTTACCCTGCCTCTCCCATTCTTTCCTTCCCTGGGCCACTGCAATGAAGACTCTTGCCCATGTTTTCCTCCTGCTCCTTCTGCCTCCAGATTGACCCTGGTGCTTCCCCATGTGGCCCTGTGTGCTGGACTGTGTCTGGATTTCCAGAGAATTGTGAGTAAAAACCTCTTCCTTCATGATAATCATTTCTATGTGTACACATCTTGCTATACCTGATTAGGACAAAAACCAGGTACATTTTAAAGCTGTGACCTTGGGGGAGATTCTAAACTCCCTATGACTCAAGCTCCTTGTGTTTACAATGATACTGTAATAATATTACCTGCCTCAAAATATTGTTATAAAATTAAGGTAATTACTACACAGAAAATGTTAAGACTAGTACTCAATACATAGTACACACTCAATAGCTCTTAGCTAGTATTACTGGGCTTAATGCCCAGTCATAAAAATAAGTGATTCTAAAATTAGTATTCTACACCAGCATACTTTATAAACTCTGGGTTACTTTTGGCTTTGACATTCAAGGATTTAACAGCCATGGGTTTAACTAAACGTGAAAAACACTGAAGCTTTATGACGTCTTGATAACGTCTAACTTTGCAAAGAAAGGAATTAAATTGAGTACAAGGTGAGTATGCTTTTAGTGACTGGCCGTGGACAATGGCCCAAAACCCACAGTTCAACACAGATCCCTATAGTCTGATGTCCAGAGTTATTCTTGTTAAGTAATAAAACTTTGATTCTCTGTGAAAATGCCCTCCCATATGCTTCTCCCCCCACCAAAAAAAAAAGTTGGCTGATGATGTAAGAAAAGATAAACTAAATAAATCTAAGAAAGCGAAAAGATGGTTAGAAGCCAAAAAATTTATGTTCTGGATAAATTAAAGCATGAAATGTTGAATTCAGGAAAAGGCAAGATATATGATATAACTATGCTCTACACAAAAATGAGAAAAAGCAACGTTTTAGACTGTCTCAAGGAGCTTTCCAGCCAAGCACAAAAATTGCTTACATATAAGAAATCAAACTGTAGCAAAAATATCAAGAGGGTCAACTTATAAAATGAAGAAATGCATAAAAAACAGATGACCCTTGGGATAAATGTGATTAGAGAAAAAGAGCCAGAGATCAGTATCAAAAAAAGAAAGAAAAAGGAAAAACAAACAAACAAAAAAAACCCATTTCAGTGAAGCAATAGAGAGCAAAGGACCTTTGCTATAAAAAAAAGGTAGGGGCTTCCCTGGTGGCGCAGTGGTTGAGAGTCTGCCTGCCGATGCCTGCCGATGCAGGGGACACAGGTTCGTGCCCCAGTCTGGGAAGATCCCACATGCCGCGGAGTGGCAGGGCCCGTAAGCCATGGCCGCTGAGCCTGCGCCTCCGGAACCTATGCTCCGCAACGGGAGTGGCCGCAACGGTGAGAGGCCCGCGTACCGCAAAAAAAAAAAAAAAAGGTAGATTCAAAGTGTTAGCAAAGCATTTTCAGCCCGGAATACGAAGTACACATGAGATACAGCATTCATTGAACATGCTGCAATGGAAGCATTTTCTCCAGTGCCAAAGAACACATTGGGTTATACACTGGAGCAAACGGAGCCAACAGAAAAAATCACGATAATGAAAAGAAGGTAATGATAGTGGGTGTCCAGTTCCACAGGCAAGGAGCTTGGAATTCGTCCCTAACTGTTCTGATGAGTAAAAAGCTGAACAGGCTGAAAAAGCAACAACTCTTTTTGGATGCTTAAGAGAGAGGAGGACACGGGGCAAACCTGTGTCACAAGACTGGAGAGACAGGCAAAAACAAGGGAGTCACAGATTACTGTTACAGACTTACTAGCAGAAACCACTGTGAGAACCAGCGCAGGGGTAGGAAAATCTAAACTGTAACTGATGAATTGCTGGAGGTTCAGCGTGAACAAGTCTGAGAGTTAAAAAACTTCAGGGGGACCCAGTCATGGGGGACTCTCCACAATACTGTGAGATTTGCCTTCAGGAGCTCAACCAGATTCCCAAATAAATTCCAGCAAAGGGAGAAAAAGAAACATTCTTAAATACACAAGAGCACTCTGTTCTTCTTAACAAGATCTGACCTCAGGGGAAACTAGTTAACCAGAGCCTAACCTGCCAGGGTATGATCAGAACCTAATTGACTTGCGGAAAAGAAATACCCAACCCCAGCTGGGTCTAGCTTCCATGAGGGAGACGAAAAACACCCAACTCTAGCCCATTCTAGCCATCCTATTCCACCTACAGGGAAGAAAAACTGAAAAGCACTTAAATTCACAGTTCAGAGGCATAGGCTCACTAAAAGTCTAAGACCTCCCTCACCACCACGTTACTGCAGCCTTATTTACAGCAGTTACTTTTACCCAGGACATCGTGTCTGGCTATCAAGAGAAAAATCACAAGACATACCAAGAGACAAAAAACACTATTTGAAGAGACAGAACAAGCAGGCAGAAAATCAGTTAGGACATCGTTGAAGTCAACCACACAATCAATCGAACGGATATAATTAACATCTATATAGGCTACTTCATCCAATAACAGCAGAACAAACATTTTTATCAAGCTCACTTCGAACATTTCACCAAGACAGACCGCATTCTGGGCTATAAAGCACACCTTAAATTTAAAAGAACAGAAATCATCCAATGTCTGTTCTCAGACCACAGTGAAATTAAATTAGAAATCAGTAACAGATATAGCTGTAAAATCCTAAAATATGTAGAGATGACATAACACACTTCTAAATAACACATTTAGGGTTAAAGAAAAAAATCTCAAGAGAAACTTTAAAATGTGGGCTTTGGGGTGATTATGCTATGCCAATGCAGATTTGTCCTTGGTAAAAAATGTACCACTCTGGTGAGTGATACTAATGATGGGAGAGGCTATGCATGCACTGGGACAGGGGTAAACGGGAAATCTGTTTTATGGTAAACCTAAAAATGCTTTTTTCAAAAAAAAAAGGATATTTTTAGATATAAAGCCAATGTGTTTTTCACACCAATAACATGGTATTAATTTCTTTAAAGTAATTTTAAGTATGATTAATCATTAAGTAATTTTAAGTAAAAATCAATGGTACTAATGACGTATAAGAAGTCAACTTTAAGTTTTAGGTTATATTTGAATACAACTAAGATAACTGGCTTTACTTTCAGGGAAACAAATTTTTTTAATCCTAAAATCTTTCTTTTTCCTATTAACACAGAGCTTTAAGTTCTGAGTATAGAATTTCTCTATAAGACAAAGTAGAGAGGATGCAGGTTACGACATCAAAGCAGCTTTCCCGTGCACAGAAAACGAAATAAAAGTTCAAGTAGCCAGCAAAAGGTAGAAGAAATTGGAAGGTTTAAAAACTAGGACAACATGCTGTCTGGGATCCCAAGAAATAAATCATGGCCCGTGTACTGCCCTCCTGGACCATGACTTCCCAAATAATGGAAGAAAGTCCATGAACATCCAGACCACAGCTCTCTTGCCCCTCAGGCCTGGGTAGTTAAATGAGCCAAAGACAGCACTTCTAGTTGCCCACAATTGGTTGTGTACAGCATGCAGGGGGTCCTAAAACTTGCATATGCCCCCATGGGAAGCATGGAAATTCTGAGAAGAAGATGGACTTGTTAAAGGATAATTTTATTTTTTTTTAAAAGGATAATTTTTTTTTTTTTTTTTTTTTGTGGTACGGGGGCCTCTTTTTT
>NW_020176571.1:14865811-14940018 GCF_003031525.2 Neophocaena asiaeorientalis asiaeorientalis | reverse complement strand
GAAAAAAAGTGTGCTTTTTAGGAAAATTTTTTTTTTTTTTAAAAGAAGATTTTTTTTTTTTTTTTTTTTGTGGTACGCAGGCCTCTTGCTGTTGTGGCCTCTCCCATTGCGGAGCACAGGCTCTGGACGCAAAGGCTCAGCGGCCATGGCTCACGGGCCCAGCCGCTCTGCAGCATGTGGGATCTTCCCGGACCAGGGCACGAACCCGTGTCCCCTGCATCGGCAGGCGGACTCTCAACCTCTGCCCCACCAGGGAAGCCCAAAAGGATAATATTTTTATAATACTGACTCTGACACAAATATAAAGTGAACACTCAAAGACTGTATTTAACTCATTAATTAAGGAGGGAACCAGTAAGGTACGACTAGTTCAAAGTATATGTATATGACAACTACTATCACTCACATATATGACAACTATTATGATATCACTTATATATGGACTCAAAAAATAATACAAATGAATCTATATACAAAACAGAAAGACTCACAGACAGAAAACAAACTTACAGTTATCAAAGGAGGAAGGGGGGAGGGATAAAGTAAGAGTATGGGATTAACAGATTCAAACTACTATACATAAAACAGATAAGTGACAAAGATTTACTATATAGCACAGGGAACTATACTTTTTAAACAAATATATATATATATGCATATATATACACACACCTATATATGAATGCTGCAATAAATTTACAAATAGATGCGAAATGGATGTATCCACAGGGCAATGAACTAGTGCATTCCACTGGGTACAATTAATTTGCATTTCTGTAGATAAGAGTCATTTGCTTGCGTCATTATTGGTTTTCCACAATTTACAGAACTGTAAAATAGCTCAAAGACAATGAAAGGAAAAAAAAAAAGACAATGAAAGGGATAGAGCCCCCATAGAATCAGGTAACCAAAAGAGTGTGCTAGACTATGTCTTGTTTTCCATTAAGGCACCGAGTAATCTTTTTCCCAGTGTAGTCTTTCAGAATGACTGGGAAGAGGCCTGGGATCTGGAGAAGAAGGCAGAAAGCCTACAGAGACCTCACCTCCAGAGGCAATGGCAGATCTCAAGGTCATTAGCGGTGGAAGTCAGGAAAATACTCTCAACAGGATCCAACCAGCCCACCACGAGGGCACCAAGCTTATCAAGATATGAAGCTTACGCCTGAATCCAGACACTATGGTGGGAAGAAGCAATGAGGGGAGACCCCTTTTAAAGATTAACAGAGGGCTTCCCTGGTGGCGCAGTGGTTGGGAGTCAGCCTGCCGATGCAGGGGACACGGGTTCGTGCCCCGGTCCGGGAAGATCCCACATGCCGCAGAGCGGCTGGGCCCATGAGCCATGGCCGCTGAGCCCGTGCTCCTCAACAGAAGAGGCCCCAACAGTGAGAGGCCCACGTACCGCAAAAAAAAAAAAAAGATTAACAGAGACGGTTCTAAGACAAAAACTGCTTTACTTTTAATTGGCCACTTTACAGTTTTTCCCTTCCACGCCAGTAAGAACAAAAGCAATATGAGGTCAAGTTACATAAAATGCAAAAAGCTACACTTTTGTTTTTGGACATCTATATAAATGTTCATCCTGTCCTATTGGATGAGCTTTTCCTAAATTTTGAACACATTCTCATACCTAAACTTGCTAATGATCTTTACTAGTTACGATTCTTCAAAGGAGCAAAGCCTATGACCACCAAAGAAATAAATCTCGAAGAACTTCACACCAGAAACACAGAAAATTTTGCAAAAGAGAAAAATTAATGTCAATTATTATTTCAAGAACTCGATTCAAGAGTATCTTGTCTCCAGCCTCACACCTTCTGCTTTGTAACTGTCTCCCAAATCATCGCCCCTGCTGTTAAAGCTGCTTCTGCTGCAATGTGACACCAAGAAAGTGCCAGCAGGTCTGAAGGGCTTTGCTGTAACTAACCCGAGTCGATCTCACTGCGCAGCACACCACAGACAACTCTACGCCCAGGAAACAGACAACCTGAAAGAAAGGGCCAAGTTCTTAGAAAGGGACAACCTTCCAAGACTGAACCAGGAAGAAAAGGAAATACCAACAGTCCAATCTCAAGTGCTGAAATTGAAACAGTGATTACAAACTCCCAAGAAAGTCCAGGACCAGACAGCTTCACAGGCGAATTCTCTCAAACATTTAGAGAAGAGTTAACACCTATCCTTCTGAAACTCTTCCAAAAAACTGCAGAGGAAGGAACACTCCCAAGCTCACTGTACAATATACCAAGGAAGTAAGTAAGCATCGTATCTTTAGGACTAAAAACTCAGTTAATAACACAGCAATGAGGTCATGTAACATGGCCATGCTAAGAACTTTATTCACTGTGGCTGAGTTTATTGTCATAATTAATAAATGAGTTTAGTCTGCTATTTATACCAGTATTGGAGATTTACGAAGGCCACTTAATTTTGCTTTAATTTATCATATTCTATGAGGGAAATTCTATCATCTAGTGCTATTTCTGAACTTGAGGTTTACAGAAGGGTCTGGGATTTAGTCCTTTAAATGTTGGGAAATAATCTCCACAAGTTGTTTAGGTGACATTTTTCCCCTCCAGGGGACAAAGTCAGCATAGGCAACAGGCCAGGCCCCCCAGTTACAGTAAATTGGAGCAATGAAACGATTACTCAAACTGCAAGTAAAAACTTCACTTTAATTTATAATTACCCTCATCCTTCTGTTTAAGGTTCTGTTCTTCCAAGTTCCAAGGAACTGTTTTTCTTCCCCCCCAAGGAAATTTTTTTTTTTTTTTTTTTTTTTTTGCGGTACGCGGGCCTCTCACTGTTGTGGCCTCTCCCGTTGCGGAGCACAGGCTCCGGACGCGCAGGCTCAGCGGCCATGGCTCACGGGCCCAGCCGCTGCGCTGCATGTGGGATCTTCCCGGACCGGGGCACAAACCCACGTCCCCTGCATCGGCAGCCGGACTCTCAACCACTGCGCCACCAGGGAAGCCCCTCCCCAAGGAAATTTTTGATGAGCAATTCCTGAAAAACAAAACAAAACAAAACCCCACCTCATCTAGAAGCTGGTACTGTGGTGTACACTAAAGGAAACACCCAGATAAAAGATGGACAGGAGCCTAGAAGCCAAGTGAAAACCAGTATTGCCCCAATTCTGCCTCTTGCTGAAGAAAGGTCCTATTAGCTTCATGCCACCCAGACTATGACTTACCTTTTCAAAAGAAGTCTCTGCGTGGTTAGTTCCAGAAGAGGAAAAGAGCTAGAACTTCTGGATACATAGCAGGCAACAATATCAAACCATTCCCAAATTATTTTCTGCCCCATTTAATTATTTATTCATTCGTTTAACAAATACTTATTGATGACGCACCTGATAGAAGAAGGCTGTGAAATGCACTGTTGTTGGTTGGAAGCTTCAAGAGTTCCCCTGGCTGAAATTTGAAACTGGCCACCTGTACACTGAGGGCGAGGAGAGACCGAAGGAAAGGCAGACCCGTCCAGATGGGTAGGTGGTGGATTTAACAAGCAAGGGAATTTACGTAAGAGGCTTGTCTTGGGGGGGTCGAAAAATGAATAGATCTCCAAACCCGCCCTCCAGAATCTTAAGAGTTTATAGAGAGGCTTTAACAGGGTTAAGACACATAAACAGTCCAGATGGTCTTAACACCACCTCAGTCTCTCAAGGCCAGAACCTAGAAAACCCGCTCCTAGTATGCGAACGGTGGGCAGAACGTACATTTCCAAGGGCAGGGGAGGGAGTGAGAAGCATGTGATTGCCGCGGTACAGCTCGAGGGTCAACCAGAGGTCACGTCCTCTCAATGACCTCCTTCAACAACTGGGAACGTAATAAGGGTGAAAAAGACAGAGTCCAAGGATACTGAAGGTTCAATACAGCTGAAAGATAAGTGAACAATTTCAATAGAGTGTCATCAGCGCTAAGACGGGCTAAGCACAGGGCTTTTCCTAAGCGATTTGGGGGAGGGGAAGGGGGCGGGTCACTGAGGTTTCCCGGAGGAAAAACTCTAAACGGATATCTGAAGAACACACTTTTTACCCAGCGATCAATAGATGAAAACCCATGAACTTTGACCAGAATAAAGGTATTCCCAGGCAAATGTGTCTCGTGTAGAAACAGGACTATGCTAATTTCAGCAAGAAAGAAAAACACAAATACTGCGTTTCCAAATTTAGTCAACTAGGGACATTGAGTCAGGCCACTTAAAACAGGCACAAAGTTCAATCATTCCAAGGAGTATTGTGCCCCTTATCTACTAATCTGAAATTAAATTTCCCGTTTAGCTTTGACATAAAGACTATTTATAGGCATTTTTTTTTTAAAAAGTAGAAAACTAAAAAGCTTAAACCCAGGATATTGCTCCTAAACCAAAAGTGATGAGAAGAAAGCGACATCTAATGGTTGGTTACTTCAAAACAACTCCATTTGCCCCCAAAACTCAAGGGGCTAGAAAAGAGATTCTTTGACATAAACCATCAGACAAAGAGCCTCAAAGTCATCTAAAAAAGTCAAAAACGTCATCCAGCCATCTGGGAAACAAGCTCACTGCATTCAATCTAATGTCATGCTGAGCTGCAGAAAGTTTGACCAAAGGCACTCTAAAGATTGACCATAAACAGCTTAAATGCTTTTAGATTTTTAAGATTTTTGAGATTTTAAGATTTTTTTTCCTCTTGTGAAAAAATAACATTTACATAGTGCAAACCTGTACCAGACCCTCATCCAAGTGCCTCATATACATTAACTCATTTAAAGATACTTTTACACAATCTACAACATTTATGCAAATGAATGAACCATAAATTCTGTTAGAACCCTTAAGGTCAAAGTAGGAATAAATTAATGTTGTAAAAAGGCAGGAATACTAAATGGATTTAATTACTTCTTAGAACAGAACCACAAAGGAACTTAAGACGTCATCATTTATATTTTGGTCCTTAGGACTTGTTGAAAAATCTATCCCATGAGAGGAAATACAGCATGTTTACTTATTTTTACATATCCCTTAATTCTGTCTTGCTCTTTGCTTTCTTATCTTACACATCTGTGAAAAGTATTTTTTCCAAACATCTTTACTCCATCACTGAGTTTTACCAGTACTTTACAGACTTATAAGGTATACTCCCAAATAGTTTCTCTTTCTAAACATTTCTCCAGTTCTAGAAAAAGTTACCAGGTATAGAGTGGTGCCTGGTTTAAGTTTAGTAGGTCAAACGGCCAATACCAAGAATGAGAATATGAATCACAATATATGTTTCTTCTACAGCAAAATGTCTTCATGTAAAAATTTATTGTAAGCATTGTTCTATATTTCCCACTGAAGGAAGATTTGTTAAATATTATGTGTTAATCACCTTAACTAGCTAATTATCAACCAATAAACACAAACTGCTCCTAAATCCGAACGTAGTTTTATAAAAATGGTAGGAATCATATTTGTCCTCACCTACAGTTGTATCAGTTAATGAATTACATGTGGTCTCTTGTCTATATATAAATTCGGTTTGAGAGACAGCTTCAGGATGTAAGCTCAATACAGGATATTTCTGGTAATAACCATTCCTTTGCAACTAATAAAAAAGACATTCATCTGCCTCTTCTTAAGGACTCATAATTTGTTCTGAAGCATCTTCTGTTGCTTTGTAGAACATCCTCATACTCAAAAGCTGAACAGATATGGAGTAAAGCTGACTGATCTCCTTTTGCAATGAATTTTTGCTACACATGGAAGCTTCTCTCTTTTGTAGTGGTCAGAATAGAAAAGCTTAGATTACATAACTTTACCAAAACGCACAAAACTATTTTTTTATGTTCTTCCATCAAGAAATGTTTCTTTTATGAATCAAAATTCTATACAACCCAACTGTCTTTCCTTAAAAATTGGATATTTATGTATAATGTATTTTGCACAGACTACATTAAGATTATACATTACCCAACCTGGTAATCCCCAGCTCGTTTTTTTTTTTTTTTTTTTTGGAGTCCTCAGAACAAATGGAGCACACATTTTAGATGTCTAACCCAGAAGCAGCACGGAGAATTCTGTGGGTCTGTAACCCAGAAGGACGCTACCGGGCCTTCCCGGAACAGACCCCTCCCCCATATCCTCTGCTGTAGCTCCTCTCTGAAGTACCCAGATATTAGTATCTCATGCATACGTCCTGAGTTTTTCAGATGCTAAAAACCACCACCAAATGGAATGTTAACTACTTGATGATCATGAGCATGTAGCCCCCAGACCTACTGGCGCCTATGCATTGATAATGTTAACTGTCCTGTGACCTCACCATCAACCAATCAGAGAACTGTGCACGAGCAGACCACACACCCTGGGATGCCCCTCCCTCACCTGGCCTTTAAAAAGGCTTTGCAGAAACCCTTTGGGGAGTTCAGCGTTTTTTGAGTGCGAGCCACTCATTCTCCTTGCATGGCCCTTTCTCAGCTCCAAACTCCAAACTCCGATGTTTCAATTTGTTTGGCCTCACTGTCTGTCAGGCACATGAACTTGCGTTGGGTAACAGGTCCACTGCTTAATTGACAAAGTTCTGACCCGCATTATCTATTAGTGACATCCAAGAGCACAAGCAATTAAGATTTTTAAATTATTTCTCTCAAAGATAATTAATTGGAAAATTAAAAAAAAAATTCTCTAGCTTTTCTTACTACACCTGTTAAGAGAAAGAAATGTTTCAAACTTCCGACTCTGGAAAAAAAAGAAAAAATGACATGCTCCTGGCAAAAAAAATCCAAGGATAAAACCGCACAAAATTCCCCTTCTCTAGAATCCCCAAACTCCTTCACAATTCCAGACCCTGGAAAACACCTGTTAATTTCTTCCCAAATAAAGTCCTTTTCAACCTTGCTCAGGAAGTTCCGGTCTCCCAGCCTTTACTCCAAGCACTGTTCCACTTTCTAAAAGAGTGCCTTGTCTGTATCAGACCCTCAAAAGATGCTTGAGTTAATTAATTATAAGCATAATTGTAAGTTTCTTTCCAACTTCTTTCATAGGTCAATTTCTCTAGCCACAGGCAGCCTGTAAAATACAGTAATTTCAATTTCACAGTTACATTTCTGGAGGAGTGGAGGGAAGCAATACTGTTTAACAAACTAACAACTGAGCCAGACCTTGTGTCAGGGAAAAGGGGAGTGAAAGTAGCTTAGACAGTTTCTCCCAAGGCAGATGTATTGATAGTTAGGTCTGAAAAGAATTAAACAAGGCAATAGCTTGTCTGGTCATTAGAGGCTTTGGTTTTCACATCTATGCAACAAAATCCTTGGTCTGGATGGCTTCTGACATGACTTTTGCCACAGACCTCACGATAAAAACAAGAAAGTGGCTATAGAAGCCAGGGAGCTTTATGGTATAACCAAGAAGGAAATCTAATCTATCAAAAATTGAGAGTGGGAAAAATTAAGAGTGGGAAAGCCTCTCTCATGGGAGAAGAGCTCTGAGAGACTAATTCCCAAGGATCTTCTCTTCATTCATTCAGCACGGCGTGGAAAAAAAAAGGTAAATGGGAGAAGCAAGGCAGTAAGGAAATTCTGTACATGAAATCAAAAGACAAGACACTTTCTAGCAGCTATCACAGCAGTCAATTTTCAGAACACAGAAATGCTTCTTAAACGATCTGTGGTAGACAACAACGTTCTGTTTTGGGGGGGTTTGGGGGGGATGGGGGGGGAGATGTCGTTTGGCCACTCTACACAGCATGCAGGATCTTAGTTCCCTGACCAAGCACCAGACCCTCACCCCCTGCAGGGGAGGTGCAGAAGTTCGGAGTCTTAAGCACTGGACCTCCAGGGAAGTCCGTTTTTTGTTGTTTGTTTTTAATTTCCAATCTGTTGCCAACTGATCTCTGTAAAGGTAGAGACATTGAGACACTTTATCCCTATATTATGAGAAGAAAGTACACAGTATCGTGAAAGCAATAATTACCTAGCTGCTTAGCCCCGGTTTAGAGGATTTTCAAAGAAACTTTGCAGAAGTGCATTAACAATGAACAAATGTGAAGAGCCTACTTGCAAACTAACAACCTAGCCTGCGGGAGTTTTTCAGATGCTGGCAAAAGACATGACACTCCTGGGTCAGAGACAAACGACAGGGCATTACTCCCCGCAACAGCAGTAGCTGGAGTGTCAGCATCTGAGCCAGTTGCTCCAAGCCCCAACACCCACAGGACAATGAAAAGAAAGTCAGATCATACCTGCATCCACAGTGAGTTGTGTTACAGCAGAGAAAACCTCTGGGAACCTGAAGATTTTATAATGGAAAATAGTATGCCTGCCTTTGCCCTGAAAAGAAACATTTTCTTTGTCATATTGTATAGTGAGTGTGCTTACTTACCCTTGGCCCCAGAGGGAAACACTATCCCTATCTACCAAGAAATATGAGTTCTCTGTTGCTGCTGTAACAAATTACCACAAACTTAGTGGCTTAACCAACAGAAATTTATTGTCTTATAGTTCTGGAGGTCAGAAGTTCAAATTGGATCTCACTAGGCTGAAATCAAGGTGTTGGCAGGAGAACCCACTGTCTCGACTTTTCCAGTTTCTAGGGGCCACCAGCATTCATTGGCTCATGGCCCCTTTCTTCCATTTTCAAAATTATCAGAAGATGAGTCCTTCTTACCTCAAATCACTCTAACCTTTTCTGTCTCTCCCACTTTAAAGGATTCTTGTGATACATTGCACCCACCTTGATAATCCAGGATAACGTCCTTATTTCAAGATCACTTAGCTAATTAGCATTCTTAATTCCATCTGCAACATTAATTCCCATTTTCCCCATAAAGCAGCATATTCAAAGGTTCCTGGAATGAAGGTATGGACATCTTTGGAGGAGCCATTATTCTGCCCACCACTCAAGACTGTCCTTTGTTCGAGAAGGAAACATAATCTCTAACTTCCAAGGCTGTTAGGCATACAAACATCCTTGAAAAGACACTCGAGAGCAAAGGGCAGTCAGTCCTTACCTTCACAAGAAAATGTGAGACACTCATGGAAAACTGTCCAATACTCATCACCACTGGCTACCCCCATATATTTACATAAGAAACTGAGTAGAGATTTTAATTGCTTTAGATTGTATGTTTGCTCTCGTACTATTGTTTTTCTTTTGTTTACTATGACACCTGACAGAATCTGGATCACAAGGCTATATTGGTCTATATGGGTTAAAATGCCTAGGTAATTCTATATACCTGTGGAAAAAGAAATTGTAACTAGATCTTCTTAGCAGAAGTTTCCTAGTTTAATCAGAGACTAAGTATAATGAACAATCATCAACTTGCAGAGATCAATGAACACTTACAGAAAACAAAGCAGTTTAAACAGACCACAGGAAGTGAGCTTGGCAGGCAGTGCTGGAGGGAGGGTCCTTTTGATATTTCATGCTAGTATTCAAGAGTTTTTTAGGTCAGGAAACTCTTCATACTTAACCTTAAATCTTGCTATTTGCAGCTCTAACCCATATCCTCTTAAACTGTCCCCAGGGATATCTCTCACATGATCCTTTGTTTGTGCCTTACAGAAGGGACAAAAATACAAGACTCTCATGATATTCCTCCTTAATAAATTGTTCTAAAAGAAATTTGCCTGTCATTGCTACACAAAACCTATAAAAATGACTCTCTGGTATATTTTAGTTTTCCAATGAAGACCAGTTCTATCCATGTTAAGTTATTCTCAATGAAGTAAACTGAAAGATGTTTATCATCTTTGGAGAAATATTTGCATTTTATATTTAAAAGAGAATGTTAAAATCGAAGTTCCAAAGAAAGCACCAAGATAAAAACAGATGAAAAAGGTGGTATGAGACCCACATGCAGTATTTACAAAGGAGTAAACCAAAAACCTGGTACATGACTCTTGAAATTCCTTATGACCATTAAGATTATAAAAGAACAGATTGTTAGGTAGAGTTTAAAATTTGTGAAGAGGATTTCTTGGAAGGTAGCTGTTATACCCCTGAATCCCAGTCTTTGGGGGAAAGACTTACCCTTACCCTTATGGCAGAAAGAGCTTCAAGGAGACTACTCTAAGAAAAAACAATTCTGCTAACTGATTTGGCAACAAGATGATAAAGAGTTTGCTGCCTTGGTGGAATCAGCCTTCATTTCCAGAGTTTAATTAATCAAAGACTGTTTCCTGTAGACCATGTGGGCCTACAGCCCACATATGGTGTGCAGGTTGTATGCTGTCAAGAGTACAACATCTCGCAGAGGACAGACAGCAGAAGCAAGAAGAACCACGATCCTGCAGCCTGTGGAACAAAAACCACATTCACAGAAAGACAGACAAGATGAAAAGGAAGAGGGCTATGTACCAGATGAAGGAACAAGATAAAAACCGCAGAAAAACAACTAAATGAAGTAGAGATAGGAAACCTTCCAGAAAAAGAATTCAGAATAGTGATAGTGAAGATGATCCAAGACCTCGGGAAAAAAATGGAGGCAAAGATCAAGAAGATCCAAGAAATGTTTAACAAAGACCTAGAAGAATTAAAGAACAAACATCTAGAAAAATTAAAGAACAAACAGATGAACAATACAATGACTAAAATGAAAAATACACTAGAAGGAATCAATAGCAGAATAACTGAGGCAAAAGAACAGATAAGTGACCTAGAAGACAGAATGGTGGAATTCACTGCCATGGAAGAGAATAAAGAAAAAAGAATGAAAGGAATTGAAGACAGCCTAAGAGACCCCTGGGACAACATTAAATGCAACAACATTAGCATTATACGGGTCCCAGATGAGAAGAGAGAGGGAAAGGACCCAAGAAAATATTTGAAGAGATTATAGTCGAAAACTTCCCTAACATGGGAAAGGAAAGAGCAACCCAAGTCCAGGAAGCACAGAGAGTCCCACACAGGATAAACCCAAAGAGAAACATGCCAAGACACATAGTAATCAAACTGGCAAAAATTAAAGACAAAGAAAAATTATTGAAGGCAACAAGGGGAAAATGACCAATAACATAAAAGGGAACTCCCATAAGGTTAACAGCTGATTTCTCGGCAGAAACACCACAAGCCAGAAGGGAGTGGAATGACATATTTAAAGTGATGAAAGGGAAGAACCTACAACCAAGATTACTCTACCCAACAAGGATCTCATTCAGATTGAACAGAGAAATCAAAAGCTTTACAGACAAGCAAAAGCTAAGAGAATTCATCACCACCAAACCAGCTCTACAACAAATGCTAAAGGAACTTCTCTAAGTGGGAAACACAAGAGAAGAAAAGGACCTACAAAAACAAACCCATAACAATTAACAAACTGGTAATAGGAACATATATAGAGAGAATTACCTTAAATGTGAACGGATTAAATGCTCCAACCAAAAGACACAGGCTCGCTGAATGTATACAAAAACAAGACCCATCCATATGCTGTCTACGAGAGACCCATTTCAGACCTAGGGACACATACAGACTATAAGTGAGGGGATGAAAAAAGATACTCCATGCAAATGGAAATCAAAAGAAAGCTGGAGAAGCAATTCTCATATCAGAAAAAATACACTTTAAAACAAAGACTATTACAAGAGACAAAGAAGGACACTACATAATGATCAAGGGGTCAATCCAAGAAGAAGATATAACAATTGTATTATTTATGCACCCAACATAGGAGCACCTCAATACATAAGGCAACTGCTAACAACTATAAAAGAGGAAATTGACAGTAACACAATAATAGTGGGGGACCCTAACACCTCATTTACACCAATGGACAGATCATCGAAACAGAAAATTAATAAGGAAACACAAGCTTTAAATGACACAACAGACCAGATAGATTTAATTGATATTTATAGGACATTCCATATAAAAACAGCAGATTACACTTTCTTCTCAAGTGCACATGGAACATTCTCCAGGATATATCACATCTTGGGTCACAAATCAAGCCTCAGTTAATTTAAGAAAACTGAAATCATACCAAGCATCTTTTCTGACCACAACACTATGAAATTGGAAATAAATTACAGAGAAAAAAACACAAACACATGGAGGCTAATACATTACTAAATAACCAAGAGATCATTGAAGAAATCAAACAGGAAATCAAAAAATACCTAGAGACAGATGACAATGAAAACATGACAATCCAAAACGTAAGGGATGCAACAAAAGCAGTTCTAAGAGGGAAGTTTATAGCTATACAAGCCTACCTCAAGAAACAAGAAAAATCTCAAATAAACAATCTAACCTTACACCTAAAGGAACTAGAGAAAGAACAAACAAAACACAAAGTTAGCAGAAGGAAAGAAATCATAAAGATCAGTGCAGAAATAAATGGAATAGAAACAAAATATTATAGCAAAGATCAATAAAACTAAAAGCTTGCTCTTTGAGAAGATAAACAAAATTGATAAACCATTAGACTCATCAAGAAAAAGAGGAAGAGGACTCAAATCAATAAAATTAGAAATGAAAAAGGGTAAGTTACAACAGACACTGCAGAAACACAAAGCATCCTAAGAGACTACTACAAGCAACTCTATGCCAATAAAATGGACAACCTGGAAGAAATGGACAAATTCTTAGAAAGATACAACCTTCCAACAATGAACCAGGAAGAAACCATGAACAGACCAATCACAAGTAATGAAACTGTGATTAAAAATCTTCCAACAAACAAAAGTCCAGGACCAGATGGCTTCACAGGTGATTCTATCAAACATTTAGAGAAGAGCTAACACCCATCCTTCTCAATCTCTTCCCAAAAACTGCAGAGGAAGGAACACTCCCAAACTCATTCTACAAGGCTACCATCACCCTGATACCAAAACCAGACAGAGATACTACAAAAAAAGAAAATTACAGACCAATATCATGCATGAATATAGACACAAAAATCCTCAACAAAATACTAGCAAACAGAATCCAACACCTTAAAAGGATCATACACCATGATCAAGTGGGATTTATCCCAGGGATGCAAGGATTCTTAAATATTTGCAAATCAATGTGATACACCATATTAATAAACTGAAGAATAAAAACCATATGATCATCTCAATAGATGCAGAAAAAGCTTCTGACAAAATTCAACACCGATTTATGATAAAACTCTCCAGAAAGTGGGCATAGAGGGAACCTACCTCAATATAATAAAGGCCATATACAAGAAACCCACAGCAAACACCATTCTCAATGGTGAAAAACTGAAAGCATTTCCTCTAAGATCAGGAAAAAGACAAGAATGTCCACTCTCGCCACTATTATTCAACATAGTTTTGGAAGTCCTAGCCATGGCAATCAAAGAAGAAAAAGAAATAAAAGGAGTACAAATTGCAAAAGAAGTAGTAAAACTGTCACTGTTTGTAGATGACATGATACTATACACAGAGAATCATGAAGATGCCACCAGAAAACTACTAGAGCTAATCAATGAATTTCGTAAAGCTGCAGGTTACAAAATTAATGCACGGAAATCTCTTGCATTCCTATACACTAATGATGAAAAATCTGAAAGAGAAATTAAGGAAACCCTCCCATTTCCCACTGCAATAAAAAGAATAAAATACCTACGAATAAACCTACCTAGGGAGACAAAAGACCTGTATGCAGAAAACTATAAGAAACTGATGAAAGAAATTAAAGATGACACAAACAGATGGAGACATATACCATGTTCTTGGATTGGAAGAATCAATATTGTGAAAATGACTATACCATCCAAAGCAATCTACAGATTCAATGCAATCCCTATCAAATTACCAATGGCATTTTTTTACAGAACTAGAACAAAAAATCTTAAAATTTGTATGGAGACACAAAGGACCCCGAATAGCCAAAGCAGTCTTGAGGGAAAAAAAAACAGAGCTGGAGCAATCAGACTCCCTGACTTCAGACTATACTACAAAGCTACAGTAATCAAGACAATATGGTACTGCCACAAAAACAGAAATATAGATCTATAGAACAGGATAGAAAGCCCAGAGATAAACCTACACACCTATAGTCAACTAATCTATGACAAAGGAGGCAAGGATACACAGTGGAGAAAAGACAGTCTCTTCAGTAAGCGGTGCTTGGAAAATTGGACAGCTCCATGTAAAAGAATGAAATTAGAACACCATACACAAAAATAAACTCAAAATGGATTAAAGACCTAAATGTAAGACCAGACACTATAAAACTCTTAGACGAAAACATAGGAAGAACCCTCTTTGACATAAATCACAGCAAGATCTTTTTTGATCCACCTCCTAGAGTAATGGAAATTAAAACTAAAATTAACAAATGGGACCTAATGAAACTTAAAAGCTTTTGCAGAGCAAAGGAAACTACAAACAAGACGAAAAGACAACCCTCAGAATGGGAGAAAATATTTTCAAATGAACTAACGGAAAAAGGATTAATCTCCATAATATATAACAGCTCATGCAGCTCAATATTAAAAAAACAAACAACCGAATCCAAAAATGGGCAGAAGACCTAAATAGGCATTTCTCCAAAGAAGACATACAGATGGCCAGGAAGCACATGAAAAGCTGCTCAACATCACTAATTATTAGAGAAATGCAAATCAAAACTACAATGAGGTATCACCTCACACCAGTTAGAATGGGCATCATCAGAAAATCTGCAAACAACAAAAGCTGGAGAGGGTGTGGAGAAAAGGGAACCCTCCTGCACTGTTGGTGGGAATGTAAATTGATACAGCCATTATAGAGAACAGTATGGAGGTTCCTTAAAAAACTAAAAACAGGGCTTCCCTGGTGGTGCAGTGGTTGAGAGTCCGCCTGCCGATCAGGGGACGCAGGTTCGTGCCCCGGACTGGGAAGATCCCACACGCCACAGAGCAGTTGGGCCCGTGAGCCATGGCTGCTGAGCCTGCGCGTCCGGAGCCTGTGCTGCGCCAACGGGAGAGGCCACAGCAGTGAGAGGCCCACGTACCGCAAAAAAAAAAACACAAAAAACTAAAAACAGGATTACCATATGACCCAGCCTTCCCACTACTGGGCACATACCCACAGAAAACCGTAATTCAAAAAGACACACGCACCACAATGTTCACTGCAGCACTATTTACAATAGCCAGGTCATGGAAGCAACCCAAATGCCCATTGACAGACGAATGGATAAAGAAGATGTGGTACATATATACAACGGAATATTACTCAGCCATAAAAAGGAACAAAATTGGGTCATTTATAGAGATGTGGATGGATCTACAGACTGTCATACAGAGTGAAGTAAGTCAGAAAGAGAAAAACAAATATCATATATTAACACATATATGTGGAACCCAGTAAAATAGTACAGATGAACTGGTTTGCAGGGCAGAAATAGAGACACAGACGTAGAGAACAAACATATGGACACCAAGGGGAGGAAGTGGCGGGGTAGGGGTGGTGGTGTGATGAATTGGGAGATTGGGATTGACATATATACACTAATATGTATAAACTGGATAACCAGTAAGAACCTGCTGTTTAAAAAAATGAATAAAATTTTTAAAAATTCCACATTACTCAAATACAAATATAACAATAAAGTATGTATTCTTCTTAGTAGCTTTATTCAATTTATTTATAGATAGAAACTGAATTGGTACAGAATAGGTTTAATTGCATTGTTGTTGAGTAGAGGTTAGCCTTAGCCTGGGACCCAGGTTTCACATGAAAAAAGGAAGCCACATTGCCTAATAAAATCAGTAAAACTGAGAATAAAGAGAACAGAGAATGTCTTTGCAATTTATTAGGGTAAGGATAAAAAAATTAAAAAATAAGAGAACAACATCTTGGGAATTTCCTGGTGGTCCAGTGGTTAAGACTTGGCACTTTCACTGCCCTGGCCTAGGTTCAATCCCTGGTCCGGAAACTAAGATCCCCCAAGCTGCATGGCAAAGCCAAAAAACAAAAACAAAAAAACAAACAAAAAAACCTGTACAACATCTAGAATGGGTAAAGAAGATGTGGTATATATATACAATGGAATATTACTCAGCCATAAAAAAGAACGAAATAATGCTATCTGCAGCAACACGGATGGACCTAGAGACTGTCATACTGAGTATAAAGTATGCCAGAGAAAGACAAACATCATATCATATCACTTATATGCGGAATCTAAAAAAAGGATACAAATGAACTTATTTACAAAACAGAAATAGACTCCAGACATAGAAAACAAACTTATGGTTACCATAGGGGAGAGAAGTAGAGGGATAAATTAGGAGTTTAGGATTAAAATATACACACTACTATATATAAAATAGATAACCAAGAAGGACCTACTGTATAGCACAGGGAACTCTACTCAGTATCTTGTAATACACTATAATGGAAGAGAATGTAAAAAAAAGAAAAGTATATATATTTATATATAACTGAAGCACTTTATTGTACACCTGAAGCTAACACAACACTGTAAATGAACTATATTTCAATAATTCTTTTTAAAAGAGTACAACATCTAACTAAGTGGGGGTGGGGTCTTCACATGGTAGAATATTTATTTTCTGCACATGGCAGTAGAGGGTCTTGTTCTAACAAAACCAGCATACATTACCACAATTTCCCAACAGAACCAAACTGTCTTGAGGAATGTGCACATCTTCTTAATAAACACAAAAGCACTGCATGGGCAAGCAATGGCACTATGCAGGCTTTGTGAGAAAGACAGAGAGCGCCAGCATAAAGACTACCTTGAATTCCATTCAATCGAGCTGGAGAGGTTCATGAAACCTCAGCAAACGCAAACAGAAGCCAGAGGTGGACCACCAGACTTTAAAAGTCTGCAGATGCCATAAGCAAGAGCGTTCCGCTGGAACGAGAGAACTACAGATGAGCAGCCCCCCTCCATGAGAGGAAATGGGTGTCCACAGAACACAAGAAAGCGTCCCAGGAGAAAAAGTCCATTTTGAAAACTGGCAAATCCCCTTCTGCAGGAGTAGATGTCCAGCAAGAAGTTTCTTGCCCCTTTCCTCATCTCTCTTACCTCCTTTCTGTTTCAACTGCCCAGGTCAGTAACATTGGTTGGCAAGATGGAAAGAGTGAAGGATGCACATATGTCACGTGCTATCACAGAGGGATGAGCAAGTCCTACAGGAATGTTGGTCCTCAAACTTCTCTCTCACAGCTTCAGACCCCCCAGGCTTAAATGACTTCTGCACAACCCCCAAATCTACTTCATACACACACAGAAATTATGACTTACAATATTGCCTCAGTGTCTAAAATTTGGTAAATTTTGAATTTTTTATGGTTTAATCTTCACTAGCATTCAGAAAATGTGAAACAGGGCAAACCGAAATCTCAGAAGGAAATGTAAAAAGCACGTAAGCCTAAAAGGGCAAAGATGACCAAGAGGTTAAGTAGGAATAAAGCAGGATAAATGAACACAGACTGAAGTAGACAAAGGGGCCAGATTTCCAAGCAGGACAACAAAGTATTTTTTAACTTAATTGGTACCTCATGATAAAGTCAATGCAAGTAAGGTGGCTGTCAGGTGAACTGAGGTCACTACCCCCAGCACCCACGTAAGCAGCCGTGCCTCCTGAAATGTGTATAATGGAAGATGAAGCCATCCAGTTACAAAGCTAGGAAGCCAAGGAAACTGCTGGGCCAGGAGACTTCAAAAACCCCAGGAAGATAGACCCAGAATAGATAGTGACTCCAAAGATCAGAGCGAAAACGATACGCCTCAATTAACAGAAGCCAGAAAACAAGCAGAAACCAGAGGGTTTGCCCCAATTCACTAAGTCCAAACCAGGTCAGCAACCGAGACATTAGAGAGACACAAGTTAACTTTGAAACCTTATTGACAGAAACAAGCAGCAGTCTCCCATGGAAGACACTCATGCTCACCCTGGAGGTGCGCAAAGATTAGAGACTGAGTACAAGGTCACAGCTACTTTTACAGCAACAAGTTTTCATCCTGTAATTGCTCTTACTGGTAATACAGCCAGTCTTTTACGCTCACTTGACTCCCAACTTAAAAAAGAAAGGCCTGCCTCTCACCCACCTCAAACCTTAAAATGATTCCAGGACCAGAGAGACAATTTGGTAATTCCTTCAGTGAAAACCCCATACACAGTTTCACATATATATACCCCAGTGGATCTAGTTAAGATATACATTTCCTGTATATTTTTTACATCTATATACAATTTTATTCAAACAAACTTTAAAATCTTGCACTTAGGAATGTGTTCCCAGATAGTAAAGGGATAAAATAAAACCAGAAAGTGTTTGTTCTATGGTGTGAACATGGGACCCACAAGTTCATTTAAGGTGCTGGCTGACAATATACTATCTCTTAATTTAAGTAGCAGTTCTATGGGTATTCACTTCAAAGCATTCTTCAGACCTTATTTTTAATGAACGAACGCTTCATTACTTTCTTACAGTGGTTAATAAATTATCACATACTTAGCAGCTTAAAGTAACATCTATTTATTACCTCACTTTTTTTAAAAAATAAATTTATTTATTTATTTTTGGCTGCGTTGGGTCCTCGTTGCTGCGCACGGGCTTTCTTTTAGTTGCAGCGAGTGGGGGCTACTCTCCGTTGCAGTGTGTGGGCTTCTCATTGTGGTGGCTTCTCTTGTTGCGGAGCACGGGCTCCAGGCGTGTGGGCTTCAGTAGCTGTGGCTTGCGGGCTCTAGAGCGCAGGCTCAGTAGTTGTGGCGCAGGGGCTTAGCTGCTCCACGGCATGTGGGATCATCCCGGACCAGGGCTCAAACTCGTGTCCCCTGCATTGGTAGGCGGATTCTTAACCACTGCGCCACCAGGGAAGCCCCTATCTCACTTTTTTAAATTATATTTTTTCCAGCTTTGAGATATAACTGACATAACATTATGTAAATTTAAGATGTGTTGATCTGATACATTTATATATTGCAAAATGATTATCACCATAGCATTAGCTAATGCTTTCATCCAATCACATAATTTTTTTAAATAGCTGATGTACAATACTATATGTTACAAGTGTACAACATAGTGACTCACAATTTTTGAAGGTTATACTCCATTTATAATTATAAAATATTGGCTATATTCCCTGTGCTGTACAATATATCCTTGTAGCTTATTTTATACAGAATACTTTGTACTCTTAATACCCTACCCCCGTATCGCCCCTCTCCCCATTAGTAACCACTAGTTTATTTTCTATATCTGTGAACCTGTTGTTGGTTTTTTTTTTGGTTATATTCACTAGTTTATTTTTTAGATTCCACATATAAGTGATTATCATACAGTATTTGTCTTTGACTTATTTCACTTAGCATAATGCCCTCCAAGTCCATCTGTGTTGCTACAAATGGCAAAATGTCATTTTTTATGGCTGAGTACTATTCCATTGTCTATATGCACATCTTTATCCATTCGTCTATTGACAGAAACTTAGGTTGCCTCCGTATCTTGGCTATTGTAGATAATGCTGCTATGAACATTGGGGTGCATGTATCTGGTATCCCTTCCTTTGAGGGAGTTACTTTCTGACTGATAATGCACTCTCGTCTTTTACAGTCACTTTACTTCAATTTACAGAAAAAAGGCCTACCTCTCACCCATCTCAAACCTTAAAACGATTCCAGGAACAAAAAGGCAATTTGGTAATCTCGTCAATGAGAGCCCCAGAAGCAGTTTCACATACATACACCCTAATGAATCTAATCAAGAGATGTATTTCTTATATATTTTTACTTTTTAAAAAAGTTATCAGATATTTCAATATACTTATATCATTTTGAGTTGCTGCAGTTTAGGAGAATTCAATGCTAAGGAAATATTTTAACATCATAAACTTAGTGTCACAGAAAAAGATACGTAATTTTTAACCTCCATTTACATATTTTTTGTCATTGCAATTAAATTTACTAGAGTGAATGTACCAGTCAGGGTTCAAGAGAAACACGACCAATGGGAGATAAAAAGAAATTTATTTCAGGGAATTGGCTCTTGTGATTGTGGGAGCTGGCAGCTGGAAACCAGTAGGGCAGTGTGACAGGCTGGAAATTCAGGGAGGAGTTAATATGTCAGTTGTGAGGCAGAATTTCTTCTTCAGGAAACCTCTATTATTGCTCTTAGGACCTTCAAAGGATTGGATACATCGCCACTCACATGCAGAAGGGTCACCTCCTTGACTTAGAGTCAACTGATCATAGATCTTAACCACATCCACAGAATATCTCCACAGCAACTCCTAGACTACTGTTTGAGTAGCTGAGCACTAGAGCCTGCCAAGTTGACAGAGCAAAGTATCAGTGAACCACACAGCATGCAAAAATACGTTACATTAGGATGAAATTCTGTAAGAGAGGTGGAATGAAAACACAATTTCAAGGAGTACGAGGAGAATAATGCAATACTTAATATCGTAATCAAATCTTTTAAATGAGTGTTTTAAAACATGTATTAATTACATCTTTGTAAAAATCTTCAACTTAGGATAAAAAATTTAGGTGTCAACATAAAAGGATGCAGAAGTACGTGTGTACTGATTATCAATATTCTTTTAGGAGGTCACGCAAGCAAAAGTGTTTGAAGACAAGTTCCAGGGCAACAGAGTGTAGTTGTTAACGAACTCAAACTGTACCGTACACATGTATCAGCTGTGTGAATTTAGGACAGTTACTTAAATGGGATCCCTTAGTTGGGGGCTGTTGTTGTTTTAATGTTATATTAATAGCACTTAATCTTCTCCCAAACCAGATGAAGTAACTGTGATAGTATTTGGAAAGCACTGCTTATTTCCTGACACAGGTGCTCCTCAACAAATGCAATTGTTATTATTCAGCAAGTATCATTTGCAGAACATGACCCACCAAGACCTATAATACAGGAACACGACGCCTGGCTTGTCCCACCAGACTCGTCTTTCTCTGGCCCTCCCTCCAGGTTCTGTGGGTCGACAGTAAAGGATCGGTCCTTAATCCCAACCTCAGCTCAGCATGGACAGTTGCCCTAGCGTTGGAATCCTCGCATTTTCCTAAGCATACATTGGACATTAGTTCTCTCCTACATTAGACATACCCGAGCCAGGTTTCTTCCTAATGGTTGCTCCTGTTCCGTAAAAGATCTCTAATGACCATGAGCTCAAAGTGCCCTTGCTGAGCTACTCAATTATGAGATGGGTTTCACATTTAGCAACAATTTCTTTCCAGCTTAAATAATTTTGTCTGTCTAGAGGCACTGGTTGATGATTTCTGGTGGACGCAGTAGAGAACCACTCCCTTTCGGCTGTAATCCTTGCAGACAGCGCGTATTTACTCTGGGGATTCCTTTCTAGGTTTTTTCCTGACTTTTAACAGCTGTGTTGTTCTTTTCCAGTCTCTCCTGTTTGTCAGCCCAAGGGCAGTTCTGTGACCTTCCTGGGCTGCCTCTCTCTCACAGGTCAAATTATCTCTCTCAAGCCTCTACCTATAAAAATCAAGAATTACTGACCTAGCCAACTATCTTCTGGAATTTGGCTATTTATCCTAATTTATACTAAATCATACTAATTTTCCAAATTTAATTCTTTGCATTTTTGTCAAGTTGAGCCTAGGAAATAGGCCTCTTGAAACAGAGAAAACACAAAGTATCATATTACTCCTTAGACATAATACATTTCCATTAGATTAAAGATTTCTTTCAAGTTGACCTTTACAAGGCATGAGTTCTCTAGATCAACCCTGCTCATTCCCCCATTTAAATTTTAAAATTAAATTTTTAAAAATCATTTCAGTAATATTATACATTGAAGAAACAGCAGAGAAATGGTACAAAGGGAAAAAAATACTATATTTCCATCACCCAAAGACAACCATTGCTAACTTTTTTTTATCTTTTCTCTGAGCAAAAAAAAAAAATGTCCACTTCTACTTCATACATACACACTCACACACACACACACAGTAAAAATAAAGGAGGGGAGAAAAGTCAGATGACTTTCTGACTTTAAATCTTTTGCAGACATTTGCCCAGACTAATTACCCAACAACCTTCATTTCGTAGGTCACCAGAGAGAACAAGGTTTTCTGGGCAGGCTGTGTTGGTCTTACCTGTCTCACCGCTAATGAAGTTTCCAATCTGGTCTCTTGCTTTTGCTAACAAGACAGGGCTCCTACCATTTCTGTCCTTTAGATGGCAGCATGATCCCTAACACTTCACTGCCCTTTTCCCCCAAGTTATACAGTTCTCACAAGGGAAAAAGAGTTTTAAGGCTGAATTATCTGAGGAGTGCTGAGGAGATGGAGAGGTTGAGAGGGGCAGAAAGAGTCACTGGGGGTGAAGATGTGCAGAACAGGGAAACCAGAAGTTGTCTGCAGAATCAAATGTTTCAGCTACCATCCGTGCCAAAGAGCACACACATGGGTCATCGTCCCCAAATCCCACTTACTATTACTTGCAAAATTCTGAACAAAATGTATTCATTTGTTCACTCATTCATTCATACATACTTATGAACTTCCTACCTGTGCCAGATACAGTAGGGTAGTAGACAGTCCTAAACAGAAGTACTGTCTAGGAATTGGGTAACAGAGAATAAATACTGGGATATAGAGATGAATAAAATAGATCATTCTCATTCACTTATTCTGCCCTCATTCATCTTATTATATTCTAGTGTAGGAGATAGACAATTAAAAAGTAAACAATTTGGGGACTTCCCTGGTGGTCCAGTAGGTAAGACTCCATGCTCCCAATGCAGGAGGCGCAGGTTCGATCCCTGGTCAGGGAACTAGATCCCACGTGCCGCAACTAAGACCTGGTACAGCCAAATAATTATTTTAAAATATATATATATAGTAAACAATTTGGTACACAATGTAAATTTAGGTAGTGAAAGGACTATGAGGAAAAACAAGACAAAGTAAAAGGGCTAGAAAGGGTACAGGGTAAGGGTTCCAGAAGTTGTTATTTCAATAAGGACGAAGTGATCAACTTTGTCAAAAGCTTCTGAGAGTTTGAGTAAACGAGTGCCAAGGACTGACCACTGGATTTAGCAAAGTGAAAGTCACTGCCAGTGCTGACAAGGGCATTCTCAGCAGAATGTGGGGAAAGAACTGATTAGGGTGAACCAGGGGAAATACCAGGGGAAGGACATTGAGTAGAGAAATCCTGTGGAGTTTTGCTATAAAGAGGAACAGAAAAAGGAGGCAGAAACTAGAGGGAGCTGGGGACACAAGGAAGAGCTTTTAAAGGTGGGAGAAACTCCAGCACACTTATGTCCTGGTACAGAGGGTCCAGCAGAGAGAAAGAAACAGTGATGCCGGAGAAAAGGGAAGAATAATTGAGGAGCAGAACCAAGCGAGGAGGAGGAAAGCCATCACACAAGCGGGGGGAAGGGCCTCAGCATGAAGCAAGGAAAGCTGCTCCAGAAAGGACGCAAGTGACAGCAGCCAGAGCAGAGGCCGGACCCTGCAGAGACGGGGTGGGGGGGCAATAAGGTGGTTCTCTTGAGAGTGCTTCCATTTTCCCCATGAAATAAGCAGCAAGATTATTGGCCAAGAGTGAGGAGAGGTAGGGAGTGTTGAAGGTTCAATGAGAGAGGAGGTGTCAGATATTCCTCATTGGAAGGACTAAGATGACGTCATTAGGGAGACTACAATAAGACGTCTGGAAGTTCCATAGGCTTCCTTGAGGTTTGGGGCCACAGACTGAAAATTAGACTTGTCAGCTCATGTTTGCTTTGTTTTGTTTTCCTCTAGCCACAGAAGATGGATCAGGAAGGCCCTCTGGCTTCTCCCCAGGTCTCCCTCATCACTCCTCTGGCTCTTCTTTTTCTCAGCTTTCTGTCCCCTTTCCACTAACACAGGGCCCAAAATGCAGTCTTCAAAGGCTTTCTCTCCGCCATCTTCTCTCATCTCTGCACTTCCTTCTCAGCGATGCCTTCTCAGTCCCTGAGTTCAGCTATCTAGATGTAGAGCCTGATGTCCGCCTCATCTCCGGACTGAAATGTTTGTCTCCTGAACATTTCCACCGGTTCATAAAATTCAGCAACAGCACAACGCAGCTCCACAAAGCCTGCGGATCATGTTTCATTTACTATCACCCACCCGATCTCCAAGAGGCCTTAGGATTTACTTCAATGCCTTTCTCTTAGTTTTACCTTTGTTCCCCTGGTGTCGGAGCAGTTGCCAAGAATTTCTAGCAATTCTACTCCCATCCTATCTTTCAAATTTAACTTTAGAATGACTACCCTCATTTATGCTGTTTCTCTTTCAATCTATTTCTTTAAGAAGGGTCTGATAAACAAATGAGACTACATCAAACGAAAGAGCTTCTGCATGGCAAAGGAAGCCATCAACAAAATGAAAAGACAACCTACAGAAGAGGAGAAGGTATTTACAAATCACATATCCAATAAGGGATTAATATCCAGAATATATAAGAAACTCATACAACTCAACAACAAAAGCAACCAATTAAAAAATGGGCATAGGGCTTCCCTGGTGGCGCAGTGGTTGAGAGTCTGCCTGCCGATGCAGGGGACGCGGGTTCGTGCTCCAGTCCGGGAGGATCCCGCATGCCACGGAGCGGCTGAGCCATGGCCGCTGAGCCTGCGCGTCCGGAGCCTGTGCTCCGCAACGGGAGAGACCACAACAGTGAGAGGCCCGCGTACCGCAAAAAAAAAAAAAAAAAAAAAAAAAAAAAAAAAAATGGGCGTAGCAGCCGAACAGACATTGTTCTAAAGAAAATATCCTGATGGCTAACAGGCGCATGAAAACATGTTCAACATCATTAATTACTAGGGAAATGCAAATCAAAACCACGAGACATCACCTTACTCCCACTAGAAGGGCTATTATCAAAAAGGCAAGAAATAACCAGTGGTTGGAGAGGATGTAGAGAAAAGAAAACCCTCCTACACTGTTGGTGGGAATATAAAGTGGTGTAGCCACTGTGGATAATAGTATGGCTAGTCCTCCAAAAATTAAGAACTACCATATATGATCCATCTATTCCGCTTCTCGGTATTTATCATAAGAATACAAAAACACTAATTTGAAAAAGATATATGCATCCATATGTTCACCGAAGCATTACTTAAAATAGCCAAGGTATGAAAACAACCTCAGTGCCCATCAACAGAATGGATAAAGATATGATATGTATACACACACACACACACACACACACACACACCCCGAGTACCACTCAGCCATAAGAAGAGATGAAATCTTGCCACTTGTGACAATGTGGATGGAATGAAATAAGTCAGATGGAGAAAGAAAAATACTGTGTAATTTCACTCATATGTGGAATCTACAAAACAAACCAAATGAAACAAAAATGTAGATGCAGAGAACAGAGTACTGGTTATCAGGAGGGGTGGGGAGGTTGAAACAGGTGAAGGGGATCAACAGTATGGTGATAAATGGAAACGAAATTTTTGGTAGTGGGCACACTATAGTGTATACAGAAATCGAAATATAATGTACACATGATCATATAATGTTATAAACCAATGCTACCTCAATTTTTTAAAAAAGGAGAAAGAGAAGGCTCTGATATTAGTCCCTGCTCCAAAAGTTTAATGTATCCCTAATAAAGCTTAAACTCCCTAGCCCAGAGTCCATTTTCTTCAATTTACCTCAGTTGATTTTTTTTTCCAGTTCTCAGCACCCTCTTACTCTCAATCCACAGTTGCAGATAATCCCAAACTCTGAGCAGTGCCTCCTCCTACTTTTCCACCGTGGTGACACTCAGGCATTTACACTTCCCAGCCCCCTCTGTAGTAAGAACAGGACCAAGTGACTAGGTGCCACTCATGAAGGGCATCACTTCTAGACTGAGGCAGCTGACAGCCAAGCGCTTCCTCTGCCTCTCTCCTCCCCACCAGAACCCTTGGAGGCACATGTTCCAAATGCCATAGCTACAAGATGAAGAAAGATGGACTGGCCCATATCGGACTTTATGCAAGTGAGAAATAAATAGATTTCATTATACCACTAGGATGTGGGATTTGCCTAATGAAGCAGCTAACATCAATTATCCCAATGTTCTACCCCTGTGCCTTCAGTTATACAGATGTCTTTGCTAAAGTCCCTTTTTCTCTTGCCACCCATGATTACTAGCTATTGAAACCCTCTTATCCTTAAAAGTAGTATTTCCGGGCTTCCCTGGTGGCGCAGTGGTTGAGAATCTGCCTGCTAATGCAGGGGACACGGGTTCGAGCCCTGGTCTGGGAGGATTCCACATGCCGTGGAGCAACTAGGCCCGTGAGCCACAACTACTGAGCCTGCGCGTCTGGAGCCTGTGCTCCGCAACAAGAGAGGCCGCGACAGTGAGAGGCCTGCGCACCGTGCTAAAGAGTGGCCTCCGCTTGCCACAACTAGAGAAAGCCCTCGCACAGAAACGAAGACCCAACACAGCAAAAGTTAATTAATTAATAAACTCCTACCCCCAACATCTTTAAAAAAAAAAAAATAGTATTTTCGAAACCTGGTATGTCAATTGGCTGGTCCATGATGAAATTGTACCCAAGTCAAGAAGGAAATAGGAAAATGACAATGTAGTAAGTTTCCAGAAAAACAAATATACTGAATTTAAAGCACTGTTCTAAGACTGAGATAACTCCTTTCATCTTTAAATGCCTTCTTTTATAAAATAATAGTGATATATTTAGATGGCAGAAGAGGCTCCCCCATCACCCATTATTTGGCCAAATAAAGTTTGCCATCTGTATTTTGTTTCTAATGTTGTTTTCTAGATGTTATCGCTTTATAATGTTCCCAAGTCTGGCAACCACCACTTTAAGGCATAACTGATACCTTCTCCAGCAAGCCTTCCATTATTCTCCAGATTCAAAGTGACTTCTGATATCATTTATTTTGTTTTGAGCCTTTAGCCTTTGAGCTTATTTTCTCTCTCCTCTTGGAAAGAAAATTCCTTCAGAACAAGTGAGACCCTTTCTTATTGCCCATACCAAGAAGGCCAGAACAAATGTATTCTTATACAAAATAGGAAAACTGAGATCTAGAGAAATTACATTACTTGGAAATTATAACTTCTCACATTTACTGAGCACACTCCAGATGTGCCAGACACTTCTTCTAAGCATTTCCCATACATGTACTCATTTCATCCTCCCAACAAACCCATCCGGTAGGTTACCATCACATCGCTGTTTTGCAGACAGATTCTGCAACGAGCCCAAATTCACACAGCTAGGAAGGGGTCACTTCAAGGTGGGAATCCTAGTAGCCTGGCTTCAGAGCCCATGCAGTTCACTACACTACAGGTGAAATGGGGATGTAACTTTTGAAAATGCAAACCAGGCCGCCTAGTTTCGGCTGGCATTCTTTTCTAGAAGACCATGGCTATGAAATCAGTTTCTTTGACCTGTTTGTTTTTGTTTTTTTTAAGTACTTAGCATTGCAAGCAAGTTTATCAGATGATTCAACCCCTTTTGTGAAGTCCAATCAGTATTTCAGTATAATTATTTCAGATTTCCCATTCCACATTCTAATTATCTACATCCATCTGTTTAACTGTTAAGGTCTTCCTATTTCTATGTGAATTACTTTTCTACCTGTCCCCCAGAAAGAAAGTAAATTAAATTAAGTCACCAAACATTGTTCAGGCAACTGTGACAGAAACTCAATAAGGTGGGAAATAAGCCGGTAACGTCAAGCTTCCTTTCATTAAGATTTTCAATACTTATTTGGTCAGGCTTAAATAACCTGGATTCATCAGAGCCCGAGATTTTAAATGCAGTGGATACCACAACAGGTTGAATCCTTTTGACAACACATATAACATTTCAGACTTTCAAGAGTCTGAAGAGAATTTTGGAGTTCAAACACTAGGAAAATATCAATGCTACAATAAAAATAAAAATCAAGAACAGGGTGGTTGTCCTATCAAAGAGAGGCCCAAGTGATTTTATTTTAAGTGTATTTCATACTTTATTTGCCTGAGGAACCCCTCTTAAAAATCACAAATTTAGGGACTTCCCTGGTGGCGCAGTGGTTAAGAATCTGCCTGCCAATGCAGGAGACCCCTGGTCCGGGAAGATCCACATGCCACAGAGCAAGTAAGCCCGTGAGCCACAACTACTGAGCCTGAGTGTTGCAACTACTGAAGCCCATGCACCTAGAGCCCGTGCGCCGCAACAAGAGAAGCCCACGCGCCACAACGAGAGTAGCCCCTGCTCGCTGCAACTAGGGAAAGCCTGCGCACAGCAACAAAGACCCAACGCAGCCAAAAATAAAATTTTTAAAAATCACAAATCTCACCATAGTACAGCCCTAGAATGACATCATTTCCATAAATATTGATCACAGTGGCCAACGGATATCAAAAATATATTTTATTAGAAGAAAAAAAGATAAGCAAATGTTTACAGAAGTCCAAAATTACCTAAATTCATACACCTTCTCAATGTCAATGCTCCCCATCCCCCGTATCAGTGACAGTCCCAAGATGAAGGGTCTTTTTACACCAGAGACTATCCCCTACCCTCTGCCAGCAGACTTCTACCGGAAAGCCTGCTTGCCGCCTCCTTCTCCATGTTCTTCGTCCAAGGACCCATTTTGCACTACCAATGACTCACCCTAGGATGGCAGGAGATGCCTCTGAATACTATTCTCCACCCAGGAGTACGATCCTGACAGCTGAGCTTATAATCTCAACAATGAAGTAGGTCTCTCTTGGTGAGACCTTTTAGCTCTGTTGACACATCAGCTGCCTTTCAATGTCAAAGACTCCAAATGGAGTTTGGACCTGGTGCATCCTCCCACGGTACACATCACCTCTCCTTTCAAAGACTCCCCCTGCCCCCAGCTACAGAAGACCCAAATGCACTGATGATTTGCAGAGAAGACAACAGACCTCACCACAACTTAAGTAGGCTTCCTAGCACGGTGAGATTTTGGACATTCCTTTTCTAAGAAATATGTTCTTATACTGACGAGGGAGTTGCGGCAGTCTGTCACATATTTTTACAGAAAAAGAAAATGTTATATTGCCATAATAAGGTTATATTCTACCAACATATATATGTGTTGCTGAGTTTTAAGAATTCTTTTTATTTTGATCAAAGTCACAGTCTACATTGATGTTAACACAGCATGTAAGTAAATAAAGCAATAACTTATGGAAATATACAGGGAAACTCCTAGAGATGCACACATACAGTATTCCACACACACAGTAAATAAAACTATATTTCCTAAAACTATACCATTTTTAAGTAACCAGGAAGCACTTACAAAATTCAACTATATAATGAGTGAAAAAGAAAACTTCATAAAGTGCAAAATTCAAAAAATGATGCAGGCCAAATTTGTCGACGTTAATACAAAAAGTAGAAATTCACGATAAAAGAATAAATTAAAAAGACTTGCCAATTTAAAAGCATTTATTCAAATAACTTGCAGGTGATGATAATGTTTTTCATTATAACTTCAGAAAAAGTTTTTTGGTATGTATTTTTTAGGTTAAGCCTACATTTCTGATGTAAACTCTTCAACCCCAACATTACTATTTACAAAGAATTATCACCATGGCTAGCCATAGACCTTCCCAGGGTTTAATTATTTCTACTGAAATTATTTTGGTTTCCATAGAAATCTCAAATGGCTGACCCTTTAGAACTGCCTGCAGGGGACATATTATTGCAGACTTTAGGACACATCCAGGATGAGCCTAAAATATAAAATCAGACCCTGCAGGAAGTTCTATCACAAATTTATGATCTCTTTAAAGTGTGTGTTTAAAAGACAATGGATTCCCAAGTTGGGTAACTCTACACTAACTCAAACCATTTCTCCCAAATGGAATTTAAGATCAAGAAATTGCAGACTTGCCTCTAACTTACTCTAAGATAATTTCCCTAAAGCATGTTCTTCTAAGAGCAAAGAAACTCATTTAGGCTGTTAATTAAATCTGTCCCCTAAAGATGAAGAAAAGAACATGAAGTTACAATTCTAAATATACCCTCTGTATACCTCCCAACACCTAAAATATTTTAACATTTGTACAATGGATGTCCACATAGAATCAACTAAAAACACAGAAGTATTCCTTATTTTTATTCTGAACAGGCCTCCAGAATTAAAAGTAAGACCCTTAGAAAAATGACACACCAAAAATAAATAAATAAGAACACGATATGATTTAAGGGTCAAATAAAATTATTCCATGGGCACTTAAAAACTCAGGCATTTTCAATAGGCTGAAAGATTACTTTCTATAAAGGGAAACATATGTTATCCGTACAAATCTTTTCATTAAACCCCAAAGTCCCATTATCTGCTGGTTATAAAGATTCTACCATATGGAAAGAAAGTTTAAAACCACTGAACTTGAAATTCAATGTATGTGCATATAGACATATGCACATAGTTTCCTGGGTAACTAAGCAGCATGTAAAATGCTTTTGTGGGTCTTGTTCTGTTTTACTTTTTTCACTGTTAAGTGATACTGAGCTTTAGAGCAACAGTTTCATGCCTGGGTTTATACTTTAACAAGATTTCTTATTTTCTCTGGCCACACAGAGTCGGAGGAAATTTAACTTGGCCCCAAGAGTCTACACACGAGGCATTCGTGCTTTTATTTACCTCTCAAACTGCACCACCAAAAACAATCATCAGTTGATCCTTCTCTGTCAAGGGACTGGGCCCCTTAACAGATACTGGGGTGAGGTGGGGCGGGGGAAAGGCCCACGGGACTTGAAATCAAGGAGATTCACCACTTAGCAAGGGGCTCTGAAATGGAAACTCCTGATGGTAGAAAATGGTACCTCGTCTGTATTAAATGAGAATACAGATTCCTTTCCCCGTGTCTCCCCTACAGACTGCTTGTAGGAGAAGGTACGAGAAAATGAATGGTCAACACTCAAGAAGCACAAGATCTCTGCCAGGCCTTGGTGAAGCCAGGATGAATGAGGCACAGGACCCCACCACGCGGATTTGCAAAGTGCTTCCTCAGTTTGCAACCATGATACACAGGAAGGGCATCAGCAAGGGCCAGGTGTTCCCTGACAAAGCAAGTCTCCTCCCCCAACAACGGTCACAGTTACCTGATTATTCGCAGTTTGGAACCCCTGCATTCCTCGGTCTGAGGGTTTTCCTCCAGAGTTCTCCTGGGCTCCACGCTCATCCCGCCCCCATCCCTACCTCCCCCATCCTCACTGCCCCCTGCTCCCTACCTCAGGTCTCCACTTGGACGGCAGCTTCTCAGTGAAGCAGTCTCTGAAACGTGATCCATTTGTTAATTTTTAATAATTTTACATAAATTGTTTGATTCAGTTTAAATATCTAAGTAATTATTTTTGCAATTGTTTTTGTAACTTTGTAGATTTAGGGGGTTTTGTCTGTGTTTTTTCAACGGAATCCTATTGTTTTAATTTGGGTACGTATTTATTGTTGTAATGTTTATTTTTTTTACTTTCTATTGTGGAGATTTTCAAACACACAGAAAAGTAGAGCAAACAGGTTAACGAATTCCCACATACTCATCACTACTTCAACACTGAACATAATCCTTGCTTTAGCTGTTAACACCTTCCTGATGCCCCTGGCCCAATTCTGGATTGTTTTAAAGCACATCTCAGACATTTTTTCACCAGCATACCTCAGTATACTTCACCATAATACATCTGTATATACAGCCACCCCTAGGCAGCTGCAAGGGGATTGGATGCAGGATGAGGAACCCACAGATAGGAGGCTGACTGTATTCTCCAAATGGTAAAGGCGCTTAAAAAAAAAAATCACATCACCACACTCAAACCTGACACTATTTAAAATTACAAACTCCCCAGCATGTCCTCTCTCTCCCAACTTTATTTCCCTCCATTGCCTTATTTCTGTCTGACTTACTACACATTTTACTTATTTATTCATTGTCGCACCCACTGGAACATAAGTGTCCTGAAGGGAGGTGTTTTCGTCTGTTTTGTTCCCTGCTGTATCCTCAATATCTAGAAGTGTGGCAGACACACTGAAGGCACTCAATACTTTCTTTCTGAATTAATGAATCCACCCAAGTCAAAGGAACAGACTGGATTCATATGATAAACTTTAGTGTATGATCCTATCTTGGCTGTAAATGTCAACTAAGCTTTTGATCAGAGCAAGATAGCAGACCGTTCAAATTTGCTCTGTCCGAGGAAACCTAAGTACTGTATTCCTATGTAATCGCTCGAGGGTGTATTCCAATGACAAGACAGGGATGTTTAGGCAAACAAAAAAGGGACATAAGAATTACTACCACCTTGACAGAAAGCCATTTTACTTGGTACAGAAGTTTTTAGTCCCGGGACTAAGAAGATTATTTCCACAACCTGAATGTGTACTTCCTGTTTATTAGTGTAGGAACAGGCACAAGCTAACATTAAAGCTCCTGATTCTATTTTGAATTACTATATATATTTATATAATAATAACAGCTAACACTTGTAGATCATTTGCTATGCATCAGGCATCTTCTAAGTGCTTTATCCATGTTAACTCCTTATCTTTACCAGGACTCTACAAAGTCGGTACCATTATTATGCCCAGTTTACAGATGAACTTGGATGAGGCACAGCCTAAGAACTCTACATAGCAGAGCAGTTCAGAGTTCATCCAATGTCCCCCAGCAGAGAAGGGAGGGCTCATGACCTACACCCAGGAGGTCTGGGTCCAGAGTCTACACTCTGAACTCCTGTGCTAGCCCCAAAATACTGCACACCTGTGAGCTGCCAGGCCACCTTCTCTACGAGGAAACCAGGAGGGCAGCGGCTGAGAGCAAAACCTTGGCAATCAATCCAACCTGAGTTAGTATCCCAGCTCCACTGGTTACGTGACCTTCAGCAAATCAATTAACCTCTCTGAGATTCAATGTCTTCATTTCTAAAATAGGGATTATAATAAAACATACCTCAGAGAATTGTTAAAATGGTTAAATGTGAGTCTCTACATAAAGCATTTAGCCCAGTTTCTGGCAGTCTGTAGCGATCAACGGAGCACAGAGATCAAGAGTAATCCGTGGAGTCAAGAATGCCCAGAGGCTGGAATCCCAGCAACGCCATAGACTCTGATCTTGGGCAAATTATTTCAACACTCTGTACCTCTATGTCCTCGTCTATAAGATGGGGGAAATATTAGTACCTACCTCAGAGTTAGGACGATTGAGAGCATTACTCCCTGTCACGTGCTTAGAACAGCACCTAACACATTATAAATTCTCAATAAACGTTAATCATTTAATTTTAACTACCCACGCCATTCCTCCCTTTTCTCAACTTATTTCCAAGTCAGCTTTCCATACTCCACACACCCAGATGTTATATGTGACAGGATATTACAATTAACATTTTCACAGAGATCCCAAGAAATAACGATTGTAAAACTTCAAAGAAAGATGCCAGGTGAGCATGTCCAAAATTTACAAATGCAAAGTCTGAGAACTGGTTTCCCAGGAGAAAGAAAGCCAGCTTTAAACATCAGGTCTGGAGGGAGTGAAGCCATCCATTCACAGAAAGCTCTTTCCCGCTGATGGGGTCAAAACTACATCCAGAGACGGGGAAGGATGGAGAGTAACAGACCTGATCTTGCTTCCCCTGAGACGACTGGTCCCTCTCACCTGTTCCAGATGAATCAGCAGTGGGGAAAGGAACTCACTGGAGACCCCGGCTACAGGGTGGGCGAGGAAGAGTCGTATCTTTGAATAATATGGATATGTTAAAACAATGAACTAGACACTTGTAAATACAGAACCAGGACCGTACATACGCAGCCCAGGTACCACAGTCAGTTTACTGAGAGCAAACGGCAAAGTCATGGGCCTGCTGGGGTTTGCATCCTGAGACAGGGAATTTCACCCCACTGAATAAGTTATACAGGGCCAGTACGAGACGAGAACTAATTTGTGTGTAGCTGACCTCTTACATATTTTGCTTGTTCAACACACAAGCTACCTTTAGGTCACATCTGCCTCCTGTGCCCAGCTGCCCCGCTTCCGGTTTAGGATGCTCGTTCCCCTCACCCTACCTCCACGCTCCCAACCTCCCCTCCGCAGCTAACCCCAGCCGATCTTAGACTCACCTTATGCCACATCTACCACAGAGCTCTAGCCACGAAACCTCCCCACTGTCCCAGCACAGGCAGGACGCCACGCCCCACTGTCCTTGCACACACCCATCCCTCTACTTGCAATGTCCTTTCCCTTGTATCAGGCCACCAAGAGGGCTGTCCTCTTGCTCTCTGTACATCTCCTACTCAACTAGTCCCCGCTTCATCTACACCCTACTCACCTGACTGACCCTCCCTCTTAATCACAGAACCTGTGCAGCAAATGCCTACACACGTGCCCCAGTTAGTGACTGTTCTAATTTTTAGATCCGAACATCTCCACCATGATAGCTTATCAAAGGGAGCAGTGAGGGGCATGCTCCTCTGCTGGTTTCCCTGGTAACCAATAAGCCAACCTGACGTCAACTCCCCCTATAACTGGTAACCTCCTCTCCCCCTGGGAGCAGAGACTACTGCCACGTCCTGCCCCTCATCTGCCACACACGGTGCGGTGTGGCTCCAGGACCTTGCTTCAGACATATAAGATCCCCCCCATCCATTAAACCACTGATGTCTGTCACTGACTCTTCAGTCTTGAGGCTGGGCAAGCACAAGGCTTACAGGCCTGCAGGGTGCAGCCCAACACCCGTCTCCTGCCCCTGGTAAACACCTGCGCGACATCATCATCAATGGCATCGCCCTAGCAGACACTTTCCCAGTCTTCTCCGGACACATTCATCCCTGCCTTCCAATGGCATGTTGAACATGCCCCATTACATCCTTCTCACGCCGCACTGGGTGGCGTGACCATTCACTGGGCTGAAGGACCCAAAAGGGCAGGGTCTTCATCATCTCGGTAGGTTCATTAAGTAGCACTGAAAAGACTCAACCTGTTTACCAAATTCAAACAAGACATTTTGTTTCATTAGTAATGTTTAAGTGGTTCTTTTCAGAATCCTTCTAGCAAGTTTCCACCTTTAAAATTTCATAATTGAAGTAAATCACATATTTTGAAGTACAATGTCCTATCAGTCGATTTCTGGATGAAACACAAAATCTCCTAAAAATTAAGGTATAACATTTTAGAAGCTACAGGTAGCAGGGAAGCGCTCCAGTTCAGAAGACCATGTCATCCATTTCTTTTCTCACGTATGACAAGACGCTCCACCAACAAGAAGCTCATACCAGCAAGAGTTGGACGCAATGGTCCTTACCATTTGGAAGGCAGCCCATGCTTCCCCTTCCTCCCAGGGCTTTGTCCAGGAGCAACAAAGCGGACTGCCTTTAGATACAGAAAATGCTCTCTGGCTTGTGCTGGGGCTCCCTGTACAGACTTTCCTTTCATCTGCCTTCAGAGCATTTTCTTGTCTGGCCTTTAAAATCCCTGGAGATACTTCCTAAGACTCAACAGAGAGGCAAGGGCAGCACATTCCAACCTGACTGAAGGAAGAAAACAGATGATGTGCACATTTCTTCAAAGCTACATGTGCTCTGCTTAGGGGGTTACCAACAGGGGAAAGTTGGGCTTTTACTCAAAGTGGAGGGTTTCCATAAAGTCCTGCTAAGAGTCAACTGAGCTTTAAAATAAACTCCAGACACTGCTACCTCCTCCATGTTACTGACACTCATTTTGTCACTGGTGGGGCAGGGGAATAATCATTAAGGACAATTTATTAGAGAAGCAAATATCATTTCAAGAGACTATTCAATAAAACCAAGTAACTTCTATATCCTGAGCATAACATATAACGTTTTACATTTTCAATCTGGTTCTATCAATTCCATACGAGGAAAATTCTCTCTGGTGCTCATAGCTGAGTAGCTGAGCTCATTCCTTTCCCATGTCTAACATCTCCTTAGGCAAATGGTACCTGACTGGGTGCCAACTGCACTACAGACAAAAAACTTGGAACTGGGGAGGGGATGGGAGGCCAGAAAGTGGGGGAAGGAGATTGGGCAGCGACACTGTTGGCTCTTTGCCACATGTTAAGAGCTCAATACATGTTTTCTAAACCTATGTTCTGCATACAGTTTCAACAGTACGGTAGTGAGTGATCTTAATTATCACAGAATACCAAAGCCCAGGACTTTTATTATTGTCAGATACATCAAATTCTTCACAAGTAACTATAAACTTAAGATGGAAGGCAACTCAATTACTAGGGCATCACCCACTGGCCTACATACCGCCAAGCCCTGTGCCAAGGCTTTGGATGTTGACAGTCGTTTACGAGTCCCTGCTTATGTAGTCAAAATTACTACAAGTTGCAGCACAAATGAACGGCATGGCCCCTTATGCTAGTTATTAAAGAAAGCAGGACTACCGCCTCCTAGTCTAATCCAGTACGCAGAGATGTTTAATTCTTCCCTGTACTTCCCCAAACTCAACAGGGTTATAGGAAGAAGGGAGAAAGTAGGCTTCTGTACTGACCCTGTTACCTGGTTTTCTACACTAACGAGTGGAGCAGAGCTTCCACAAAGCACCCTGTTGCTGGTAAAGAGGGACACGCATGAGGATGTTATCTAGATGTTCTGTACTCACACTAGCCGTGATACATAACTATTTGAGGTGTGCTTATGACTCTCACAGCCTTCAGTTCTCTCTCTAGAGAAGCTCACCTAAAATATCCGAACTACACCTCCCATAAACGCTCCAGCATCCAGAAGAAGGAAATGAAAGTGAACTTAGGACTTAAATCTCCTTTCTTTCTCTAAAGGCACAAAGTACGTCATTGGAGTTACTGATTGAGTACAATGTGGGTGGACATCAGCTTTGTTTCACCTCTAAAGTAAACGTTGGCAAGGTGATTTCTAATACAAATTCCATGGGGAAGCTAACTTTTTCAGGACTTTGACAAGTGAGGTATTAAAAGATGTTTCTGATGCTACATCAGTGCAATGTCACTGATCTATATTAAAAGATTGTATAGACATCAATCTGCATGATGGGGAGTTGTATTTACTATAAGGTTTCGGGGAAGACCTAGCACACTTCATGCAGTGGTTGTGAATAGAAACCCACCCAGGAACTGTACACTAATGCCAGTTGGGAAACCAGGTGAAGAAACACAGAGGCAGAGACTTTTGAAATAGCTTTTCGACAAGCTCTATTTCCTCTTCCTTCCCCTCCCAGTAATTAAATATGGAGAACAGAGGGAGGGAGGGATGAGGGAGAAAAAAAGAAAGGAAGGAAGGAAAGGAGGGAAGGAAAAAGGGAGGGAGGGGAAAAAAAGAAAAAATAAGGAAGAAAGGAGGAAGGGAAGAAAGAGAAAGAAAAGAGGGAGGGAGGGGGAAGGAAAGATAAACACAAAGAGCAGAGGGATAGAGGGTGGAAAAGGAAAGAATCTCTATAGCGCTAAAGGCAGGGAAAGAATTCTGTGGCTGCAGAATACCTCCTAGATGCTGAAGGCTTGGTTAGCCAAGGAGTAAACAGTAAGAAGACTCCTTATGGAACGTGGTGGTAGACACCGTCTCGGGAGCTACCCCATCGTGGCATGGCTCGCTCAGCTGTGTGAATCTGTGACCTGGGAAGTGAATGCTAGTAATACGCTTTACTTTCCCAACCAGCTGCCAGTGCCTCTGCTTAGCGTGAGTTGGGGATGCCTGGTTGCCCCTGCTGCACTCTGGGAGTCCCCTTTTCGACAGGTGCATATTATTTACTGCTACCATTAATGGGCGTCTAGGCACTATCTCAGCACCCTAACTATTCTTCCACCTCTGCACATTTTTAACAAAAGCCCTTCCCTCATTCATCTTACAGGTTGGCAAAGGTCAATTTTATTTCTCATATACATTCCTAGAATATCTTCCTGCTTTACAATCTTTTTTTTTTTTTTTAAGATTTTTTTTTTTGATGTGGACCATTTTTAAAGACTTTTTTGAATTTGTTACAATACTGCTTCTGTTTTATGTTTTGGTTTTTTGACCACGAGGGATGTGGGATCTTAGCTCCCCGACCAGGGATTGAAGCCGCACCCCCTGCATTGGAAGGCAACGTCCCAACCACTGGACCGCCAGGGAAGTCCCCTGCTTTATAATCTTAATACACAGTGTTAAATGTTCCAAGGTCTCTTCAAAATAAAAAAGGGTCATTACATGGTTTGGTGGGTAGGAGAGAGAAGCCTGCAGTACCCTTTTTCATTATTATTACCAAAAAAAAATCCCCTTTATTGAGAACATGGGGATAAATGCCTTTATGTTCTTAAAAGCAGGAACATTTATATTCTTTTAGGAACTGGATTGCTTTAATGTAATAGATACTCTGAATTGTTTATCAAATTTCCCTCTTTGCATCTTGATTTGATGAAAAGCATAAGGTCTCAAACGAATGAGAAGATATGGGGCTTCCCTGGTGGTGCAGTGGTTGAGAGTCCGCCTGCTGATGCAGGGGACACGGGTTCATGCCCTGGTCCGGGAAGATCCCACATGCTGTGGACCAGCAGGGCCCGTGAGCCATGGCCGCTGAGCCTGCGCGTCCGGGGCCTGTGCTCCGCACGGGAGAGGCCACAACAGTGGGAGGTCCGCATACCGCAAAAAAAAATAAAAATAAAAAATAAAGAATGAGAAGATAAATCATAGATTGGGAGAAAATATTCACAAAAGACATATCTGATAAAGGACTGTTATCCAAAATATCCAAAGAACTCTTAAAACTCAAAAGTAAATGAACAAGCCCGCCTGCCGATGCAGGGGACGCGGGTTCGTGCCCCGGTCCGGGAGGATCCCACATGCCGCAGAGCGGCTGGGCCCGTGAGCCATGGCCGCTGAGCCTGCGCGGCCAGAGCCCGTGCTCCGCAACGGGAGAGGCCACAACAGTGAGAGGCCCGCGCACCGCCAAAAAAAAAGTAAATGAACAATCTGATTTTAAAATGGGCAAAAGACCTGAACAGACAACTCAAAGAAGATATACTAATGGCAAATAAGCATGTGAAAAAGATGTTCAACATCAGATGTCATTAGGGAATTAAAAAGTTAAACAATGAGATACCACAACAATTAGACTGGCCGAAGTCCAAAACACTGACACACCAAATGCTGACAAGGATGTGAAGTAACAAACTGATTGCTGCTGGGAATGCAAAACGGTACAGCGAATCTGGAAGACAGTTTGACGGTTTCTTATAACACTAAACTAACTCTTAATGTACGATCCAGCAATCATGCTCCTTCGTATTTATCCAAAGAAACTGAAAACTTATATTCATCCAAACCTGCACACAGATGTTTACAGCAGCTTTATTCTTAACTGCCAAAACTGAGAAGCAATCAAGACATCCCTTAGTAGGTGAATGGATAAATAAACTGTGGTACGTCCAGACAAAAGAATCTTATTCAGTGTTGAAAAGAAATGAGCAAACTAGCCATGAAAAAGACATGGAGGGACCCTGAATGCATATTACTAAGGGGAAAAAGCCAATCTGAAAAGGCCACAAACTGTATGATCCCAACCATCCAGTATTCAAGATTACTGAGACAATAAAAATATCAGTGGTTGCCAAGGGTTAAGGCGGAAGGAGGGTCAATAAAATTCATTTAATTTATTAATTAAAATTTAGTTTGGTCAACATTCTACTTATCATAAAAAAACCAAATAACAAGTAGAACACATCACACCAGTTAGAACGGGCATCACCAGAAAATCTGCAAACAACAAATGCTGGAGAGGGTGTGGTGAAAAGGGAACCCTCTTGCACTGTTGGTGGGAATGTAAATTGATACAGACACTATGGAGAACAGTATGGAGGTTCCTTAAAAAACTAAAAACAGAATTACCATATGACCCAGCAATCCTGCTACTGGGCATATACCCAGAGAAAACCATAATTCAAAAAGACACATGCACCCCAATGTTCACTGCAGCACTATTTACAGTAGCCAGGTCATGGAAGCAACCTAAATGCCCACTGACAGATGAATGGATGGTGCATATATACAATGGAATATTACTCAGCCATAAAAAGGAACGAAATCGGGTCATTTGTAAAGACGTGGATGGATCTAGAGACTGTGATACAGAGTGAAGTAAGGCAGAAAGAGAAAAACAAATATCATATATTAACGCATATCTGTGGAACCTAGAAAAATGGTACAGATGAACCAGTTTGCAGGGCAGAAACAGAGACACAGACATAGAGAACAAACGTATGGACACCAAGGGGGGGAAAGTGGCAGGGCCGGGGTGGTGGTGGGATGAACTGGGAGATGGCGATTGACATGTATACACTGATGTGTATAAAATAAATAAGAACCTGCTGTATTAAAACAAAACAAAAAACCCAAGTAGAACACATCAGAAATTCTAAATTATATAGCAAAGAAAACTCTTCCCTGGCTTTCTAAGCTTTCTAATAGCTACTGACGTAGCACATCTTACTACACACCTTGTGCAGTGACCACTAAGCAATGTGATTGATGGTCGGATCCTCCGACCTCCCACCTCAGTTTTTTCTGAAACAAGTAAGGATTTTACTTTCTACTTGACTGACTGTATTGTCTTCTGCCCCAGGTTGTTGAGGGCGTGGTCCTCCACAACTGTCCACTCTGCCTATCCCCCCGGGACAGCAAATGCCACAGGGTTCTTGTTACAAGCCTATCTACCGCCTCTTCACTCAGACCTGTGCGACACCGTTAATATAATTTTTATAAAACTTCAACTTCAAAATACTGCAAGAAATTCTATAGAACTTTTGATCAGATTCCACAATTACTATCATTTTCTTCTTTGTCTCTCTCTAGGTATATATGTTTGTGTGTATGTGGGTATTTCATAAACCATTTGAGAGTAAGTTGAGACATCATGCCCCTCGACTCCTGAATTCTTTATGGTATATTTCCTAATAACGAAGACTTTGTCTTTCATAACCTCAGTACACTTATCAAAATCAGGATTTTAACACTGACTCGGTACTAGTGTACATGCTATATGAAGGACGGGGGAGGAGGGAGCAGGACAGAAGGAATGTGCGAGCACCTTGTCCTGAGACCAGGATTACAAATGGCCGTCAGCTGTCATGATTCTTCAGTATTCTTTAATCTGGAACAGATCATCTTTGTCTTTCGTGAACGTCATACTTTTGAAGGATACAGGCTAGTTATTATGTAGAAATGTCCCTCAGTCTGGGTTTGTCTGGTGTTGCATTAATCATGATGTTTCTTCACGATGAGATTCAGGTTATGCAGTTCTTAAAGGGATACCACAGAAGTAATGGTCACCCTCCTAGGGGCATCATATCAGGAAGCACCCATTATTGGTCCCAATACTGGGGATGTTAACTTTGATCAAGGTGATGCTTCCCGGGTTTCTCCACTATAAGATCCCACTTTGCCCTTTGTAATTAATTAGTAATTTTTAAGAACATACTTTGAGACCCCAAATAGGCAATGCCTTACTAAACTTCCATCATGGGTTTTAGCATGCATTCATAATTTTTGCCTGAACCAATTATGACAATGATAGCTGTCATCCTTCTTTTATTAATTGGCAAACTATTAAAAGGAAAACCTTTTCCATTTATTTATATCAAATGTGACTTAGAGTTTTATCCTATTAATGGATTATACCTGATATTATCATCATTTATTTTGATGCTCAAAACATCTCAGGTTTTCTTTTTTAAAATTTTATGTTACTTTTTTATACAGCAGGTTCTTATTAAAATTAAAATAAATTAAAAATGATTTTTAAAGTAAAAATATTGACATTTTTGTTAAACAAAATAACTTCTTCAAAGGAAGGAATACCAGATACATGCATCCCAATGTTCACAGCAGCCTTATTTACAATTGCCAAGGTATGGAAGTGACACAAGTGTCCATCAACAGATGAATGGGTAAAGAAGATGTGGTACATATATACAATGGTATACTACTCAGCCATAAAAAAGGACGAAATTTTGCCATTTGCAACAACATGGGTGGACTTAGAGGGGATTATGCTTTGTGAAAAAAGAGAGAAAAGACAAATAAAAAAAGAAACAGACTCACAGATACAGAGGACAAACAATTAGTTACCGGGGGGAGGGCGGAGAGGGAACAGGGAGAGGGGCAAGTTAGGGGTAGGGGAGTAAGAAGTACAAACTATTATGTATAAAATAAATAAGCTCCAGGATATATGTACAGCACAGGGAATGTACCCAATATTGTATAATAACTACAAATGGAATATAACCTTCAAAAATTATGAATCTATTGTATACCTGAAACTTATATAATATTGTAAATCAACTATCTCTCAATAAAAAAATTTTCATAAAATTTTTACAAGGAAGGAATACCAGACTCAAAGTGTGGTCTTATTCATTAGGCCAGTTTTGAGTCTAACAAATGTCTTTGTGCTTTTCACTTCATTGCCATCCCAAACTTAAAACTAAGCCTATGATTTTTCTATTCTTTGCCAGATTCTTGAGGATGTAAAAAATCACTTTTAGAAACCACATAATTTTTTTTTTTTTTTTGCGGTATGCGGCCCTCTCACTGCTGTGGCCTCTCCCATTGCGGAGCACAGACTCCGGACGCACAGGCTCAGCGGCCATGGCTCACGGGCCCAGCCGCTCCGCGGCATGTGGGATCCTCCCGGACCGGGACACAGACTTGTGTCCCCTGCATCGGCAGGCAGACTCTCAACCACAGCGCCACCAGGGAAGCCCTAGAGTTAATTTTAAATAAAGCGGTATTGCTTTTATCATTATCCCATTTTTACTGTTACTTCTAAGAGAGTTTAATTCTTTGGTGCTTAGGACCACACTTCATGATCTAGAACTAAAAGGACCCGCCATATTTGTCAACTAACTGGGGCATGGAATTCAATCCAGATTTGCAGCCAATCCTCACCCACACTGTAAACCAGATGGAAAATTTAGCTATTTTATAGTATCTAGCAGCTGTCTTCTTTTGCTGTTCATATGTCTAGAGTCAAAACTCATTGCCTGCTGTTTGGCCCTAGTGAAGTAAGATGCTTAGCAATCAGATTTCCCTGAGTTTTCCTTTGTCTCCCTTCTAAATATTTTTAAAACATAAACCATCTTGATAGTACAACCAAATAAGCAAACAGAGGGAATCCCATCGAAACATATCTACTGCATAGGAAACTTCATTTTACCGCATGGGGTATTCACAAACGTTTTACTATACAGTTTGTACATGAATTGGAAACAAAGATCGATGAATTGCCCTCCTATATAACTTATGGCTCAACAGAAGACCATCATAAAATATTTGGCAACTAAGCCTTACTGGCCGGAAAGACCTACATACGGTTTCTCTTTTTCCCGTATGCACTAAATCAGACCCTTAAAGAGAAATAGGTAGGGAAGCTCAGTTTAACATTCTCATTACAGAAGACAAATAGTAAAACAGATGGCAGAATATAAAGCAATTCCAGCTTTTTATCACTTGGGTTCTTCCAGAATTAAACATTTAGACCACAATGATTTAAAAACATATCCATGAAAAAGCAGGAAAACAGAAAAGGCATGCAAATTTTCCTGGAATGCAAGCCACAGTCATGGAGATGGAATTCATCCGGGCCTCAATAAAATCAGGGCGTGTGAAGATTGATCTTTTAATACAAAATTAACACATGACACAAAGCACTCTGGTGCTTTCTGATACCCAAATGGAACCTGTTTTAGAAAGTACAGTATTACTTTTTTTAAGGCTGACTGAACTGTCAGCTGGATGGCAATCTTAAAAAATTAGTCTCATACTTGACTATTTTAATGCTTATTTTGATAGTAAGAGCCAAGGGCAGCTGTAGATTACAACAGACTACAGAACGCTCAGATTCAATTCCACTGTGAAATTTCACTGTGAAATGTAGTCAGAGATCCGTTTGCATAAAGTCATTAACCAGTATGACTCCAGACTCAGCCTAAAGACCCAACAAGGATAATGGAGAGAACAATGGAGGATGAATGGAAGAAGGCAGAGAAGCCAAGAATAACTTGGATCTTGGGTCCCCTAAGTCACTGATGGCTACCCTAAAGAACCTGGTAACACACTCATGGGAAGAACAGCAGTATTCTCTGAACACAAACTGTCCCGGCCTGGCACTCCTACATAGTTACTGCTGCACCATAATTAATGTAGTATGAAACCATTTTTTCCTTAAGCAAGAGCATCAAGCTATTACAAAAGTGAACTGATTTCAAATATTTTAAAATGGAAAATTCTGCCACAGTTCTATCTTCAGGAAAATCAAACATTACAAAAAGGCAAATTTAAGCCCTACATCCCAACACTATCATTTGCAAGGGGTTTCCCTGCAGTGGCTTCAATCAACAAAGAATAACATTCCCTCAAGATACAAAGCTGGACAGGAATGTTCAGCCTGGCTGACACTCTCCTATCCAATCCTACTGGTTTAAGGAGAGAAATTCTGGCTGAAAAAGTTAGGTAATTGGAATGCTCTCTCTCCAGAGTTCCAGGAAAAAATCAGAGATTAGGGTCTCCCAAAGGAGATAAAGGTTTAGTTTATATTACACACTTTGGGACAAGTTGAGTTATGCAATAGAAAAGCTTATCTCCTGGGCTCTGTTACTTTTGTTTCCTTCCTTTTAACAAAACAGAGTCTCTTGGGTAACAGAACAAAATGCTGGATTTAGAGACAGAAACACTTTAACTCTGCCGCTTCCTAGCCGTGCATCATTCACCAAGTTACTTCATCTCCTTGCTACGTTACTGCCATAGTTCAAGGAAGGACATAAAACTCATTTATTCTGAACGCTGACCTTTAACCAGTGCCATACTAGACACTGAGGTCCAAGAGATCATCTCTACTCCTGCATTAGCTATGAGGTTTAGGATGAGCCCATGTGTGTATGTCTGAAACAAAAACATGTTTCTCAACAGAGCTAGGGAGCAATTATATGGCAATATGGAAACAGATGTGAAAAGCAAACAGTATGTTTCATAGCAAAATTTAAAGAAATTTGGAGCTTGTGGAAGACACGCTGAGGAAGTGCGGAGCTAAGGGTTCCAAGCTGGAAAGTGGGTCACCTTCCAGCCCAGAAAACCTTGCCTCTCCCTCCTGCCTAGTCAATCTCAATCCTCAGGGTCCTGCTCTCAGCTAGCTGCCAATTCTCCCCCTCCCCTTAGGTATTAGCAAAGTCTTCAAGGTGTTCCTCCCTCAGCGTTCATACATATGAGTGAAGTCTAAAAAGGTATTACATCTCAAAGGAATGAATCTCTAATGGTAAAATTTCAAAAACAATTACAAAGCCTTCAAAGTTTGGGGGATTGGGGTGTCTGTGTGTTCAGAATACCTCTCATATCATACCCTGTGAGTAATTACATTCTTTTACTAATCTTAAGGCCAGCCCTTAAGGGGCTGCATTAACCTGAAAATCTTCAAAGAAAGGGTGAATCTTCACCTAGGTAGCTATGTATTTTTAATTTGCTCATGTCAAGTTTGCCTAAACTATAAATTTTCTGTTTCCAAATGGCTTGCACATAGCTATGTGATTGGTAAAAAATTCATTAACTTGAGTTTTTAGCCCTAAGATTTTCAAACCAATTCAACAAAACAATTTCTACTTCTAACTAATGAACTGAGGGGTAAGGCATTACGGGTGCAGCCCTAAGCTTCCAATGAGTTTTCCCAAGATTTGTGAAAGGGTCATTTTCCCAAAATGATAGCATCAGTAGCTCAATCTCTACCATTACTACTCTCAGAATACAGCCCCAAAGAACAGGAAGCAGTCTCAATGCACAAGGGTAAACATTCCACAGTGGTTTAAAACAAGACTTTGAACTTGGAGCTGCATTCAAATCTCAACTCTCTCACTTAGTTGTCATAGGATCTTGGTCAAGTTACCTAACTTTGATAAACATCAGTTCCTCTATCTATACAACAGAACTGATACACACTCATTTTTATGTGCATGCTAAGCTTTTCCTTGTTTAATACCATTCAGGCATTAGACTCTCCGACAGCCATTATGGACTATGCCATTGAAGCACATACCCAGGAACTTACAAAACGAAGCCGCAATAGACGAACCTAGGAAATGAACCTAAGGACTCACTGACTCACTTTTTATGCACAACATTCTAGCAACAGTTCTACCATGGGAGTTAGACAACTGGAAACGCAAGTCAGAAATTCATGATTAAGTTGTTTTCAAGGCTCACATCTAAACTTTTGCACTCAAGTGACAGTGGACTGCAAATGCTTTAAACTTTCCATTAACTAGAAAAGGTGGTTCTATGCCATTGCCAAGACTTCATGGTGCATATGATAAGACAGAACAATTCATCTCTAAACAGAAGGAGATGGGCACCTGGCCCTCCCAGGTAAACCCAAATAGAGCTTGACATGTTTTCTTGACCTAGGTGTGGTGTGATATGGAATCACGGCTTTGAAGCATTCGACAAAGTCTGATGCTCTTAATCTTTGTGTCCATTGCAGCTGCCAAGTGTAGACTCCCCAGTCTTAAGTGCTGCACGGTCACTGTCGAGTCAGATGATCCAACACAGGACACAGCATCAGACCCAAGTCCAACTTCAAACCGGTGTCTGAGTTGAAAGTGTCATCTAGAGATCACAGCAGTGGTGGAGATGAGGGATGGCTGTTTTTTGGCCCACGCTGGCCAGAAGACAGCTGAAGAGAGTGTGGGAGGGCTGCAATCCAGAACCACCCTCATCAATTATGCAATTACAACTGCAGAATGACTCATGATTTGAGCAATGCTTCCTTCTTCTCTCCCAAACTTCACCTTCCTTGTATCTACCTTCACCTTAAGTAATAAAGCAATCCAATGACTTGCCCAAGCTTCTGACATCTCATCCTAAGAACCTGAGCCCAAACAATAAGTAATAAAAAACATGCACTAATGAGAAGTCATCTCAGAATTCACTGTGTTTGTCTTTTTAGGGTAAAGTTTGAGCAGGTTTGCTTGCAATCCAGTATGAAATAGCGAGGCTTCCTGAGCTCTGGGTTTCTTAAGCTTAGAGTTCCTCAGCTGGAACACAAAACCACTGCACACACAATATCCATATGGGCCACTCCATGTGACCCCCGTGGGACTGGACAGGACAGGAAGAATTGTGTGAACATGAAGTTCACACTGCTTGTTGTGCCGTGATTAATAGTCTTTTGTCTCTGACCCAAGAATATCTTGTCTTCTGCCAGCATCTATGAAACTGGCAGGCTAACTCATTAGCTAGCAAATAGGGCAAAATCTCAGACCCTTTGCATTTCTCATGATATATGTCGCTTTCTCACTAGTCAATTCTTCTGGGAAAATGAAGACGGTTGAACAAAAGCTGGAATACTGCCAGTTTCAGAAAACACAAACCCCAAGACTACTGTTGTTTTGGACAGAATTGCAAAAGCAAATAGAGTCGTGAAGAAAGAGTGGTGTAGAGTGTCTACTGGGGGGCACCGCCAAGATTCCCCCTGGAGCTGAAGCTCCAAGGCAGTCATTCTCCCTGTTGCCAGGCCTCTTGGCTATATCACTTTCTGGGATTGCCCTCGGCAGAAGGAGGGCAAATTTGCCCCCAAAGTTGCTCCCTCCCCAAGGGAAGCCTACACTCAGTGATGAGGTACAAAGGCTTGAGCCTTTGCCTCAATCCAAGACCTCACCAAATGGCCATCCCAGAACCACTGGTTCCCCGTAGGATCGCTGAGGCCGCTGTTAAAATTCTATCGTGGTTGAACTCCTCCTTCCATCCAATCCTGCTTCCTTCACTTCTATACAGGCAATATTTATAATAAAATCATCCAAACAACCTCCTGCATAGAAATCTCAGTCTGAGAGTTTGTTCTCAGAAACCCGACCAGAGATGGGGAAAGCCCTTTGCTTCTGTACATCCTCAGGATTCTCACCAACATGTTGGGTTTTTTTTGTTTTTTTATAAAGATATTTATTTATTTGGCTGCGTTGGATCTTCGTTGCTGTGCACGGGCTTCCTCTAGTTGTGGCGAGCGGGGGCTACTCTTCATTGCAGTACGCGGGCTTCTCATTGTGGTGGCTTCTCTTGTTGCAGAGCACAGGCTCTAGGCACGTGGGCTTCAGTAGTTGTGGCTCGCGGGCTCTAGGTGCACAGGCTTCAGTAGTTGTGGCACGTGGACTCAGTAGTTGTGGCTCACAGGCTCTAGAGCGCAGGCTCAGTAGTTGTGGCGCACGGGCTTTGTTGCTCCGCGGCATGCGGGATCTTCCCGGACCAGGGCTCAAACCCATGTCCCCTGCATCGGCAGGTGGATTCTAAACCACTGCACCACCAGGGAAGTCCCTCACCAACACTTTGTGACAAAGCCTAGACCCAGCGGAGGCCTTAGCTATTTACAACTTTCTTCCTCACTTCACTCCCACTTATGCTCAAATTTCAGACGAATCCATTCATAATCGAACAGTCACCATTAGGGATTTTTACTTGAGGTCACCAAAGGGCATAAAAATAGTTACTTGAGATCATTCTCTTGAAAGGTCTCCTGGATGGAGATGGAACATCACAGGATATTAAACTCAAGGCAGATTAAGTAAAGATTCTGCATGAGTTTACATTTCCTGAACTGCGTACATTTTCTAAAATGACGGTGTGCTCTAAGAGAATAGACTAAACGCCATGGGGGCCCTAGCATCAGCAAATAAGGAGGGGAGGAGGGAATGGATCAAATTTGACCAACAGAACCGGAATAAACAACCAATATAGTTAGGCCTTCCTTTCATTTTTATTTCCTGTTATTTTATTTATTTATTTTTTCTCATAGAAGCAGAGTTTCTTTGTCTGAAGGATCTGACTGCTGGGACCATGGTCACTTAACCTGAAATCAAGTACCTGGGTATTTTTTAAAATTCTGAAACCCTATGCATGGGACCCAAAGGGCATTTTGAAAGGCGTATAGAAAACAGTTCTTTGTCGATGTTCATTTACTGAAGAATTTCATGTTAAGCAGGAATTGGGCTTCTACCTTTCTACTAACAGCTAACAGAGCTGGAAAACCAAGTCACTAAAGTAATTATTTTCCTTAAAAAGAAAAAGTAAAAGCACCAACTCCTTAACTTCAGAGCAAAAAAATCTGCTTACTATCAAAAACAAAAGTTCCCCCAAAGGTAAATCAGAGTCAACTGCCAGTCTTTTCAGGCAAAAGAAAGAACAAATGCATAAGTCACTGGCTTTATTACAGCATAATGTTTATAGAACATTTAATGCAGTGTTCCTTGCCAATTAGGAGTGAGTGTAGGATTTACCTTTCAGTTTTAATATCTTTGCCTGACTCTATTACTAGTAACATAAGCCAAAAGGATTAAGGAAACCCTTAAATACATATTTCTACACAACTGTCTTCACTGGAAATTATCTTCAGGGTAAAAGGAAATGATATTAGGGCACTGTAGCAGGGATAGGCTGGATTTCCTTTAGATATAATTGGTACAATGTGAAATTTGTATTTCTAATGTCGAAGCCTGATTATCTGACCATCCCAGAGATTCTGTGAGCTACCTAATACTCTTTATACACCCTTTTTTATATACCCTTTAATAAAGCCCTTTCTGTTAAAAGTAGCAAGAGAGGATTCAAACTTAAAGTAAGCCGGAGTCACTGGTGCCAAAGAGTCTGCAATCAAGAGACCCTCAAAGAAACAGGAATCTTTGGCTGATTTTCTTCCTGAACTGGGTTTGAAGGCAGTGAAGATCACATGACTTTTAAAGGACTGGTAGTTCATTTTACATGGGGCAAAAGCATGACCTACATGATTACCCTGTAGTAAGTCGCAATGCAGCACCTACTGTTAGCAAGACTGCATGATCCCCATTTCCTCACAGGAAAGCTTAAAGAGAGAAAATGGCAAGCTCAGTATCTAAAATTCTTAGCTCAAGGCACAGTCATCAAATAAAGGGTTTCTATGACTACCTACCCTAAGAAAGAGTCCCCTATATCTTGTAGTTGCTTGGCTGAGATCACAGAAGGTCAGACACTGAATATGACCTCAATTTGCACAACTGCAACTCAGGTTGATTTCACAGTCCTCCTCTTGAGTACAAGTTAGGGAACTGATTGAGAAAGAGTGAGGCCCTAAGAGCTCAAGTGGAGTCCACTGATACCCCAAACCTTGGATTTAAAACCACTCATCTGGGACTTCCCTGGTGGCACAGGGAATCCGCCTGCCAATACAGGGGACAAGGGTTTGATCCCTGGTTTGGGAAGATCCCACATGCAGCAGAGCAACTAAGCCTGTGTGCCACAACTACTGAGCCTTTGCTCTAGATCCCACGTGCCACAACTACTGAGCCTGCGAGCCACAACTACTGAAGCCCACATGCCTAGAGCCCATGCTCCGCAACAAGGGAAGCCACCGCAATGAGAAGTCTGCGCACCGCAACTAGGGAAAAGTCCACGTGCAACAACGAAGACCATAAGCAGCCTAAATAAATAAACAAACTTAAAAAAAAATAAAACCACCCATCTTCCCTTGCCAGATAAAGTAGTTCCCTCTTCCATTAAGTTTAGTCTGTTCCTGACTTACTACAGGAGGCTTGGTTATAAATACCTCACCTCAGCAAGTAACTTCAAGGGGTGTCAATCCTTCCCATGTCCCACTCTTCATTGCTTCTATACCTAAAACTGGATGTATACTCCAGAACGCTCTTTGAGGTAAATTACAAAATCAAACCATGAGTATACAACAAGAAAAAAAAAAAAAAATCACAAGAATTGGTTAATTTCTATTACCAAAAATCTGGAGAATAAATGTGAAAACGGATTCTGGGGATGCTAGATTAGAGGGAGAAGAACATCATTTTAGATTTATTCAAGTCACGCGTGTGGAAACAAACGCCAAAAATGCTTCATCCAGTATACTAGTTCTGGGTGAGCCAGGTTGCTTCTAACTGTTTTCTTGGTTGTTTAACGCAAATCTGGACTCAGTCATGGCCTACCTAAATGAGGCTGAGATACAAGATTATATGATGTAGTAGAAAAAAATACAGAGGTCTAGAGACAGAAATAAACTAAACTAAAATTACCATATACAACATGTTTACCTGTTCCCAATTATGTCTCCCAAGAAGGCCCCACGTCTTTACCACAGCACTGAGGAATAGTTAAATGTTGATGTCTTTGAAAAGCACTATAATGGTTGAACTCTGTGGATCAAGATAGGTGGGAAAGCTGCCTTTGCAATGGGTGCCACTATTTCAATCAAGATTATGGGACCCAGAGTGGAAGAGGCCAACAGAGTCACTTAATCACAATAGAGGACTGGCTTAATAACCACAATAAGGCTAGAGTGGACCGGAATTCAATGTGCTTAATAGCGTTTACTCCAAAATCTATTTTAGTAATGAAATTAATGAAAGATCATCAATGTCTGTATAAGTCTTATTAAAATGCATATATTCATGCACACAAGGTCAAAACATCTACAGGGTGAAAACTTTTGTGGGATTAGAACACCGAGATCAATGTGAAGAAGTCAATTGTCCTGAACGTGGGAGACAACACAAGGGATCATTTCCCCAAAGACGGTCAATGCCAAGGTCAGGGACTTGCTATGTCTATTGACCCAGAACAGGATTAGGCTTACGTCAAGCACTTTTTGTAAATTATCATCATTATAAATTAACTTGAGAAGATTCTGAGGGAAAAGTTTGATTCACGAGTCTAAGACCTATAAATATACCCAAATCTTCCTAAAGAACCTGTGTGGTGCCACACTTTGGGTCAGAAATTGTTATTCCACAGGGATCTTGTTCATTTCAAAATCATAATCATAAACTGTCTCAAAAGTAACAAAAGGAACAGGAGGTAGAAAACTTGAACAGATTAGTAATCACAAGACATTGGAAAGCAAAGTAAAGGTCTACCATTTCTCAAAAAAACACCAGGCCCAGATAATATAACAGCTGAATTATACCTAATTTTTAAAGTACATATAATTTCTAATTTATATTATTTATTCTCAAGCAGGGAATTCACTTATTTTATGCATTATCATGTTCTTATTAACATAAGAAAAAACTATAGGCAAATCTCATTAAGGAATAGGATGCAAACCATTAAAATGATATCAGATTCTGGCAGTGCATTAGAAGAACAGTTCATCATAACCCTTTTTTTTTTTTGAGGTACGCTGGCCTCTCACTGTTGTGGCCTCTCCCGTTGTGGAGCACAGGCTCCGGACGCGCAGGCTCAACGGCCATGGCTCACGGGCCCAGCCACTCCGCGGCATGTGGGATCCTCCCGGACCAGGGCACGAACCCGTGTTCCCGCGTCGGCAAGCGGACTCCCAATCACTGCGCCACCAGGGAAGCCCCCATCATAACCCATTTTTAAATCATTAGCAGGTCACGTCCATGTCAACATATGAGAGAATTCAATAATTTTCTCAAAATAACACAAGACCCTTTAAGACTGATCGATCAGTCTCTTACACACAAGCACTGTGACCATACAAATAAAACATATTAAAGATACATCTGATGTCTTCCCAGAATTTTTTCAAGCCTTCCTTGTGCCTTTTCCTCATTCCTCAACCACTGACCACCAGGGTGTGTCTTTGGGGTCAGTAGGCCTAGCCCGTGATGATTTCAGCAAGGGTAGAACTGGCATTTGGGGAAAGACCATTCTACTCTGTGTAAGCCTGACTCAGGCACTGGAGGATGTTTATCATTTCTGACCCTGGGCATTAAGTTTCACAGCACGTCCAAGTGACTGACAACTGAAAAGCCCCCATGTTTCCAAGTGTCTGGTGAGGATGATCCATCCCTCATTAAGAACCACTGCAGGGGTGGGGAGGGGGGGCTTCCCTGGTGGCACAGTGGTTGAGAATCTGCCTGCTAATGCAGGGGACACGGGTTCGAGCCCTGGTCTGGGAGGATCCCACATGCTGCGGAGCAACTAGGCCTGTGTGCCACAACTACTGAGCCTGCGCGTCCGGAGCCTGTGCTCCGCAACAAGAAAGGCCGCGATAGTGAGAGGCCCGCGCACCGTGATGAAGAGTTAGTGAGAGGCCCGCGCACCGTGATGAAGAGTGGCCCCCGTTGCCACAACTAGAGAAAGCCCTCGCACAGAAACGAAGACCCAACACAGTAAAAATAAATTAATTAATTAATAAACTCCTATCCCCAACATCTAAGAAAAAAAAAGAACTGCTGGGGGAAATTCCACAGAGAGCTACCCGTGCCACTGTATCCCAGTAACTACTGGGATCTCCTCCCCCTCAGATAACCTATTACCAGCTTCTTTCCCGTCCCTCCATTCTAATCTAATCCCATCGTTTTAGTCCTTTTGGCCTTTGCCATCTGTGTGCGCTAGAACATCAGGGGCCAGGAAATACAAATCACCAGATAATGAGGTTAATGTTTTAACCTCACTAAATATTGCCTCCATACAAAGTACACGAGGAAGCAGCAACATGTATGTGGCATGTTGTCACGTGGTTTTGTTGATTTGTATGGGCACTGGAACAACAGAACTTCCACAGGATCAAAAATAACCTGCCGTGACCTATTAGGTCAAAATATTCACCACTCACTGGAGCTCTTTTTCTCCTCTGCTTCTCAGTACAATACATGTTAATGGCACAGCTCTGGAGACAGATGGATTTAAATCCCAATTCCACTCTGCCCTGTCCTCTACCTACCCTTGGGCAATTTATTAACCTCTTTGACCTTAGTTTTCCTCATCTACAAAATGAGAGAAACAGCAGCTACCTTGTAGGGTGGTTGTGATAATTAATGAGATAATACTTTTAAGATGCTCAGCACAGTGGCTGGCATAGACCAAGCGTTCAGTAAGTGTTAGCTGTTTCATTATCTCCCCTAAACACCATGCTAGCAGATACTTCCACAGACAGGTTTCCAAATTCATTTTTAATTCTAACCAGTTAACCCATTTTGAAACGTTCCTTTTGCATGTTTTAAGGAACAACAGCTATCGCACACTTAAGTGTGATAAGAAAACACACAATAATTTACTGTTGAAAAAGAGTTATGGTTAAATGACTGTCTCCCTGAAAGGCTGTGGGTACTGATGGCAGAAGAGAGGTCATCACGATGAACCCAAAGTCCATCACACTGTAGACACTGAATAATTATTTGTTAAATATGGAATTAATGAAAAACAAAAGCTCATGATCATTTAGTGCCTTAGAAGGGCACTCTACTAAGTATTTCTAAAGGATTATTTCTAAGTCACAACTACCCTGAAAAGTGAGCGTGGTCAGCAACTGATTAGGTGTACCACGGCAACAGAGATGCACCCCAGAAACAGAGCTCAGTGAAAAAAAGTAAAACACAGAAAACATTTTAGAACACACTAACATTCATGTAAATTAACAGTACATATACAAATTGTCAAAACTCATTGAATGGTAATGCTTAAAAGTGGATCACTTCTCCATGTAAATTTTAACTAAATAAACAAATACTGAAATCTAATTAATAACATGCATACTTAAGTGTTAACAAGTAAAGGGTGCTGATGTCTACAACTTACTTTGAAAGGCATCTAGAAATTAAGATGGATGATGGACATGTGATGAAGTAAATACTGCAAAATGTTATTTGTAAAAATCTAGACAGTGTTCACTATATAAGTCTTCCAATGTTTCTGTATTTTGAAATTTTTTCACAATAAAATGTTTGGGGGAAAAAATGCATGCAAGACCATGGCTGTTTTCTGAGCATACAGACAGAAACAGGATATATACTGAATACATTAAAACAGTGCCTGGCAGATAGTAGGCTATTTGTACTCACTATTATCAGAGTGGGTGCTCTAGGATGAGAGGAGGAAAACAGGAGTGGAATATGGAGATAAAAGAAAATGAATGAATGAAAAACAGGAAAGAAAAGTCTAAGGATATATGGTTAATTCCCATTTTGTAAGAATAACAGTTGAGTTTCAACAATGTTGAGAACTTCTACTCAAATACATATGCATTTCTTAAAAATTAGCCCCTATCTCAAAGAGCGAAATTATCTAAAGAAAACTATCATCATCTCTTCTTCTCTCCCCTTTGTCCATCTCATATCTGTGCAGATAATCTTAACATATGCACTTGGAAACCAGCGTTTGACTTGGACTAGTGAAAATGAGTCACAAAACACGTGACAAGATTTCATATGTTCATCAATATGGTCTACTAGTGTTTTAACCAATTTTTTAATTGAAGTACAATTTACAATGTTGTGTTAGTTTCAGGTGTACAACAAAGTGATTCAGTTATACACATTTTTTTTTCAGATTCTTTTCCATTATAGGTTATTACAAGATACTGAATATAGTTCCCTGTGCTATACAGTAGGTCCTTGTTTGTTTTATATATACTACTGTGTATCTGTTGATCCTAAATTTCTAACTTATCTCCCCCACAGCCTACTATCCCTTTTGGCGACCATAAACTTGTTTTCTATGTCTGTGAGTCTATTTCTGTTCCGTAAATAAGCTCATTTGTATCTTTTTTCAGATTCCACATATAAGTGATACTGTAAGATATTCGTCTTTCTGGTTTACTTCACTATGATAATCTGTAGGTCTATCCATGTTGCTGCAAATGACACTATTTCATTCTTTTTTACGTCTGAGTAATATTCCATTATATATATGTACCACATCTTTATCCATTCATCTATCAGTGGACACTTAGGTTGCCTCCATGTCTTGGCTATTGTAAATACTGCTGCTATGAACACTGGAGTGTATGTATCTTTTTGAATTATTTTTCTCCAGATATACGCCCAGGATGGGGATTGCAGGATCATATGGTAACTATTTTTAGTTTTTTAAGGAACCTCCGTACTACTCTCCATGGTGGCTGATTTGTTTGTTTTTCGTTCTTTAGAACAGCAATTTCCAATGTGGGCTGTACATGCTCCAGGGAATAACCAACAGATTCACTGGATAAAGAAAATATGCCATTTATGGCTTTTCGCCTCATTCTTTGAGATTTCCATTTTTGTATGTAGCACTAACAATGTTAGTACAGTATGTATTCATCAAAAACCCTTAGAAGCTACTATTAAGAACTTATAGTACATTCGGGAGTACTAAGATTTTTGCTTAATTCATAAAATGAAGTTATAATAATCAAACTACAAGGTCAAAAGAACTTCAAATATAGAGAAGAATCATTCCATTCATTGAGCAGTAAGTGTTCTTCAGGACTGAAGTCATGATTTCCTTGACTCATAACAGTGGCCAGTATTTTCTATCAGGAGGCCTTCATAAGAGACTATTGAAGACAAGTCAGTCAGCTTTTCCAACCCACAAGTCAGAAAAATGCTTGTGAAACTCCGGAATGTTAACACTGGGATTTTTTTGTGGGGGAAGCAGCGCGCTTCTCTTGGAGATGAGCAAAGTCACTTGACTAAAGGGTCCAACGTCACTAAGCAGAATTCTTAGTGAGGGCACCCTGAGCCCCCATCTGGTCATTCCCAAATCTGTTTGCATTTACACTGTAGCTGCATCTTTCTGGGTATCTGAAAACTGCATTATAACAAGGGCAAGCGGCATAGAGTTAATGTGGTTTAATGGGGTAGGGGGACCTTGAATGGCTTCAGTAACTTGTCAGTCCTGCTTCTACTGCTTACTGGTTGAGTGACCTTAGGAATTATTTTCACCTCTCCAAACCTCAATTTCTTCATTGTATAAAGAGTAATCCCTGCCATGCCTACCTCAAAGGGTTGTCAAGATGCAATGATATAAAGTATGTCAATATACCTTATGAACTGTAAAGCCTTTACAAAGTCAGGCATTGTTTTTATGCACTCACATTCAGAGGAGGTGCCTTGGGCAGGTATGGAACCCAGTACAATCCTAGATATTTCCTATTTATACAGTGGAAGGTACCGAAACTCAACTCCTCCATTTCAGAGACCGTTTAACGCGGAGAAAAACGGAACCTGCAGCTTCACTAGCCACGAGCTGCAAACAGTGAATCCCTATTCAAACTCAGTTTAAGATTAATCCAAGGAAAGAACTTAAGATGCTAAGGAAAAAGGGAGAGCCTTTAGCCATCTGTGGTTATGGAAGGCAAATGATTGTATGCCCCCAAATCAGAAGGAAAATAAGGATGAAAAATGTTCAGTTTTGGCATTCTTGGAGAAGCATCTATGCACACAATTTCAAAGGAAAATAAATGTTCCCGTTTCAAAAATCATTACCTTCTGGAAAGAAAATCAGAGCCATGTTGCTTCTTTCTAGCCAAGCTCATGTTGCATTAAGTCTTCCTGGTGGGAAGTTAATGCAACAAGAGAACTCCTGGAGGAGTATTAAGAGCTAATACTTTCCTTTGACTCACTTAATTCTATAATATACAGATAGAATTTTTATTTTAATAGCCATGTAGAGACTAGTTAATACTTTAACATATTTTCCCTAGCCGTTTTTGCAGCTCATGGTTTGCTACTCAGAGGAGTGAAAAAAAAATATGACTGGTAATGCTGACAGGCAAAAAAGGGAAACTTTCTCCATCACTCATCTCTCACTACCTCTTTATTGCTCCTGTGTATTGCCTCAAGGGTTTAACGGCCAAGGAATTAATTAGAAATGTCTGTTCTGGTAGAAACACTGCTGCTATTGTTTTGGTTAGCGATTTCTTTAATATAATTTTAAAAAGCTAAATTATCACCAAGTAGTGAAATGTTCTCTCTTGGTAGATTCCTCTTCGTTATTCTCATGAGTTAACTGCAATTTCAGAGAGAGTTTGGTGTCATTTTTCCATTACGTTGAGTAGGTAAATGATACAAAGGAGTTCTTAATATTTCTAGAAGTCCCTACCAAGCCATCCTTTCTAAACCTGAGACCACACACTAAGATGGATATAGAGATTTCTTGGTTTGAAGAGTAAGATAAATGACAAATAAGCCAAGCAAAATAAGATGAAGTGACCACTTTTTGGCTACTGCCATCCTAAAAGGTTTTCAGAATACAATCACCACAGAGTTGTTTAATGCTGCCCAGACATTAACCTGGCATTTCTTTGGAGAAGAAAACCTCTTCGGATTGACAACTATAGGGAAAAGCATAGGTAGTCCAAGGAATCAATAAGCACAAAGAGAAAAATCAATGACAATGAACATAGTGACACAGGACACCAACCAAATTAGAACCTTAATGAAGTGTTCTGGAAAAGGTCTGTCATTAGATTCTGCATCTTCAGAATCAACATGAATGGCACAAATTAGGGACTCGATAATAATCGAATAAATAGGATAGAAAGTTTAGCCAGTCTGCAATTTTATCCAAGGATTATTTTTCTACAGAAGTTTAATTTTTAATCCTTGGTCTTAAGGACTAGAGAAGGCTGTTTATATTCCTAGATGGCAGTGCGGGCTCCTGACACAGACCATAACTGGGAAGGCCTTCTGAGCAGGACACCAACTTACATTGCTTTGAACAGCCTTCAGCGTAGTAACATGCATGGAGAATCTGAATACATTTCAGAGACATAAAAATATCTCAGATATAAGAAATGCTGTATAGAAGTACCTCAAACATACGATTTTCATCTCTAGTTACTTAAATAAGAAAGCTGGGGAAAAAAATAAAAGATATGCTTTCTGGACCTCATTGTCAGCAAAAAAAAAAGGAGAGAACTAGATGGCTGAATGCCCATGAAGTTTTTGTTATGAATCAGAATTAAATCACACAGGAATTTGTGTTTTCTTTTTCAAAACAAGCTTGCGCCCCTTTTTTAAAAGTATGTTATTTGGTCCCACGTATGCTACTAATAACTTTTATCATTCTTCCTAGATGGCAAACCGGTAACTCCTCACTCTTTGATGTCTATCACTGCAAGAATGCAAAAATGGATACATGGAAAAAGACAGGATGGCATTAGTTTGGAGTTTTAAGAGGAAAGTAAATGGGAGCAATGAAGCAAGGATAAAACTTCTCACTTGAAGAGTAGTGGGGAGAGTTTTTATTCATAATGGAGAGTATCCAGCATCATCTGGAGAGTTTTAAGACCAGCCACTGAAATCTGGATGCTAATGACACCTAGGTTTTGATCTCTAGTCAACCCATCTATTCGGACATACCTGCCTCAGCCCCACCACACCTCACTCCATTCACGTCCTCCTGAATAACAAATTGTGTGATAATTTCCGACATGTTCCTAAGGTAATAATTAACTTCGCCCTGAAAATGTGAATAAACTTAAGGAGGCTAAAATTAATAATAGGAAACCCTTATATGGCATGTGTCTGAGATTGTTACATACATTCATCCATTTAATCCTCACAATTCCATAAAGTGGAGATTCATATTTTTACAGACAACAGAAGTAAGGCACAGAGGGGTTAAGCAGCTGGCTCAAGAACACACAGCTAGAAACTGGTGGAGCCAGAATTTGAACCCAGGAAGCTTTCTTCCAGAACCCTTAGCCTTAACTCCTGTCCTAGGCTGCCTCACAAAAATAAGCAAGTAAACGCACAAACAAAAAGAAATGCAAGATGCTAAAGTTAGTCTCTTAACCCGTTTTTAACCCCGTACCTACTTTACACTGATTATTTTTGGAATTCTTCAATCCCTTCCAGTTTGGTGTCCAGTTGTTGAAGATGCACAAAATAGGAGAGGAGGAGAAGAAAGACTTCGGATGGAAACAGTCAAAAATGTGTTGAATGGGGACTTCCTTGGTGGCACAGTGGTTAAGAATCTGCCTGCTAACGCAGGGGACACGGGTTCGAGCCCTGGTCCGGGAAGATCCCACATGTTGCAGAGCAACAAAGCCCGTATGCCACAACTACTGAGCCTGCGCTCTAGAGCCCACGAGCCACAGCCCATGCTCTGCAACAAGAGAAGCCACTGCAATGAGAAGCCCACGCACCGCAACGAAGAGCTGCCCCTGTTCACCGCAACTAGAGAAAGCCCACGCACAGCAATGAAGACCCAACGTAGCCATAAATCAATCAATCAATAAATGTGTTGAATGAATGAAAATACGAGGACCCTCTACTTTCACAGTGCCTTCTGTTAGCATTAGCTTAACCTAAGCCAGCAGGCCTAACACTTCCCTGCTTTTCCCCTTGCTCTGCGCACAGGTTTTCTCCAGACTCCTGTCTATCTTCAGCACTGGCTGTAATGAACCTGGAGGTAACCTGGCATCCGTCTTTCCTCGGGTCTGCTCCTCTCCTCTCCATCTGCTCGTCGGAGGCTGCACTCCCTGCATATTCTCCAATGAGGCCACATTGGCTTCTGCTTTTTATAACTCTGTTGAAATATTTTAGGCATACAGAACTACAACCAACAGCACTCGGCTAAAGAAATAAAAAATGAGAACAACTGCTTCAACTGAAGCCCCTATGAACCCTGCATGATCCTTTTTTCTTCTCTCCCCCCCTGAATTAACCACTATCCTGCATTGGGGGTACATGTTATACTTCCAATATGACTCTAGGAAGAATATCTAGCTCTACATGACTTTAAACTTTATAGAAATGATATCTCATTGTACATATCCTATTCCCTCAACATTGTGGGTTATTTTAATAAGTACTAGGGATCTAATATATAACTTGATAATTATAATTAATACTGCTGCATGTTATATATGAAAGTTAAGAGTAAATCCTAAGAGCTCTCATCACACACAAATATTTTTCTGTCTTTAATTTTGTATCTATATGAGACGATGTATGTTCACTAAACTTACAAAATTCATGAAATGATGAGCACAGTTAAGTCAAATCGTCATGCCGTACACTTAAACTTATACAGTGCTATAGGTCAATTTTTTTTTTCCCAAAAAACCTGGAAGGAAAAAGAGTCATCATAATTTTATTTATTTTTTGGTATGCGGGCCTCTCACTGTTGTGGCCTCTCCCGTTGCGGAGCACAGGCTCCGGACGCGCAGGCTCAGCGGCCATGGCTCATGGCCCAGCCGCTCCACGGCATGTAGGATCTTCCTGGACCGGGGCATGAACCCGTGTCCCCTGCATCGGTAGGCGGACTCTCAACCACTGAGCCACCAGGGAAGCCCCATCATAATTTTTAAAGTGAACAACTTTGTCCCCACCCCACAGGTTAAGAAAAAGAATGTTACCACTTTTGTCTGTATCCCTAGAGCAAGTATTACTCAGTTTTGCCTGTTTATCATCTCATATAATGTTTGCATATCGTCTTCTAATGACTTGCTTCCTACACTCAATAGTTTGAAAATTCTTCCACACTGATTCACATAGCAATAATTCCTTTATTTTCACCATGGTGTTGTACTACCTTGTATGGCAATGCCACAAATGACCTAGTCTCTTATTGATGGGTTTTATTTTGTTGTTTGTGTTGTTTTCATCTTTTTTGAGGGGAGGGGGCTATAAATATGCTTGACCAGGCTTCCCTGGTGGCGCAGTGGTTGAGAGTCCGCCTGCCGATGCAGGGGACACGGGTTCGTGCCCTGGTCTGGGAAGATCCCACATGCCGCGGAGCGGCTGGGCCCGTGAGCCATGGCCGCTGAGCCTGCGCATCTGGAGCCTGTGCTCCGCAACGGGAGAGGCCACAACGGTGAGAGGCCCGCGTACCGCAAAAAAAAAAAAAAAAAAAAAATATATATACATGCCTGACCATGCCCATAGTAAACATATGAAAGCATCACTGCATTATTGCTCTGTAACTCAGGTTTTGGCAGGGGTGGGGAGTAACTTTAGTCACTTCTGTATCTTCTCAGTTTAGATTTAAGCTCAGTCAGTTCAGAATTTTCCTCTCTGATTCCTTCATCCAAGTGGAGAAACGTAGTCCAGGAGTCAATTTTGTAGGGCAAGAAAACTTCTGGTCCACTACCGTACTCTGTCTTCCACTGACATCCTCTGGGATCTATCTCATCCTGGTCTTGTTATTTTTGTTGTGGTCTTGGTCTGGCCCTGCTCCTGGGTGGCTAGCTCAGAGATGTCACAGATCCCCCTCTTAGCCCTTCTGTACCTTTCTCGGGAGGAAAAAGAACACCTTCCAGATACCCTGCCACAGGATTCTGCGACCGTTAAGCATCGGAGCACTGCCGAGGTCCTCTCTTCCCAGCCTCACGTTGGCCAAGGAACTTTTCCACAAGTCTGTCTCCTCTGACTTCATCAGGAAGAGAGGTTTGGAAACTCCCCAGTTGCATGGGGCCTTGGGGACATAAACAAGAGAATTCTCTAAAATCTGAGGCTGCAGTCAAAGTTTAGTCTATCTTAATGGTCTGAGTTAATTAGCTGGGATGACTTGAAAGCAAAGGAAAGACTCTTCCCTCTTGTGGAATAAACCAGTGAGATTATCCAAAGGCGCTACACTGTCCAACATGGCAGAGCCACCTGCCACATATGGAGGTTTACATTTAAATGGTAAATTACTAAAACTGAATAAAACTTAAAATTCAGTTCCTTAGCTACATTAGCCACATTCAAAGTACTTTCCATCATCACAGAAAATTCTATTGGACAGCACTGCCTTAGAGGATGCTTGCACAAGAGAGCGCCAAGTGGGTACTGCGAAGAAAAGCACTGGAGTCCCTAACAGCTGAACTGATCTTGGCACCAGGCATCCGGGTTCACAACTAGAGTAAGCTGGTTTCACCTCAGCACCCAGGAGAACGGTGAGGGGGCACCCACCAGGGGTAGCGGGCATTTTTGGAAAGACCTCAACCATCACTCCTTCCCTTGAGCAAGAGGGAGAGATGAGGGCAGGGGCTGTTGTCACAGCTCATCATCAGGCTGATCTGAGCTAGGAGACAATGAGACTATCATTGTCTTTCACCCTGGCTGTTCCTCCATATGGCTGGTACCTGTGACAAAACGAAGCAAGGTAATTTCTCCACTGCAAGATGTGCACTGTTGAATAACACAGGCCCATTTCACCAAGTCTCAGTCGTATCAATTGAAAATTTTCATGTTTCATGTTGTTGGTCACTGTGTACTGATACATTTTAATGGCCAACCTAAACCCCTCTTCCTCCACGTGCCTTCTTTCTAAACAACTTTATTAAAAGCACTTTGTGGAGTTCTTGGTTGTGCAGTTTAGTCTCAGATTTTCTTCTCTCCCACTGTTCCAAGCTTGAGCCTGTGAGCCCCCCGATGGCATTCCTCTGCTTCCCCTGGCCTGCTCTGGATGGCAGGGGGGCTGGCCCTGCATGCCCGCATGTCCAAGGCTCTCCTGTAGTCAGAGGATCTCAAATCGGCCAGGGGAGGAAGGGGAGGGAGACTGGAGCCGTGGAGTAAAGGAGAACCTAAGCTATTTCTCCCTCTCCTTCTTGGCTCCCTCTGGGGTACAACTCATACAACCCAGCCCACGGTGGTCTCACTCTCCACAGAGGGACCCTGGCCTCTGGGCTCTAGGAGCGCCTCTGTCCCTCCAGCCTAGGAGTGACACTAGCTTCCTGCCATTGCCAGCATCAGGGTTGGCTCCCCACCTGCTGTTTAACTTCTTAGCAATTCCATCACCTGCTTGACTGATTCCTGCATTAAATTCCCTCTAATGACTCACCGTGGTTTGTGTGTGGACTCAAACAACTCTACAAAACCTGTTCCATCTCCCACGGGAAAGCTGCCAAGTGTCTTCCCCAGTTATTTTGCAAAGCGCTCTGATCCCTCCCCGGAGGATATCAGTCTGTCTCTGTAAGCCAAGTTCACAAAATTAAATCCTTCCCCTAAACTGCATGCACATATGGGTGCATGTACTGCATCCTGCTCCCATTTTTTTTAATTGTAATCTTCAAAAGCAAGAATGACAAAAACCCACCCCTGCCAGGTCACCACATTTATTGATTCAGGTTGTGCCCGAGACAGTGGCCCCTGCCAGGCGGGAGTGAGCGATGGCTTCGGTCCAGCCCTCTGACCACCAGCCCTTGCACCTTGACCCAAGGTTGAACCGACCCACCCAGAGGGATGTCTTTTTCTGAGTAGCCTTTGTATGGGAAGGAGGGACACATTTTGCAATTATCTGTCCAGAAGGGGTTTCTCTTTCCAATTTGCACAAAGGTAGCTCCATGACAGAAGTGGCCCAGTACCTGTGTATTTTTCTCCCCAGTTATACACAATGCTATAGATCTGAAGTTGTCTAATCGATTGTGTAAACTTTCGATGAGGGGCACTAGGGGTCCAGGGATCCTACATCAAGAGGTCCCTCAATCATCTACAAATCCACAGTGTTTTTATGTTCTAGATCAGTGCATTCTGGCTATGGGTGCATCTGCCGTCACAGACTGAACTCCCTGAGGGCAAGGACTGTGTCTCTCTCAGCTTTGTATCTGCAGACCTTAACAGTGCCTGGCACATACGGCTGTTCAGTATACATCTGCTGAATGAAGACTGCACGGTGCTTTACAGTTTACAAAGCACTTTTACATATGCTATCACACCTCATGCCCAGGAATACTGTGAGGTAATCTAGGTGATTTTACAGATGAGGAAATTGAGATTGAGAGGTCAAGGCCACACTCATGGTTAATAATTCAAGAAGGTCTTAAACTTGGGCCTACGTATTTCCACACCAATATTCTACCACACTTATCCAAGCATTCCTCCTGGTCTTCATTTGTCCTGCTAACTCTGCACAAAACTTTTAATGGATTAGGAAAAAGTACTCCCTCTGGGGCATGAATTACAAAAAGTTTTCTTCCAAGACAAATTAGAAAAAGACCTCCCCTTCCTCCAGGCTAAGTCAGGCCCTACCCAGGCACAGGCCACCTTGGCCAGGTGTTTCTGTGCAAAGCACATCCCACCCAATCATACGTGGGCACGCATACGGTACAACTGTTACAGCCTCTCTGTAAACTGAAGTTCCGGGATTCCTTTTGATTTTGTTTTTAAACTACAAAGGGCTTCTTTTACTAATTCTAATACATATTTATACTGTAAAATCTGTTTTTCTTGGTTTTGTTTTTGATCTCTTATAATGTGTTTATACTCAAAGCATTTTTTTTAATCAACCAAAACATTTTAATAATGCAATTATTCTAGTAGGTAATCCACACAAGCCTTTAGTGGTCTTCTTTATTCATGAAGTACCAACCATGACTTGTCACCGTTGCAAGTTAAACTCAAAGCATTATTAAGGAAGTTTCTGAGGGCGGCAATATTTTTATCCATATCACAATAAAATAGCTATCTTATATTAGCTACCTTCTTATCCACCATATTCAAATGTTTAAAGCAACACAATTTTGAATAGATTTAGTCTCTTTGCCATACATCTCCCCCCTTGCTTGAAAAGGTACATTTCCCTATTCTGCCTTGTTTTGTTTTGCTTTTTTCAAGTCGAGCCATAGCTATTTCTAACAGAGATGTGAGCACATTGTATTTCATCAGCTATCAATTTTCCATACATTTCCTTATTTTGTTTTTAATTCTCTTATTTTCAAATAATGGATGTACCAGACGTAACCATTTAGAAGACAAACCTAATCCATAAACCACACTGTCTGCCACCAGCCAGGCCTGCACTGTTCTTGTTTCAGGATTACTTAACAGATGCCAGAAACTGCTATTCCAGGCACATGAAAATGGTGGTGCCTCTCTTGATATTAAACCCACAAACACATACACAAAAAGCAACTCTGCAAAAAAAGTTTTTTTTAAACTTTGTTCTTCTGAACTTCAAATGGCAACCACAAGTTCATTCCCTCTTTTACATTTTTTCCCTCTCCTTTACAGTATCAACTGAGGTCTCTGTTTCTACATCTTTCTAGGGAATTGTTACAGACACTTCTGTGATTTATAAAATGATTCCCTGCATATTAATGCGAAAATTCTGTGACTTCCCAACTCAGTGGAAACAGTTATGATTCCAATTTGAATCTTCTCTCTTCTCTTTCTGACCTTTATCTCATGTTCCTTTTATCTCACCTTTTCCATTTCTAAGCCTCAAGATCAATCTTTTCCTCTGTTGCTCCATTCCACCCTCTAACCCTTGCACGAAACAGGAATTCAATCAAACATGTTCATGCTCAGCCCTCTCTCTTTTCCTTGTACCTTCTGTCAGTCACTGACTCTAGCTGAGCACTGCTCTCCCCTGCCCAGTTTAGACTGGTCTCAAAGCATTACCCACCACCAACACCTTTATCCATTAAAGGATATAACCTTGACATTCATCTGGTAAGATCTGTTGTTGTTTTTTTTTTAAAATTTTTTGGCCACACCGTGTGGCATGTGGGAGCTTAGTTCCCTGACCAGGGATCGAACCCACGCCCCCTGCATTGAAAGTGTGGAGTCTTAACCACTGGACCGTCAGGGAAGTCCCAGATTTGTATTTTTTTTAAAAACCAATCTGGTCATCAGCAAAATGAATAGAAGGATAAGATGGCAGCTGGGAGACCAATTTGGGGGGTAACTGCAGTGTCCACTGAAAATGTCATCAGGGCCCAATGGAGGCAACAGCAGAAGCAGCATAGGAGAGAAGACAGAGTTAGGAGACACCAAGAAATAAAACTGACAAGACTCAGGGTCTGGGATATGGGGACTGAGGGAGAACAAGTCGTAGAGAATGACTCCTAAGTCAGTCTTTGGTGGCTGGGCAATGTTGTCCTTTATGAGATAAGATACGAAGAAGAGCAAGTTTTGGTAAAAACATGATTCTTTCGGTTTTGGTAAATATCTTTCCTTTGGGAAACAGCCCTCTGCTTCTGTTTTCACTGAATCCAAAGTTGACATGTAGCTTTTTTTTTTTTAGGTAGAGTGAGATATGGAGAAATTGATTTGTGCCTACCAGTTAATTTTCTGTTTGCCTTTGATATCCCCATGGAATAACCAAAAGGCAATAACTGATGAACAGTGAGAAATACAAGTCTGGAACCCTCAAGAAAGATCTGGGCTAGAAATACATTTCTTTCTTGTGTGTGTGTATATATATATATATATATATATACACACACACACACCAAAAAATACATAGTGTATGTGTACAAAGATATAGATGTTCTTTGTGCCATTTTTAACTACTGTCTCTCAACTCCAAATCCAGTCTTCTGTACTGTATTATGTGATGCTGGGAGATATTCTGAAAAGTACATTTCCCAGACTCCTTTGCCAGCTGGCTTCCTGTTAAGTTTTGAGAGACAGAGACAGACAGAGACAGAGAGACAGAGAGACAGAGAGACAGAGAGACAGAGACGGTGCGCGCGCACAATGGGAAGGCAAGCAAGCCAAGGAGACGAGCAACTTCCTCCTTCCTTCTCCCCTCCTGCTTAGTGTTCCTATCAGAGGCACTCAGCCACAGCGGCAACAGCTGGTTCCTGCCTCGAGCCCTTTTGGCACCCATATCCAACCTCATCTCAGGCCCTCAGATTTACCAGCTGCAGCTCTGTCACAACCACTCATCAGAGGCCCAGTGATGCAGTTCCCCTACTCTTGCAGTCCCAGCCTCTTCCCTGTTGTTTCCCCAGGACCAGGATTGGTGGCAGCCTCCTTGTAATTCTCTCTGCGTTAGTTCAGTGCCCCCTTTTGTTTTTTCCACCTTCCAATATCTGTGGAAACAATTCTCTGTATTACATTCCCTCTGTTGAAATCTCTAGCATGGCTTCTGTTTTTCTGACTGGACAGTGACTAATATACTTTGTGTATATAAAGAGGAATAAGAAACCTCCCTGCTCTCAGGAGCTCACAGACTAGTCAGGGGAGGAAGAGAGCCCAGAAACTGTCTTCAAGATGGCAGACTGACCATCTTGCTTTCCTCTCGCTCCCAAGACCATAATAAAATGATACCAAAAGAATTAAAAGGTATCAACTTCAATTAACAGAGAACAGGAGAGAAGACAGACACATCCAAAGAGCATTTCAAAACATTTCTGGAAAAGGTAGAAGACTAGTAACAAAGTAGGGCAGCCTAGAATACGCATAGAGAGGGCTGTGGGATAAGGATGCAGACAGTCTACCCAGCAGAGTTCCAGAAGGGCTAGAAACTCAGAAACACTGATTACTACAGGGTGAGAGAGTGAGGCTGAACACTGCAAACACTGGCTTCCTCTCCATCCACCTCCTTGAGCAGAAGGGTCAGCCTCCAGATAACCCCGTCCCCACTGCCGCTAGGAAAATAAAAAATGACTTATCTCCAGTGAAATAGGATGCACCATCTGGGGTGAACCAGTATAGCCAGTGGTAATTTTGTTGCCCTGCAACAAATTCTTCCGGAACTTAAGGATCCTGAGTTTAAGGACTTCCCTGGTGGCGCAGTGGTTAAGAATCCACCTGCCAATGCAGGAGACACAGGTTTGAGCCCTGGTCCGAGCAGATCCCACATGCCGCGGAACAACTATGCCCGTGTGCCACAGCTACTGAGCCTGTGCTCTGGAGCCTATGAGCCACAACTACTGAGCCCGTGTACCACAACTACTGAAGCCCGCGTGCCTAGAGCCCGTGCTCTGCAACAAGAGAAGCCACCGCAATGAGAAGCCCGCGCACCGCAACCAAGAGCTGCCCCCGCTCTCCACAACTAGAGAAAATCCCCGCGCAGCAATGAAGACCCAACGCAGCCAAAAATAAGTATAATAAATATTTTTTTTAATAAATAAATTTTTAAAAAAAGGATCCTGAGTCTAACAGCAGGCTCCCTGGCCCCACACTTTACTACGAAGCCTGCCATTCAAGAAGCCTCACTCACATCCCTCAAGATGTATTTTCTATTACATAATTCACTTAAAAAAAATCAAATATAGTCACATGTTCAGAATAAAAAATCAAATAATATAAAAATACAATCAAAACACTCTCACTTTTCCCCACGCCCCGCACCAAGGTCCCAACTACTCCCACCCCAAAAGTAAACTCTCATTAGTTTCTTGGATATCCTTCTAGAGTTTATACAAATATATTTGGATACCCCATTTTTCACTAAAATTACTATACAATACACGCTGATCAGTTTATTAATTTTTTTCCATATTAGCCATTCCGAAAGACATGTAGTGATACTGCATTGTGGTTTTAATCAGTATATTCCTTATGATTAATGATGCTGAGCATCTTTTCATGTACTTTTTGCCATCTGTATCAGTCTCCTACGGCTGCTATAACACGTTACCATAAACTTGGTGGCTTAAAATAACAATTTTATCTTTTCATAGCTCTAGAGACAAGTAGTCCAAAATTAGTATCACTGAGACAAAATTAATGTTCCTCAGGGTTTTGCTCCCTTGCAAGTCTCTAGGGGAGAATCGTTTCCTTGCCTTTTGTAGCTTCTAGAGCTACATTCCTTGCATTCCTTGGCTCTAGGCCCCTTCCTCCAACTTCAGTGCTGTGGGCAGCATCTTCTCTCTGTTTCTGCTTCTATGTGCTTCCATCACATATGAACAAAGAAGAAGTCCATGACATTTTTATGGCCTGGCCTTGGAAGTCACAGAACATCACTTCCACAATACTCTATTGATGAAGGCAGTCAAAAAAACACTCCCCAACGAAGACTACAAATGGCCAACAGGCACATGAAAAGGTGCTCGACATCACTACTCATCAGGGAGATGCAAATCAAAGCCACAGTGAGATATCACCTCCACTGTTAGGAGGGCTATTATTAAAAGGACAAGACATAGTAAGTGTTGATGAACATGTGGAGAAAAGAGAACCCTTATGAACTGTTGGTGGGGATGCAAATTGGTACAGCCACGATGGCAAAGAGTTTTATGCGAGTTCCTCAAAAAATTACAAATAGAACTGCCATATAATCCAGGAACTCCATTTTGGGTAAATGTCCAAAGGAAGTAAAATGAAGTTCTTGAAGAGATATCTGAACTCCAATGGTCACTGCAGCATTATTCCTAATAGCTAAGATGTGGAAACAACCTAAGTGTTCATCAGCAGATGAATGGATGACGAAGATGTGGTGAAAATATACAATGATATTATTCAGCCATGGCAAAGGAGGAAATCCCGCTATTTTTGACATCATGGATGGACCTCGAGGGCATTATGCTAAATGAAATAAGTCAGACAGAGAAACACAAAATACTATATGTTCTCATTTATGTGACATCTTAAAGCTGAACTCATAGAAACAGAGAGTAGAACAGTAGTTGTCAGAGGCTGAGGGGTAAGGGAACTGGGCAAATATCCGAGAGTACAAACTTCCAGTTATAATATGAATAAATTCTGGGGATATAATGTACAGCATGGTGACTATAGTTAATAATACTGTATTACATACTTGAAGGTTGCTAAGAGTAGAACTTAAATGTCTCACCACAAAATAAAAAGGGATAATTATGTGAGGTGATGGAGATGTTAACTAACCCAATTGTGGTAATCATTGTGCAATACTTATACAATGTTATATGGTAATGACATCTCAATAAAGCTGGAAAAGAATGAAAATTTTACATATACACTAGAACCTAGCAATTCACTCTATCTATACCTCAGGGAAATGCATACTGACGTACCTATAATTACATACCAGAGAATGTGCATTGCTGCATTACTTGTAATAGCCAAAAGCTAGAAACAACCCCAAATGTTTCAACAGTAGGAAAGGTACTTGTATGTATCATGATACATGCATGCAGTTGAACAGGGGTGAAAAATGAAACATCAGCTATACGCCTCAACAGGGACGAATCTCACAAACATACATTCCGTGCAACTGCATTTATACAAAGTCCAAAAACAGGCATATCTAATGATGATATTAGAGTAAACATTTATTATTTCCCACGTGTGAGTTTCTGTGGCTATAAAACTGAATAAACTATGGTGTTAGAAATTAGGACGGTATTTACCTTTGGGAGAAAAGGGGGTAGTGACTGCAGGGAGCTCTGGGAAGGCTCCTGGGTTGCTGACGACGTTCTATTTCTTGATCTGAATTGTGGCTTTACTTTGGGGTAATTTATTGAGTCACTGTCTACTCTTCTTCATGCAGATCAACAAGCAAACATTCATGTGTGTAAGACTGTATCAGGCACCATGTCCTCCCCTTGTTAGCATCACCCCATGGGGGAAGCCCGTCATTACTCACTGGCTCGAGGGACAGCACAGGCTATGAGGTCAGCCAGGCTCAGCAAGTCCCTTCCCCTTCTGTGAGTGGAAGGTCAGGCCCAGTCAGGCTTAGCACAGGAGTTCAATCCCTCCAACCGGCAGAGTCCCCTTTAGTACATCCCAGTTCAGGACAGCTCTTGCTGTGCCACAGGTAAATTTCCAAAGATAACTACACTGCTGATGGCCAGGAGGCCCCTGCCCCAAAGCTCAAGTGGCTCTCCTTGATCCAGGTGTCTGGCTCTGCCATCTGGAAGCGACGGTAGGGAGCCAGAGGAAGGTCCTGCTGCGACCCCAGGATGCCTGAGCGAGCGAGAGGCAGGGTCAAGCCTGAACACTGTGCTCTGGTTACACACTAACTACCTGACTACTTATTTTCTCAGCTATAAAGCTGTAAGAACGGCAACACACCTGTGGAGTTATCTGAGGAGGACTTGTTGGCACGATGATATGGTTGATGGCATCAGTGTGTGGAACAGTCTTGCCGGTATCCTGACAAAAGCTTCAGTCATGAAGCTAAAGAAATAAAAATGTTTTGATTGGGGGGAGGGCGGAAGAACCTTCAAGATTCAAGGGGAGGAGGGACAAAAAGTCCACCTCTTGATAGGAGAATGGGAAGTTTCTAGAAAGTTATGTGGCTTGAGGAAAGGCTAAGTGAAATATGCCAGTCACAGAAAGACAAATACTACATGATTCCACTTAAACGAAGTACCTAAAATAGTTAAATTCATGGAATTAAAAAGAGTGGAACAGTGGTTGCCAGGGCTTGGGGGGTGGGGGCAGAGGAAAGGAGGTATCACTAATCAACGGGCAGAAAATTTTAGACAAGGAAGATGAATAAGCTGTAGAGATCTGCCATCAGCCTTGCACCTGTGGTCAACAATACTACACTGTACACTCTAAAATTTGAGGGTAGAACTCATTAAGTATTCTTTCCATAATAAAATGCATTTTAAAAAAGAAAGTTATGTGAAATAGGAGGAGATACTGTCTTGATCATCTTTAGAAAATATAATTGCTGCAGTGACCTTAGCGTATTATTTTGGGATACAAAGATCCCCACCAAGAACTAAATACAGAATCGGTTTAATGAATTAAAAATGGTTGACCCTGGGCCGGAAGCATGGGACTGTGGCTTTTTATCTCAAGCCTTCTGCAATATTTTTTTAAATCAATTGCACATATTAGTTTGATCAATCCTCTTAAGACTGTACGCAGAAAAACATAAATGTAGCTAAGATCCCAGCTGTTCTGCAACATTCAAAAGCTGACACTTCAGGTCTCACATCAGCCAGTACTTGGAACCCAGCTTCTTCACTGGTTTTCCTAAAGAAAAAGAATCACTCCAAATTCGGTGATTTTTAAAAAATTCTTTATGGTGATGTCTGGGACCATGGAAGAGGATCACAGCACAGACTATCAATTGTTACATTTGTTTTCCTAATTATAATTTAAGTCATTTATCAAAGTAATTTGATTTTGAAAAATCAAAAACGCCAGAAGGCTTATGGTGAGAAGCAACTGGCCTACCCCATGAACCAACCCCTGTCCCCACTCTCCACCCCAGTGCATCCTCCAGGGCCAACCTCTTCTCATTCCTTTCAGTTAATTCTCCATTCAGTTCTTCTGACAGTTTTGACTCGAAAAATCTTCCATTTGAAATTTCGCCCCTCCTTTCAAGCCTCCTCTCTCTTCTCAACTTTACCCTCCAGCCACAATGCACAGACGCCCGTTCCTCTTCCCTAAGAGGAACCTGAACAGAGACTCAGCTGGTCCTCTGAGCTCAGTGGGTTCAGCTGCAGGTCCTGAGCAAGCGTGTCAAAGCTCCTCCTCTGCAAAGCCTTGCATCTCCCCACAAGGAATTTTATACCTGCCTCTCATAAGAGAAACTTAATAAGTTTCTCCAGAACTTAATAAGTAAAATAGAGAGTAATGTAATCATTAATGGAAGTATGTTCAGATGCTCCAAAAAAAAAAAACAAAACCACCAGGAACGCATGGTTCACTCTAAGGAAATCAGAAAAGCAAGGAAAAAATAAATTTGGTAAGCAGGGCAGGCATTTCAGATGGATGCAAAGGCCTGGGAAATGGTAACATCACACAATGGCTTAGAGGAAACCTGTATTTTTGGAGTATAAAGCTCAAGAAGAGAAAATAAATGTGAGAAATGAGCCTTAAAAAGTAAGAGTCAGATGGTCTTTACGTGTGAGGCTAAGGCGCTGGACTTGAGCCCATGGCCCAGGAGGTGACAATTTAAACTCCTGTAAACGCCAAACGGATTGTGCAAATGAGCAAAATGAGATCATGTAAATGAGAAAAAAAGGAAGTGTGGGAAACTGGGCCCTTCCGAATGGAGTTCAATTATTTTTATACCACACGTAAGGCTTTGCCAGGCCTTCCACTTTAACAGCAGCAGAGTATCCAGAGTTTTCTGTCAAATTCTCCGATTTTTAAATGTTGGCAACTATTACATGTTTTTTCAGGCTCATAGTATGTGGTAAAAAAAAATTATTATATATGATTGAAAGCTGGTTTCAGCCAACAGACCACACGTTTTTACCTCTTCTAGAAGCAATAAAGAACCACCATTATGAAATTTAAGGCAGGAAGGAGCCACTGTCAGATCTGTAGTTTTAAAGCTCGCTCTGGTGTAAGAGTATAGGATGGACTGATTAGGGGAAGGAGAAATTGAAATCAAACGTGGAGAGATAAATCTGAAGGCTTCTGCAATCAACCATTGGTAATAGATATGCTGAGAGTCAAAACCAAGGCACAACACTTATCATCGATTATTAATTTTTCAGCGCAAGTAGGTGAAATGGTCCTGAGCATTGCCACCAGAATTTGACCCCAAATGATCCCTGAGAACTTTCTCCTCTCTGTAAATCTTGGGTGTGACATACACTTTGAAAGACAGAATGGATTTATCTTTGTTACTTTCCATAACTTCCATTTATTTTTCTTATAAATGTACTTGCCAATAGTAGTAAAAGGAAAGAGTGTACATCTGGCTTTGGAAAGGCAGCTTGTCAAAACTCTACCCTTTGCTTCTGTATTATATCAATCGTAGAAGCAAACAAAGATATTTTCTGCAAATGGTTCCCATGTGCCCATATCTCTGAATGTAAAAAAACAGTTCAGGCCATGAAAACAGTGTTTTAAACAGAGCGTTCCAGGGCTTCCCTGGTGGCGCAGTGTTTGAGAGTCCGCCTGCCGATGCAGGGGACACAGGTTCGTGCCCTGGTCCAGGAGGATCCCACATGCCGCGGAGTGGCTGGGCCCGTGAGCCGTGGCCGCTAAGCCTGCGCGTCCGGAACCTGTGCTCCGCAACGGGAGAGGCCACAACAGTGAGAGGCCCACATACCAAAAAAAAAAAACAAAAAAAA
>NW_020176571.1:14860188-14865790 GCF_003031525.2 Neophocaena asiaeorientalis asiaeorientalis | reverse complement strand
AAAAAAAAAAAAAAAAAGGGCCCAAAAACAAAAAAAAAAAAAAAAAAAAAAAAAAACAGAGCGTTCCAGCTGGGAAAATGGCCTAAACATGAACCTTATTTTTACAGTCACTTAAAGATGTCCCTTATCTATTAAATTAACTTTTAAAAAGGAGGAAATGGGGATAGAGAAAGGCGGGGTGTGGTGGCAGGGGGCCAGAGAGAGCTTATCCATCTGTTTTTCTCTAACACCTAATACTTCCATTTCTATGTGCTTAGATATATTTTTCTATCACAAAATTTTTGCATTTAGGCAACAGATCAAAAGAAAATATTAGCCACTTTCAGTATATTTTTAAGATTTTTCTGAACCAAATCTGTTCAAGACTGATCAAATCCCATCTTTGTCTCATGTTCTAACCAATTAAGTCAGGGAGGAACAATGTTCCCTAGCTTCACAGACAGAACCTGGCAGGTGCTGCCCATGGTTTGTCCCATCCCAGTCCACGAGTTCACAGGGTATGTATGCCCAGGCATCTGACCCATCCCACTGGTCCCCAGAACACAAAGGGAAGGAGATACAACATCAATATGGCATTTTATGCCAGGCGGGCTTTGAACAGCATCCAGGCTTCAGTGACAGTTTCAGCCACTTGCAAACCAACCAGCACATGAAGAAGTCAAGAGCTCACTTGCAGAAAGGGGGAACTCGGGCCTGCTTTCCCACTAAGCCCTGGACTCTGTTCCCACTTTTTACTTTTCATAAAGATATGTATGTCTAGGACTCTGGCACCAGAGACCTTTCTCTCATTTCTGTAAAATTCCTTTTCTCCACAGAGATAAAAGTCAACATTCCCACCCACCATGTGCATTTTGGGCAAGCTTGTTCCTGCTTCTATCTGCGGAGGCTCAGCTTACAGAGGGTGTAATTCCCATCTCTGAGATCAGAGTAAAGAAAAAGTGAAATTCCTGTGAATCCTTCTGGAGTTGTGATAATGGGAGATGTGTTCCAGACATCCTGAGTTGAAAACTGGAATACATTTTCTTAGAGAAACAGTCAGCAGCTTCTCCAGCAAGTTCACAAAATTGTTCTTAACCCAAAACGTTCTCAGAACATTCCAGAAATTTCTATGTAACCCACCTGCTCTGTTCCCATTTTTCCCCAGCTTGTTATTCTTTTCCAACTAAGTAGTGTGGATATAGCCCTGCTTTGCCAAATTCTCCAACGTTCTCCACTCAAATTAATAAAGTTCCATTTGGGCAGTCCCCCAGATGTTAAAAACCTATGGAGGCGCCGCTGATGAGTTCTGCAGTTCCAATGCTGCCTGCCGGCCGCCTCAGGCCACTAACAGGGTGTGGGTGTATTCCACAGCTCTTTCCTTCTGTCCTTCAGCTTTTATGGAAAACGCAGGACGTTTGAGGCCTCTTATTTTAAATGGTGGCCTGCCAGAGACAGGCCCATTTATATATGTAAGTGTTACATATGATATCAATTGAGTAATGGGAAAAGAATGGATTGTTTATTAGATGGGGTTGAGAAAACTGCTCATTGTATGGGGGAAAAACAAATCATTCTTCTGGATCTAAGATTCCTCCCTACCATGTCGTTGGAGAAAAGAGGTAAAAACAGGGAGAGAAGTGCACTGGACCCGTGAAACATACAGACTGGACTTCAACAGAGCTTATCAAAGTCAGTCTACACACAGCATGAGATGCACCCTAGAAGGGTGATGAGCTACAGGCATCAGCTGGGCTCCCACTGGCTGCCTCAAGAAGCCACCGGTGAAACTCATCAGCCTCCTAATCCTGACCCAACTCCTCTTCACCTGGACGAAGTGAGGACCTCTCACTCCAACTCTGATCTCCTATAAGCAATGCCCCATCTTCCCTAGCCCAGGTGCCCTCCTCTGGTCTCAAGTGTACAGATGAGGCCAATCTCATTCTTCAAGTTTCTAGCTAATTGTATAAGCCGTAGTCTAAACTCTGAGTCCAAATTCCTTCAGGTCCTCTCTTGTGACTCTCGAAACCTTGTTTATTGGAAGAAAAAAGAAAAACCCTGAAATTCCGTTTTCTTGCTCTCTTCTTTAAGGCAATAATGATGCCTTGGAGTAACAAGTGGAGAATCAAGAGCATAAAGATGATTGCTTCTAGAAGTTCCGTGGCTGTATATGGGTAATCCAGCACCATTCTTACGAGACCACAGAGAAAAGCGCCCATCACCCTCTCCTTTAAAAAAAAGCTACGGAGGGCTTCCCTGATGGCGCAGTGGTTGAGGGTCCGCCCGCCGATGCAGGGGACACGGGTTCGTGCCCCGGTCCGGGAAGATCCCACATGCCGCGGAGTGGCTAGGCCTGTGAGCCATGGCCGCTGAGCCTGCGCGTCCGGAGCCTGCGCTCCGCAACGGGAGAGGTCGCAACAGTGAGAGGCCCGGGTACCACCAAAAAATAAAAAATAAAAAAATAAGAAATAAAAAGCTACGGAAAGTCTCTGATTGGTCCAACTAATTTCTCCCATCCCTGATCAAGCATTCTGGTGCTTGGAAAATGAGGCACGGTGAGAGGCCCATCTTGTGGCAGAGAAAGTCAGCCTCACCGAAAACCACATATTTGAGCTAAGGAAGCATCATTAATTCTCCAAAAGAAGGTGGAAGCAGTTTTCAAAGCAGGTATAAGATTATTTACTACACAAGAATCTATTCTAGAAGTCATCCCAGAAAGTTTCTGAAAGTGTTTAACAAATAATTAAATACACCTTTTACAACTGGAGAGAACATAAACTTATTCAGATATATATATTTGGATATACATCCTGTACTGTAAGTGAGGTCAAGTCCCGAAAAAGTTTCTCAAAAGTGATTTCAGCTCGCAGGGCACCCGGCGGCCCCGCGTACCCGTTGTCTCGCTTCAACGGCGTTTGTACAGAACAGAGCCCGGGACGCCCCTTCTTCCAGCCTCTGACCACCCTCTTTCCCAGTTGCAACCTCCTGGACCATCTTCCCCACCATCTTTTGCCTCCAGAACCAGCCAATACCACTTTCTGTGTTTAGCTCCTTACTGCCAACCAACCGCGAGCTCCCTGATTCGCCAGAAAAAGTCCACCTAGGTGGAGGCCGCAGTCAACTTCCCGCTCAACCTGCCTCTGCAGGCCTCTGACACCTACCTCTCTCCGGGCTTCTACTTTCACCGCAAAGATGTGGCTCTAGAAGGCCTGGGCCACGGCTTCTGCGAGTTGGCAAAGGAGAAGCGCCAGGGTGCCGGGTGTCTCTTGAAGATGCAAAACCAGTGCGTCAGACACGCCATCTTCCAGGACAAGCAGAAGCTGTCCCACCAGGAGTGGGGTGAAACCCTGGACGACGCGGAAGCCGCCAAGGCCCTGGAGAAGAACGTGAACCAAGCGGTTTGGGATCTGCGTGCCCTGCGCTCTGCTCGCGCAGACTCAGTCTGACTTCCTGGAAGCCGCTTCCTTAAAGAGATGAATGAGCAGGTGAAACTCATCCCGAAGTCAGCACCCACCTGACTGCCCTCTGCAGGCTGGAGGCCCCCAGGCTGGGCTGGGCAAGTACCATTCACCCTCAAACATGACCAGGAACCTGAGAAGCCTAGCAGCCTCAGGGCTTCTGCCTGAGCCTCTCCCTGCAGCCACTAGGCAGCTTTTTAACCATCTTGGAGTCCTTGCCCAAGCCATGGACCAGCTGGAAACAATAAAGCTTGTAGCAGAGGAAAACAAAATATTCTAGGCTTGCAAACTACTTGCATCAAGAGGTTTCTTTCTACACACTGTATAATCCAAAATCCAGTAATTCCAGCAAGTTTAGTAACTCAAAGACCATGTTTAGACCATTTGTTGCCCTCACTCAGAGAATGCACCAGACTCAAAGGAGAGGATCAATCACCCCCCACCCCAGGTCTTAAAATCCCTCGAAATATAGGACAGCTTCTCAGATAACCAGGAAGACCTTGGTTACTCTGGAATTGGAATATAAATATAAATATAAAATTATTTATATTTATATAAATAATTATTTATAACAATATTTAATGATAATTTACCATGTGCCCTAATCTATACTAAGTGGTTTTTACATATTTTCTTATTTGATATTCACAACAACCTTCTGAGGTAGGTATTTCCATGAAAGGTGAGGTGACTGAGGCTTAGAAAAGTTAAGACACTTGCACCAAAAGACACAAATGGTAGGTGGTAGAGTTGGTCTTAATCCAGGTCTGTCTAATTCCAGAATCCAAGATCTCAGCTCCTATGCCACACTGCTTCCATTTGAAACTGTTTTCATATGCATTATTCAGATCGAAATACTATAAGAACAATAATCTCCCAGAGAATTAAAATACAAAGACGTGTAAATGATCATGCAGACAAGCAGAATGAGGAAGTCATACGGAAAAAGCCTGAATTCTTGTTCAATTAAATCCAAACTCTTAGGTCTAGTTCAAGTCTTCCAAAATTTACCCAGCCCTTCATTTCCAGTGATCTCTCTCATTACGCTTCACTATCATCATCATCACCACCATCCACCCCAGAAGGGTCCCCTACAGCCCAATGATAGATACTTTCTCTTCATGTCTGATCCTCTTCCTCTGCTTTTCTCTGCCTAAAACACCTCTCTCTCCTTTTTTGCCCAAATCCAGTGCCATCTTTTCCAAGAAGACTGTCTGCTCTGCTTTCTTTCTCAGACTCTTCAGCATTTTGAACCTGTAGTAGAATCAGAATCTCCCTTATTTTTTAATTGTCTTATATGTTTCTGGTTCCCCTATTAGATTTTGAACTTCAGGAAAGGAGGAAATTCGCAGTATGTATACTTGGAAGTCATTTAAACTTCTAAGTCTCATATGTAAAAGGGAGATAATAATATGCCAGTTAAATGCAGCCTCAGGGCAAAGTTCAGATTAAGAATGTGGCTTTAAGACCCTTGGTTAAACCTCAGACATATTTAAGTTGGTGCCTCATAGATCCTCTCAGACAGACCATAGGACTGCTAAGAATCTTAAGGGCATTGCTCCCACAGCACCCTGTGTCTCAGCATAAGGTAGGAGGAGATCTATAAGTGTGGTTTTCATCTAGAGGAGCAGATCATAACTTGATCCACAAATTAGGTAGGAGCACACGTTATGTAGGAAGTCCACAAAGTTTTTAAAAGCTTGGGGACTTCCCTGGTGGCACATTGGTTAAGACTCCCCATTCCCAATGCAAGGGGCCTGGGTTCGATTCCTGGTCAGGAAATTAGATCCCACATGCGTGCCACAACTAAGAGTTTGCATGCCACAACTAAGGAGCCCACGTGCCACAGCTAAGACCCAGCACAACCAAGTAAATAATAATAAATGAATTTTAAAAAAATTTTTTGAAAGCTTGGACTAAACGGGTCAAGTCAGTTCAAAATTAAAAGAGGCCTCTAGGCAGAAATCAAGCTAAGAACGCTACTCAGATGTAGGCACACACCATTTCTTACAGAAAGGGGAGTGTGGCTTGCAGGGTTAATCAAGAACCCAGAAGACAAAACCAAGAGCCACAGAGAACCACTCTCAAGGAGCAAGGCTGGGCCTAAATTAAAGAACATTCCCTGTTCTTTAGCAGAAATAATGATGTGCTCAGCTTGATTTCAAAGT
>NW_020176571.1:14787840-14860033 GCF_003031525.2 Neophocaena asiaeorientalis asiaeorientalis | reverse complement strand
ATAATATTCTGAATATGTGACTGTCAGGAAACTTGTCTTTTTTGTTTACAGGGGTCTGCTCCTAAGAAACCACACCAAAGAGTCCCAGCCACACCTTGTCTTAGCTTGGGCTGCTTTAGAAAAATACTATAAATGAGGTGGCTTATCAGCGACAGAAATTTATTTCTTACAGTTCCAAAGGCTAAAAGTCCAAGACCATCATGCCAGCATGGTCAAGTTCTGGTGATCCCTACTCTGGGTTGCAGATAGCTGACTTTTCATTGTATCCTCACATGGCAGAAAGAGAGCAAGCTAAACCTCTGGTCTATTCTTACAGAGTCATTTAATTACCTACCAAATGTCCCATTTCCAAATATCACCGCATTGGAGATTAGATTTCAACGTGGGGGGGCACACAAACATTTAGTCCATAACACACCTGAACCTAATAAGATAAATACTAAACTTTGAGCCCATGCTGTAATAAGATGAATCTTTGAGGGAGGGCTGACTGTATTCTGTGTGTGGGAGGGATGTGAATTTTTGTTCCCTATGGTTGACTATGGTAGATAGTTTTCAAATATGACCACAATCAATTCCCTCCCTCCCCGTGTGCATAGGCCACAAGTCATCAAGAGATGGAGTTAAGGACTTCCCTGGTGGCGCAGCGGTTAAGACTCCACACTCGCAATACAGGGGGCCAGGGTGCGATCCCTGGTCAGGGAACTAGATCCCGCATGCATGCCGCAACTAAGAGTTTGAATGCCATAACTAAGGAGCCTGCAACCCACAACTAAGGAGCACATGTGCCACAACTAAAGGAGCCCACTGGCTACAACTAAGGAGCCCACTTGCATAACTAAGACCCGGCACAACCAAATAAATAAATAAATAAATAAATAAAAGAGATGGAGTTAGTCTCCCCTCTCCTTGAATCTGAGCTAATCCTGTGCTTATTTTCACCTGTAGAATCTGGCAAAGGTGATGTTTGGGGACGTCCAAGCCCAAACCTTAAACAAACTGACTACTCATACTTTCTTCACTTGAAAGCCAGGAACCATGCTGTAAGAAGAATTAGGATAGTTGAGGATAATCAAGGTCAGTGAAACCAACTGAGCTCTGGGCCAACAGCCCAATAGAGAAGACATCTTGGATATTCTAGCCCAATTGAGCCTTTAGATGCCCTCAACTCCAACCAACATCACATGGAGCAAAAGAGTAGCCCTAGATAATTCTAGTCAGGCCAAAGACTCATGAGTGATTAAATGTTTGTTTTTTTAAGCCACTAAGTTTTGAGGTGGTTTGTTATATAGGAGTAAATAACTGACAAAAAAGATAAGCATAGTACTTGATGATAATGTAGAAAAGGAAGTCAAGTCATATGACTGGAGACACTGTAAAGATCATCTATTTTAGATCAATGTGTTCACTCCACACGGTGAGTTCGTAAGGAGACAAAATTCTAGAATCCATCTCTCCTACTTTACCAATCTCTAGAGTCCTTAAAGCAAAAAATCATTGAACAGACCTGTGTTCTCTAAATCACAGAGATACATTTCAGAGTTACTCTTGAACATGATGTAAAATCCTGTTTTATTCTTTGGGAAAAAAAAGCAGGAGTAGCAATTTCTTAGGTCAACCTAGAGTTTCTGAGAAGATATTTCTATGACTATGTGGCATGTATGAAGCAACATTTGATTAGTTTATTCAGACAAATGATTTAGAGGATGTCTCTCTTCGCATAAAACTTCAGAAGAGAAAAGCCTGATAAAGAAGAAAATACGTTCATCTAAAAAAGTTTCTATAAAGAACAGAAAAAATCTGGCTGTTGTTCAGAGTCGTTTTTCAGGTGGCAAGGAGATCTGCAGACCATATGTCGCTATTCAAGGTTAGGAAAATGCTCATGGAAAGTGAAGTCTTAGCTATCCTGTGGATGGCAATCCAAACTAAAGCTACCTTAGTCTCTAGGAAATCATTCTTACCCGTTGAAGGACCATGAAAACTATTTTTCTCAAAGTTGTTGATGATTAACTCCCAAGCAGGTTTACAAACGTAACTCCACCTGCTCATCTTTGATTTCTCTGACAACTATCCTAATTTTCGGAAGCATCAACCATTGGATTTGTAGTCTTTCCAACTGAATTGTTGTCTTTTTAAATGAATACACATGAAGAAGCTTTGGAGGAAAAACACTTGGCAACAAAAGTTTGGTTTTACTTTACATGTTGAACAAATGAGACCTAAAAGGAGGAATGTGACATTTTCACTGTCATACCGTTGCAAGTACTTAAACAAACTTGACAGAATTCAATGTTTTCAGTTCAAATGACACCATGTGACCTATTATTGATTTATAAGTATCCAACTGACTTGCTCAGTGTTGCCAGCCAAAGTATCAAAATTTAGGGGAAAAATATAAATATTTAAAAGGATGATATATTTATTTTTAGTAATTATATTATACTTGTTTTCACCAGAGTAAAAGGATTATAGGCTTTGAACAAATAGCACGTTTTGCCTTGGCCCCTTGCCTGGGGAAAGAAGTAATTGTTGTTAATTGATAACTAAGCCAAAATTAAGTCTCAATTCACCAATTTAAATGGTCCTGAAAGACCTCCTCTTTCTTTCTTCACAGGCCTCCCTCCATGAATTGTGTTTTAGAATTTTTATTTTTCTTGGATTCTGGGTTTAGAATCTCTTTTCACATAAGATCTTACATAACCCTCTCTGTCCTTTTTCTCCTCATAAAAATTCAATAAACTTGTAACAAGGACATTGTGCCTTTATAGTGTGTCACAACATTTTATCACCATGAAGGGAGGCATGGTTTCCCAACTATAACCATGGGAAGTTTAATTATGATTTCTCTCAGCAAAACACATGAATACTGAATATCTAATAAACAAGATACTTGGGAACAGAACACTAAATCTTCCAAATAAGCATTTTTATGAATTAAAAGATTAATCTGATGTTTGGATGAACTTTTCTCTGAAATGTGTATGGATTAAACAAAAGGGAAAATAATTAAATAAAAGCATTTTAGGTTTTGTTAACTTAGATAGCTCTTTAAGACACTATCATATCTATTATAATATCTATTGGTTCTTCTCAAGAAGAAAATATCTCCTTCGGTTTATCTTTTTAAAAACATGCATTAATATCAAAGTAACAGATCTTTTCAATGATAGTTTTATTAAAATTTTTCGAAGAAAGTATACTGATAACCAACTTACATAAGCCCTACTGTTTACATTTTTATGATCTCTTCAAAATGTAAATTTTTTTTTACATAAACAATCTGTTGATAAATTATCTTTTAATTTTTTATTTGAAAATTATATATATATACATAATCATTAATCTTTCCTCACTTCTATATTTATATACTGTTTGGATCTCTTTTATTTGACCCTTCACAATTACAGAAATATCTCATGAGTTTTCCAGTCCAAACTAGTTTTTCTTTGGTGCCTGCTTAAGAAAAGGGCTAGATAGATGCTCCCTAAAATCTCCCTAGGCCCCATTAGTCATTGCCTTTTCCCTCTGAATGTTACACCTATCAGGTCAAGTTCATCTCACCTAACACAGGTGTGGCATAACTAGAAATATACATTTGGTCTCTACTTCTGGTTTCTGACACAGAGCTCCTAAATTCCTTGGAATTTTCCGAGTCACAGGACTGTCTTTTGTTCTAATGAGGTGACTCTTGGTGGGCTCCTGAATAGCTTCAGGATGGCAACTGATCACCAGAAAGACCAGGCCGTGATTAGATTAGCTTGGGATTTTTTTTTTTTTTTCCTAGCCCTATCCCCCATTCTCCAGGGAGCGGAGAGGGGCTGGAGATGGAGTTAATAATTGATCATGCCTACGTGATGAAGCCTCCATAAAAATCCCAAAACTACGGGGTTCGGAGAGCTTCTGGGTTGGTGAACACATCCACATCCTGGGAAGATGGTACACCCCACCTCCAAGGGAAAAGAAGCTCCTGTGCTCCAGACCCTTCCAGACTTTGCCCTCTATACCCCTTCATCTGGCTGTTCATCTGCTTCCTTTATCATATCCTTCATAATAAAGCCGTAAATGTAAGTAATGTTTTTCTGACTTATGTGAGCCATCTAGCAAATTATTGAACTGGAGAAGGGGGTTGTGGGAACGCCTGGTTTATAGCCAGTTGATCAGAAGTACAGGTGACATCTTGGGACTTACCGAAGTGGGGGCAGTCTTGAGGGATTGAGCCCTCAACCTGTGGGGGTCTCTGCTAATTCTGAGTCAGTAGTGTCAGAGTTGGATTGTAGCCCCCAAACGGTGTTGAGAGAGTTAGAGAACTGTTTGGTTTGCGAGAAAAAAACACACAATTGGTGTCAGAAGTGGCCCATGGGGTACGGAAAGAAGTTTTTTCCTTTTAACAGAGTTTCTGCTTCCCTTATTCTAAGGATTCTATAATTCTCTTCTCCTTTCTTCCTTCCGAACACCAACTGGCATTTTCTCTACAAAGAAAATCTCCTTGATATGGCCAGTGGTCAAGGGGATGACCAGTGATTCTGCCCTGCTGTGTTAACCCTTGAGAAATCAAAGTGTAATTGTCGTCAGCACTCAGCAAATGGAAAACTGGACAGTTTCTTTGAAGGAACTTTAGACATCTTCTAGCCAAACCAGTTTCAAGTGAATTTCAAAGAAGAAATGGTTGATTTTAAGGTGTTAATTTTTTGTTTCATTTGTGTTTGCTTAATTTATGTGGCATGATGATATTTCAAAGTATTAATGATGTGCTCTTTCCCACATGCCCAGTAAAATGACTGATCTTCCTACAACTTGTCAACATATCTTTGACTGTAAAACAGGGAAAACAAAAAGATGTCACATTCTTAATCTCTAAATCAAAGGAAATTGACTCCCCAACTCCTGCTCTGATAAGACAACAAAATATTACAAAAAGTAGATACAAACAGGGAGGAGAGATTTTCCTTTTGCTCCCTTATTTCTTGCCCCAAATAGATCCCAGTAGGAGAAGGAAAAAGGAGAGCTTCAGGGAATGAAACAGCATGGTGGTGGCATAGTGGCCAGTCACCAGGAGAGAGAAAGCAGTATGGAAAACCTTTCATTGGGAAATCCCAAAGTAAAGAGACACATGTTCAGCTCCAACTTTGGGATATTCTGAAAGCCCCAGCCATACAGAATCGCTCTGCATTGTAAGGGGACAAGACTGTGGAGAAAGCAACAAGGTGTATCTATACCAAAGAGGAGCTAGAAACATCCCCCTGGGTTTCCCTGCAGCTCCTAAGGGGATGGTGAAGATCCAGAAGTTTCCGTGGGCCCCACATGGGTAGGCATGGTGTCCACCTGCCAGGAGACCATCTTCAGGGCAAAGGTATGTACATTACTTGAACCTCTTGATATAAGTAAAAGAGGACTCCGTAGCTCAATTTCAGAGCCATAATTTTTGCCAGGTTGTTTGGTATGAATTAAACAGAGACAGCCTTGCCATTTACTCCACAGGGGAAACAAGCCAAGGGAAGACCAAGATGTGAAGTGTCCCCTCCTCAGCTATCTGAGGCAGCTCTCAGGGGTTAGAATTGGGAGCTGGGCAAGGGAAAAGGAGAAAAACCTTGAGACGGGGTCATGCCTACACTGGAATTATTTATGAAGCTGACATGGAAATGACGAGATTGGACTGAGGGAAAGACAAGGATGAAAAGGACTAGACCAAGCTGAACACCACTAGGGGGCTGAGAGCTCAGGCTAGTCAGAAATCAGCCATTAGGTTCTAACTACTTTTAAAATGTCATTAAAAACACCAATTTTGAACACATCGGAGATCACCATTCTGTTACCTCCCATTCAGTTTTCTTCATTTTTATACAGACCTTAAATTATAGCTTTTTCAGCCATCTCTAGCATATATATAATACATTGAACCAAATAAGTAGTAACTCTGCACCAGTCCTTTTTTTTTTTCAAGTCAGACTTGCATGTGGCCTCTCCCGTAAAATTATACTGGCGAGTAGACTTACCCTAACATGCATTAATCAGATTCATCAAATGCCAGACAAGGCTCAGATGCTTCTGCTCAGTGCTTGCTCTTGTCAGAAAGCCACAGAAATCTGTACGGCAAACAAGTAACATATGTCATGATAATTATTTAGGCTTAAGTGTTATGGTAAGTTTTGGATACGTTTTCTTTAAATTAAAATATGTTTTCTCGTGAGACAAAGTAATTACCTTTAAAAGTAGAAAGGAATCATTGGTTAAGGAATTACATTTAACGAGAAAATAAGATAATGAGTAAAATGAGATTGTCTCAAGACAAAAAGTGCCTATTTGGCCCAAAGTGATAGTCAAGCAATGGTCAACCATACCACTGTAACAACAGTATATGAAATGCAAAGCCGTTTCAGTGTATCTAAAACTGCTCAACTTCTTGTACTTCATGCGGAAAAAAAATCCCTTTTTTTTTTTTTTTTTTTTTCTGTACGCGGGCCTCTCACTGTTGTGGCCTCTCCCGTTGCGGAGCACAGGCTCCGTACGCACAGGCTCAGCGGCCATGGCTCACGGGCCCAGCCGCTCAGCGGCATGTGGGATCTTCCCGGACCGGGGCACGAACCCGTGTCCCCTGCATCGGCAGGTGGACTCTCAACCACCGCGCCACCAGGGAAGCCCCATACCATCTTTAATCCCGCTAAATTAGAGGATTTGTTAACAAAACACAAAAGTCCCAAAAGCAAGGAACTCAGATGTTCCTGCTCAGCGTCATCAACACAAATTTTATGTGAACTAAATTTAAATCTGTCAATGAAAACTCCTCACGAGGAGCATCCAAAGCTACAAGTGAGGAAAAGACAAATGAAGCCTGGGCTATGTTAAATAAGCAGACATTTACAGAAACATAATTACCCTCATTTTCTGCTGGCGTTTCAGGTGAGACAAGTACAAGTCACTTAGCAACCTTGGCTCAAAGAAACTTAGTGCCAGGTGTGCCCCTGGGAATTGAGACAAACAAAAGGCTCCCACAGATTTGCAAACACTCTGGAGGACCCACATCACGCTGGGTAGCACCACTCTTCTTACCCCCAAAATACACATCAAAACACATCTGGCGAATTCCCTTAAAGCTTAGCTTTTATGATTCAATTGAATGAAAATATGGATTTGCCGATCTCTGTGTTTTGCTTGTTTTTTATACAGTCATCCAAAAGAAACTCAAGGAAGACGTATTAGATAAAACCCAACTGGAGGAGAAAACTTGTTTTCAGATTAGATTACAATATACCATTGAGCAACTTGTCAAAAGTGTAGCATGTCTATCCTGAGGCTACGGAAAGAGTTGCTCAGATAAAAGAAGTTGTTGAAACGTGCTGGTGGTCACTGCACTTGTGCTAAATGGCTGTCTGTGCAGCATTTTGCAAGAAGTTGGATAAAGCCATAAAACTGTCAAATTTAAGGCACAGTCTTTAAACTGGGGACATTTCAGAGTTATTTTCATGATAAGGGTGTTAAGTTCCAGAATGTATGTTTTTACATTGAAGCTTTTAGTAGTTTCAAGACAAGGTTCTGGAGCAGATATTTCAAATAAAAATATAAATAACTTTTGTGTTAGAAAGAAACCTCCATTAATTAAACATCTCTCGAATGTAACTTAGTTGGACCAGCTGGAGTATCTAGATACTGTTTTCAACCCGCTGAATGGGCTCCTTGAGGGAGTTCATAGTCCCCACGTTACAGCTTACAATTGCAGAGAAAGTTTCAGGAACAAAACTGAAACCAAGTTGAGACTTAAAATACAAAATAACACTACTCCCTACTCTTGTGAAATTTTGAGGGAATGGCAGACAGGACATGCCACTAGCAAGATGTTTTCAAATGGTGCCATTAAACCCAGGGTATGATGACATTTGAAAACACAGTGTCAGCCAAATATAATGATGACCTAAGCTTCCTCCAGAGTCCAGTTATCAAGTCCTTTTAAAAAGTGAACCCTCTCCAGTAAGGAAGGTGAGTATTGTTCAGGAAATTGTCAGTAATTTAATGTTGATGCATAAATTTCCCAGTGTGGCTATTTCAGACCTTGGGATCAGTTTAAATGAAGGGATTAAGATTGAGATTGCAAAATGACATGTTTACATTAAAAAAAAAAAAGGACCACCATTTACATTTACTTATTAGTGTGGAGCACGATTTTTCTCCATATGGTGCTACCAAACAAAATACAGAAGTGAACTGGTCCAAAATCTACAAGCAGCTCATGCAGCTCAATATCAAAAAAAAACCAAACAACCCAATCCAAAAATGGGCAGAAGACCTAAACAGACATTTCTCCAAAGAAGTTATACAGATTGCCAACAAACACATGAAAGAATGCTCAACGTCATTAATCATTAGAGAAATGCAAATCAAAGCTACAATGAGATATCATCTCACACCAGTCAGAATGGCCATCATCGAAAAATCTACAAACAATAAATACTGGAGAGGGTGTGGAGAAAAGGGAACACTCTTGCACTGCTGGTGGGAATGTGAATTGGTACAGCCACTATGGAGAACAGTATGGAGGTTCCTTAAAAAACTACAAATAGAATTACCATATGACCCAGCAATCTCACTACTGGGCATATAGCCTGAGAAAACCATAATTCAAAAAGAGACATGTACCAAAATGTTCATTGCAGCTCTATTTACAGTAGCCAGGAGATGGAAGCAACCTAAGTGTCCATCATCGGATGAATGGATAAAGAACATGTGGTACATATATACAATGGAATATTACTCAGCCATAAAAAGAAACGAAATTGAGTTATTTCTAGTGAGGTGGATGGACCTAGAGTCTGTCATACAGAGTGAAGTAAGTCAGAAAGAGAAAGACAAATACCATATGCTAACACATATATATATGGAATCTAAGAAAAAAAAATGTCATGAAGAACCTAGGGGTAAGAAGGGAATAAAGACACAGACCTACTAGAGAATGGACTTGAGGATATGGGGAGGGGGAAGGGTAAGCTGTGACAAAGCGAGGGAGAGGCATGGACATATATACACTACCAAACGTAAGGTAGATAGCTAGTGGGAAGCAGCTGCATAGCACAGGGAGATCAGCTAGGTGGTTTGTGACCAGCTAGAGGGGTGGGATAGGGAGGGTGGGAGGGAGGGAGACGCAAGAGGGAAGAGATATGGGAACATATGTATATGTATAACTGATTCACTTTGTTATAAAGCAGAAACTAACACACCATTGTAAAGCAATTATACTCCAATAAAGATGTAAAAACAAAAAAGTGAATTGGTTACTGGTGTTAATATAACCCTGCAATTGTCATCTGTCACTCTTATTATTGTTGAATTGCATCCCCTCACACAATATGTTGAAATCCTAATCCACAGCCCCTGTGAATGTGACCTTATTTGAAAATAGGGTCTTTAAAAAAAAGAAAAATAGGGTATGTATGTTAAAAAAAAAATAGGGTCTTTGCAGACGTAACCAAGTTAAGCTGAGGTCAGGCTTGATTAGGGTGGGCCCTTAACCCAATGACTGATGCTCCTATAAGAAGAGAAAACAGACACAGGGAAGAGATCGCCATGTAACAACATAGAGACACAAACACAGAGGGAAGACGGCCATGGGAAGATGAGCAGAGATTGGAATTACGTTGCTGGGAGCCGAGGGATGCCTGGGGCTGCCAGAAGTTGGAAGAGGCAGGGGAGGCGCATCCTCCCCAGAGACTTCACTGGGAACATAGCCCTACCCACACCTTGATTTTGGACTTCTGACCTCCAGAACCGTGAGAGAATAAATTTCTATTGTCTAAAACCACCGGTTTGTGGTAGTTTGTTACGGCAGTCTTAGGAAATTAATACAACTCCCCTTTCAGTTGTTTATGAATGCCCAAATGGCCTCTGTTATTATGGCTTAACTTTTTAATAAAGATTAATTTAGATCTCATAAATTGTCTTTTATCTAAATGACGTACTGGAGTTTATGTAAGATTATGTTTGATAAGAGGACACTGCAGTAAGAAAAAAACAAAATCAAGTTTAAATTCACTGACTCAGTTTCACCACATCATCTTACCGATCAGTTCACCAAGGTGTAGAGGGAATGGAAATAACTTGCCCAAGATGACAAAACACATTCACAGTAGGTATGGTGCTCGGGCTTTTGCATCTCTTGATTTCTAATCCAGAATTTCTCTCCTGCCCCTTTGCAATGAGGCTTCACTCTCCAGGGCAAGAAGCCAAGGATGATTCGGGAAAGCATAGAAATATTTAAATAGCATGCTTCCCACACAATCCTCTCAAGGGATTGCCTTTCGTATTTCAACAAGTGTACATTCTTTACCCTAGACCCATCTGAGATTTGTCATAAATTTAAAAATAATTCTCACGTCTTTGGATAGAGAGCTAAACAACAAAAGCAAACTTAAAACAAAATTGCGTCTATTGAGTCGGGGGAAATCTGAGAAAAAAAAAGTGTCATGAAGAACCTAGGGGTAAGAAGGGAATAAAGACACAGACCTACTAGAGAATGGACTTGGAGTCAGGGGGAAAAAGAAGAAAGAAAGAAAGGGGGATTCATGAAGGCTACCACTTCCAATATGAACAAAATACTTTTTTTCACTCTAGGATATTACTGATCAAAAAGAAAAAAAAGTGGTAACATCTCCATGTTTTTTATTACGCTTGTGTCGCTGAAAGACGTAACTTTCAGGGGTTATTCGGGTCTTATTCGGGATGATAAAAGCCCCAATACTGTGTTTTGGACGCTGTTCAGAAGTTTGATCCAGTTTAATTTCTTGGCTGAGTTCTTGCCTTTGTTGAATTCTCTCCAAAGGTTGAGGTCGAAGGGGCCTCACTAACAGCAGGCCTCCATCTCTCCAAACAGAGGAAAGACTCAAATTGGGAAAAGAATGCAGAGGCAGCGATGCCTATTTGATTTCTACAAATCATCAGTGATATGGAGGGTCAAGAAAGCAGGGCTGAGATGGAAACAGTGTGTTTCCATTTTAAAGAGGAATGTTAACAGCATGGGAAAAACTCGCAAATATGAAGGTGGGTGGAGTTTACGGAGACTCGGGGATTGAAGGCTGAAAGTCCCTGAACTCCCAGCAGCATCAAGATGGTACTTGATGCAAAACGGTACTGAACGGAGCTCAGTATGATAAAGGAAAATAAGTTCGGTCTTTGGCTATAGGGAAAAGAAAAAAACCCCAAACCTGCAAAGGTGCTTGTTTCCCTCGGTGTTGAATTGCTGAATCGCGGTTATGAACTTGAACGTGACCCTGAGAGGCCCTGGTTGGTTACCCTCACCCCAGAAATACTGACACCTTGTTTTTTCAAACATGCTGTGTCTCCAGGCAGACCTAGACCTTGCTGTAGATCTAAACATCATCACCGCCACCTGGAAGCTGTACCAATTAGCCAGAGAAGCAGGCTTTGCACACCATTCGGCTGTACAAAAGGGGCTGCCGGGGCCGAATCTGAGTTTTCAGGCAGGCTTTGCAAACTCCGTATGAAAGGCCGAGGGGGGAGTGCCATGAACACAGTTTAAGATTATTTCATCCTACCTTCAAGCTTTCAGAAAAAGCTTGCCACCAGATTTGTTTAAAGGGATTCCATCTCACGTGAGGGATTTCTTGGCATGAAGAACCTTTTCTTTCATGTTATATTAAGAGCGTGTGTGCCACATTTCTTCAAAAGGCAAGTTTTCCTCTCAAACAGAAAGCAAGCTCACAGAACCTATAATGATCCTAAGCAAAGCTACGGGTGGGTATCCCAAATCCCTTAGCTTTAGAAAAGCTTGAATTATATTTACCTCAAACATCATGGCTTTGCCTGAATTGGTTCATATTTTGTAAGGTGCTTTTTTTTTTTTTTGCTATTAAGGAAACAATCTTTGTTTCCTGGTGCTAAAATCATCAATGGTCTTTCTCGCAGCACTGGAAAATAGGAATATGACACTGAAAACTGTTTACTGCCCAGCAAACACTCTGGCCCCGATGCTCTGGAGTAGAAAGCAAAGGCATTTCATTGCATCAATCGACTGCAGCTGGAATCTCTCTTCCCAGGCAAACAAGAAGGTGGAGACAGAGCAGGGCCTCGGGCAGCTTTCTGGTGAGCGAAGCAAGCTGATTTGTGATTGGTAATAAAAACTGTTACCTTGCCCCACTGCACAGAGAAGCATGCAAGGCGGTGTGCCCTTTCTAGTCACCTAGTTAATGATAAAGCCCTGAGACCCACAGAAATCAGTGGCCAGCTCGTAGCCAGGCAAGTGCATCACCCTCTTTTCTGCTTTTCACCTGAAGTCATTGCTGGGCTTTTGAGGTCAAACAAAAGATTTGATGATGCAAAACACTGAGAAATGCAGCTCTCCAGAGATTTTTCAGATTCCATGTTTTGAAATTAATTTTGCTCCTCCACAAAAAGATTGTGAGGCAAATGGGAATATCATTCCACTTATTGTGGAATGGGCCCAAAACCAAGGCCCTTAAAGTCCAGTCTGCACAGGCTTCCTGCCATCACCCTCATACATGCAGTCATGGGTGTTACAGGCCAATGGCCTTCACCACTCTTCCCAACGTCAAGGGAGTTTCTTCCCAGAATCAGCTTTCAACCAACCCTGCCTCCATCCTCTTATTCTCTGAGTCATCCAGCTTGATCCCCATCAGTGGATCTGAAATACAAAACCCAACACTTTCCTCACTGGGGCTGGGAGGTAAAAGCAGGTTGTAGAGCCACTCAGACCTTTAAGAAACAATGCTGGGCTCATCTTCTCGGGTAGGAGTGGTAACAGGGATAATTTAGGCTTCCCGGTTAAATACACAGCAGCAACAGTATTTTGTTTGCTTATTTGTTTGTTTGTTTTTGGCCGAGCTGCGAGGCTGGAGGGATCTTAGTTCCTCGACCAGGGATTGAACCCGGGTCACGGAGGTGAAAGCGCCGAGTCCTAACTACTGGACTACCAGGGAATTCTCCACAGCAGCAAAATTAAAACCCAAAATTTCAATTCCTTTTTTTCTTATTAATTCACATCTCTGACAGAAGTATTTACAGAAATCTGTCTACCAAAAACAAAAAAAAGTCTCTACAAACCAAAATCTATTTCCACAAACATCCGGTCACATGTTCGTTCAACGTGAACATTTACTCATCTTTCATTCCCTCTCCATCTCAGCTGTCTGTGGTTACTCATATTCATTCTTCCCATTCACACCATATTTGAGCAGATTTCATTAATCCTTTGACATTTCTCTCCAACTCCCTTCCTGAATCCTGTTTTGATTGCAGGGATCTCGTTTCTAACTCCCTAATTCACCTAGGCTAAGTCTTTATCTCCTACATCCTCCATGGATGGTAGAAACCAAGTCTCTTGTCTAGATCATCAAGAGGGACTCACCATCCCATCCCATCCTATTCCACAGTCCCCCATCCCCACACATACACACAACAGAAACCACCACTATCCCTCTCCAGGGCAACCTCAACTTATGCTAAGAAGGATATTCGGGTCAGACTAAATTGTCATATTGCTAAAACGAAAAGTCACTTTTTCTGTTTTCTTCCTTAACTGATACACTAGAACCATGCAGTTGGGGGGAGGTAGGACCTCCCATATCTCTAAAGAAATAACCACTGAGGGAGGTGATCAAAAACCAAAACTCTGTAAGATGAAATACTTAACAACCGTGAAAGGAGAAGAAATAAAAGAAGAAAACACAAGCACTTAAAGCCCAGAAACTTTGATGCCAAGACAGGAGTTTTGATCAACCAGGATTAAAAAGATTTCTGAGAAGACAGTGGCTTTTCTTACAAAGATGGGCAATTTTACAATAACTTCTAGGGATGGACAGCTTTAAAGAAAGGGACTGGGGCCTTCCCTGGTGGTGCAGTGGTTGGGAGTCCGCCTGCCGATGCAGGGGACACAGGTTCGTGCCCCGGTCCGGGAAGATCCCGCATGCCGTGGAGCGGCTGGGGCCGTGAGCCATGGCCGCTGAGCCTGCACGTCCGGAGCCTGTGTTCCACAGTGGGAGAGGCCACAACAGTGAGAGGCCCGCATACCCCAAAAAAAAAAAAAAAAATTAAAAAAAAAAAAAAGAAAGGGACTGGATGTTTTTTGAAACTTCTAAGTGAAAATACCTTTCAATGGTTTTGTTACTTTAGTTGATATGTAACAGATCATCTAAGTACAAGTTGTGTGACTGCTATGCAAACTCAGCTCAAGATAATTCTTTTAGCCTCTCCACCAATCACATTGCTGTTCCTTCCCCTCTTACAACAACTTCCTGAGCTGCTACTGGTGTAAGAGCTAACTAGGGAAGACCAGTGTTCCTTTCACACAGGCTCTCACAAAAAATATCCACTGCCCTTGTTAAATATATATATTTTTAAGCTGAAGTCATTTTGGGGGTGAGGATGCATGGACTTTGAAGAAGCTATTCCCACTTCACCTCCATCTTCAGTCCCATCAGATGACCTCATCTCCAACATCTAAGACAAAAACAACAAGAACCTCTTGGGACTTCCCCGGTGGTCAGAGTGGTTAAGACTCTGCGCTTTCACTGCTGAGGGCCTGGGCTCGATCCCTGGTCGGGGAACTGAGATCCTCTCACAAACTGCGTGGCATGGCCAAAAAAAAAAAAAAAAAAAAAAAAAATTAAGAACCTCTTTAATTTCCTCATCTGTAAAATAGGAATAACAGTATCTATGACATACAGCTGAATAACAGTATGACATGTTATGAGGATTAAATGAGCTATAATTTACACAAAGCACTCAGATCAACAATGGGTTAGGAAGCATTAAACATTAGCTATTGTAATTATTATCCCTCAACTCCCCCCCGCAGCAAATCTATAAACCTACCTACATCTGCACCCACCAATTTTCCTTTCCTCCTGCTTCAAAAAGAGTAACGTCTCGCCTCCTGTCTAAGCCTCTTGTGCTCTGGAGATCCCATCTGTCCCAGCCTCTACAAGACATGGTTATTATCACGTTCCCTCATTTCTGTATCTTCAATCTTATCTTCTCCATAGGCTCCTCTCCATCATGAGACAGTAAACTTTACACTCATTACATCTCCGCAACAAGAAGTCCACTTTATGGAAATTCCCCTGGTGGTCCAGTGGTTAGGACTCTGAGCTTCCACTGCAGGGGGCACAGGTTCGATCCCTGGTCGGGGAACTAAGATCCTGCAAGCCACACGGTGCGGCCTAAATTAATTAATTAATTTTTCCAGAAAAGCAGAAGTCCACATGATAATATCTTTGTCCCTTTTTAGACAGACTGTTGCTGCTTACTAGTGACGGTCGAAAACTGAACTCATGATCTCCGTATCTCTCTGTTCTCGGAGACCCGTGCTTCAATTTCTGTCTAGGTCTGAAGTCCCAAACCTCCACCATTTACCATAAAATTAATAAACTTCTCCTATATTAGAGGGGAAAAATCAGGTTATGCTGCAGCAAGAAATAACCCCTCTTGTCAGTAGCTTAAAACAAGAAAGGTTTCTTTCTTATTCAAATTATATACCCACTGCAAACCAGTGGGGCCTCTGTTCCATGTTTCCTCAATTAGGGACCCAGGCTGACAGAGAGGCTTCACCACCTGAAACATGCTACTCATAGCAGCAGTGGGAAGGAGACAGAGAGAGTGAAAGGGAAATTTTGCTCCGGTTCTTAAATGTTTCTACCTGGAAGTATATGCCATTTCCACTCTTATTTCACTGGTCAAAGCAAATTAGATGGCTATACCTAAATTCAAGGAGGTCAAGTATAATCCGTCACGCACAGAGCCAGAAACCATGAGGACAGCTCACCTGTCTACTACATCTCCTTGTGGCTAACAAACAGGACTAGGGAACTGCCACTGCTGTCCTTTGACCTTATCCAATTTTTACTAATGTTTTCCTAAGGGATAAATTATATTTACATTATATATACATTTTGCAACAAGGATGAGAAAAAGCTTGTGAAAGTTCTGTAAGACATCTCTCTGTCCACAAATTACGTTTGCCTACTACATATTATATATTTTAGAAAAAGTCTATACTTTGAACCTGTCACGTGGGTCATCACTTCTACCCTCAGGGAGATACAAAATGTGTCAGAAACGCTCCCTGTTTTTTAAAACGCTCTATGTTGAGTCCAAACTGACTGCCCTCCAACACCAAGTGAGACATGACAGATCAGAGTTTCTAGAGTGTTTAGACTTTCAAAGTAATTCTACCCTCAAAGATTAAAACAGAAACTAATAAAATTATTCTATATAGGCAGTGGGTAGGAAAGAGGCAGAAAGTACAGGAGATGAAATGGGACTGCTCAGTACACTTCTTTTTAATATATAGTTTTGACTTTTGAATGATGTTAAATTTTATATATTCAAAATAGTAAAATTAAACAAAAGTAGAAAAAAACCGAAACAACGAGAAGTGGTAATTAAAAAAAAAAAATTTACAATAGCATCAAAAAGCATAAAATATTTAGGGAAAATTTAAACATCTACATAACCTAGCCAAAGAAAGCTAAAAATATAACTGAGAGAAATTTTAAAACACCTAAAAAAATCGATGGATACATGCATGGATTGGAAGCCAATATTGTTAACTCGTCATTTTCCCCAAATTGACTTAAAGACTCAAGACAATTCCAATCAAAACCTTAGCAAGTCTATTTGTAGAAACGAACAAATTGATTCTAAACTGTATATGGAAGTGCAAAAACCCAAGAATGGCCAAAAACAATCTTGAAAAAGGAGAACAAAGTTGGAGGACTTGTATCACCTGATTTTTAAGCCATTTCTACAACAAAAAATGAGGGAAAGAAGGAGGGAAAAAAGGAAGAAGGAAAGGGAAAAATATAAAGGGGGTGCCTACAGATTAAAAGAAACTTCAATGTGTATTAACCAAAGGCAATGTACAAATCTTTTTTGATTCCTAATTTCAAACTTTTGAAAACAATTATAAGACAATCAGGAAAATGACACTGAATGACTGATATTAGGGATTACTGTTAAATTCTTTACGTGCGATAATGGTACTGTGGTTAGGTCTGAAAAAGTGAAATCCTTATCTTTTAGAGATACAACCCTAAATAGCAACAGATTAAATGATACTCAAATGCCTGAGATGTGCTTCTAAATACTGCAAGAGTATTTGGGGGCAGAAATAGATGGAACAAGACTGGCCATGTACTGATACTTGTTAAAGATGGGTGATGACCACAGATTCATTATGCTCCTCTCTGTAACTCTTAAATATGCTTGAAATTTTACGTAATTGTTTTCTAAAAAATGAAATCAAGAAATAACCTAAAGAAAACAGCTTACTCTGATATTTCATCAGAAAGGACTTTCTACACATTAACAAAGAAAAGATCCATAATGAAAAAGATTGAGTTTTGATTCAAAATTTATATAAAAATAACAAAGTTAGACAAACATTTTTTGCAACATACAAGAGAAAAGGATGAATATTCTTTTTTTTTTTTGCTGTACGCGGGCCTCTCACTGTTGTGGCCTCTTCCGTTGCGGAGCACAAGCTCCGGACGCGCAGGCTCAGTGGCCATGGCTCACAGGCGCAGCCGCTCCGCGGCATGTGGGATCCTCCCGGACCGGGGCACGAACCCGCGTCCCCTGCATCGGCAGGCGGACTCTCAACCACTGCGCCACCAGAGAAGCCCAAGGATGAATATTCTTACATATGAATATTAAAATAAGAAATACGACCTGGTCAATAAGCATAAAAATATGCCCAGGCTTTACTGTAATAAGATAAATGTAAATTAAAACAATGAGTTATACTTACTTTTTAAAAAATTTTAATGATAATGTTAAGGGTTGGAAGCGCACTTAAAACCAATGTCACATACATTTTCTAGAATGCAAACAACAAAAGATACCAGGAACTAAAAAATGTTTCTACTCTTTGAGAAAATAATTCCCATTGTAGGAATTCCATCTAGGGAAGTAACCAAATACACAAAGTTTTCAGATCAAGGATGTTTGTGAAAGCATTATTCACACTGGTGAGACACTGGCAAGTAAAATACTCAATAGGTGCCCAGCTGACTGAAGTATGACACATACATACAGTGGAATGTAACATCAGTGCTAGGAGTAGTCCAATGATGGGAAGATGCTCAGCATATACATGATACTTTATTAACCCAACATGGAAAAAGATCTGTCTGTGTAGATAGAAGAAAACATCCTTGGGGAGTTCCCTGGTGGCCTAGGGGTTAGGATGCCGAGCTTTCACTGTTGTGGCCAGGGAACTGAGATCCTGCAAGCCGCGCGGCCCAAAAAAAAAAAAAATCCTCACCTCACACGTTGATATCTAATATATTAACAGTGGTTTTTAAAACATGATTAGATGATAAATTTTTATTTTCATTCTTTTTTGTCAGTATTTTCTAAATTCTCTATATTGAATATGTTACTGTCATACTGTATTTGGAAACTTTCCAAGGAAATTATTTGATTTCTTTTGGAATACTTTTGGAAAATGTACTTTATTGACTAAGAATTTCTCTAATTTTTTGTTCTTTTACCAAGGGGTTATTTTTCCTTTTATGCTATCCAGTTGCTATTTTAAATAAAAATTTAACTATTTGGAGCACTATAGTGTCTTCTGAAATCTGGACCTCCCCCAAAGAAAAGCCTACACAACTTAAATTCATATTCTATACCTATATCCTCTTTATGGATTAGATAATCTTGTAAACCAAAAAGGAAAGCTTCCTTCAGACGTGCTACACAATTTCCTTTGGGATCAATCAGTCTGGCTGGGTCTTGTCACTGAAACAATAATTGATTTAGGACTGAAATCATCCTGTTCAATACTCTATACATATAAGACTTGAAACAACTCAAGAGTTTTCTTTACCAATTTTCCAAATACTATCCTAAGTTTTCTCCTTACTCCTATCTGGCTATACCTGGGTGAAAAACAAAAGCTATCCCAAATTCCTCCTTGTAGTTATGACCAAAGCAACTTTTCTCAGCCAGTTGTATGGCACCTAGAAAAAAATAATTCAGCTATTTCTCATTAGACAAAGAGTAAAACGCTACAACTATAAAACCAAAGTAGTCTGCACAAACTACAGCTAGATATGAAAGTTATTGCTGTTTTAGACAAGTAGGCAAATAAATTGTCAAAAACATTAGCCTTTCCAAAGCCAGCTGCAGTCCAGTACTGTTTGCACAGGTAAATTATCTCCATTCTGTATCACTAATGCACATAACGGTTCTTAGGAGATTTGTAAATTTTAAAAGAATTCCAGAGGGACTTCCCTGGTGGTGCAGTGGTTAAGAATCCGCCTGCCAATGCAGGGGACATGGGTTCGAGCCCTGGGCCGGGAAGATCCCACATGCCGCAGAGCAACTAAGCCCGTGTGCCTCAACTACTGAGCCTGCACTCTAGAGCCTTGTGCCACAACTACTGAAGCCCGTGCGCCTAGAGGCCGTGCTCCAAAACAAGAGAAGCCACTGCAATGAGAAGCCCACACACCGCAACAAAGGGTAGCCCCTCCTTGCCGCAGCTAGAGAAAGCCCGCGCGCAGCAACGAAGACCCGATGCAGCCAAAAATTAATTAATTTAAAAAATATATAATAAATTTACATTAAAAAAAAAAAGAATTCCAGAGACAAAGTCTAACATTATCCTGGCATCACCATTCACTCACTAACAACTTCTTAAGCATTTGCTGTGGGCCCCATACCATCAGCCAGGAGAAAGATTATTTTGTAGATAAAAGATTTTTTTCCTGCTGCCTTCTAAATATTCTATAAACTCACTATACCTCTGCATCCATTCTATGCCTTGTCCTGGTCTTGGACTGATTTTGTTCTATGGGAATGGACAGCTATACGTCCACAATGAAAAGTGAGCACCTCAATTTAGAGACTACTCCTTTACAGATGACTTTTTAGGAACTGCTTAAAGGAAAAAAGAAATACCCGTATCTGAGACTATGAAATCCTTGAGAAAGTGAAAATCAAATTGCAAACCTTATCGGAAATGGATTAATGTTCCTGCTTCCTCATGACCTAATTAAGTTTTAAATCACTCTGATCTTATTATAAATATACTTTAGCTACAACACACACTGGTTGTTCAATATTACACATTACAAAATCCTTATTAATAGAAAGACTTTATACCCATTAAAATTATTTACATACAAAAAGCTAGTAAATGCCTCATAGTTTAAGCAAACTATGCAGAAGTATAACCACTACTTCCTAATCTTTCATCATACTGTATTTGCCTAAAGGGTGAAAAATGCCTCTTAAAAACAGTTAACTTTAGGAAGTCTTTTATCTTCATTCGATAACAATTTATTAAAGCTCTTTTAACATATGAAACACTATGGTAGAGACTGAAAAATACAGACAAAGGTAACATGAGATACAAAAGTCAGTTATAATCAATGAAAAGTATTTTGGCTGTTGACTTTGGTGACAGCTTTGTGATTGTATCACTGTTGAACACTCCGGATCAATGGATCCATTAAACTGACGCCTGAAGTAAATAACGCTCAAAGATATCACTGCCCTAGAAGGAAACTTCCATTCTTTCCTTTCCCAGCCCTTTCTTGTTTCTTCCAATTTCTATGATAGTCCACGTTTTCCTGTTTATAAAAATGCTGCTACACCAGCAGAGGTTAGTTGTTGTGACAGAGACCATAAAGCCCCTAACATTTAAAAAAATATTTACTATTTTTATATAAAAAAAGTTTGCCGATCCTTGTCCCTCGTAATGTGTCTCTAGTCTCCCCTCACTCACTGTGTTTCACTACCACAAACAGAAGGGAACTGACACCTGAGTGGTTAACTGATTGACCTGAAGCCACAGAGCTGATTAAAATCAGCACTTACAACCATCTTCTGGCTCATTTGCCATCATTCACATTCACTGAGGAGTTTCACTCGCTTCCAAGCTCACTGCCTTGGTCTCCAGTACTACTCTAACAATCACTGTGATTCCAAAATGCACGTGAAGGGTAAGGGCCCACTCTAGCCTATCAGCTACTGGACTTCCTTACACCCAACGATCACATCTTCATTCACATCCACCACCCGTTCCCCTGGTCCTGTGTTGCATCTTTCTGGTAGCAATTAATGTATCAACAGCAAAATGTGACCAAACTCTTGCCTTTCTATTTCACTTCCTCCAGTAACAATGAGTCCAACAATTCTTCAACCGCACCAGGACCTACGATCTATTCATTTTTCACTCCCCATCCGAACTGGATTCCACAGACCATATACTTCCCCAGGACTCTCCCTCCATTCTACCTGCTTAATAAAATCCAAGTTCTAGTTCAATCCAACCCTCCACCAACTCCACACCCGCACCCACACAGCTCCTCATGGCTGCAGGAGGATGTACACAGTAATGGCATCTACTTCCACTTTAAATTGATGAGGACAGACCCTGTGCTATTTCAGGGCTGTCTAGTATTTCTCTTACGTTTCCTTATTCCATTCACTCTCCCAGATGATTTACACACCTTCTCTTCCTCCCTGGAAGAGAGAAGACTGGAATACCTCCAACTGCCTACCTCACTTCTGGCACCTAAATGTCTGACAGCCATCTCAAATTTAACCACACTTGACTTCTCCACCAAATCTCATCCTTGTGAAGTCTTCCCTAAACTGCCTTTTACTCAGTTGCTCAAACAGTCTTAGAGTCAGTCATCCTTGGCCACTTCTACACACACACACATACACACACACACACACACACACACATCTAACACCCCTTCTTGCCAACACCACTGCTGCTACTACCTCAGTTCAAGGCACCTTTAGCTTTCCCTGCTTCCATTCCTGTGTGGAGAAAATGTTCTGTTCCCTGTGAAGCCACCAGTAATCCTTTTAAAATTAATCCTATCACTTCATTGACCTGCTCGTAACCCTCCAGTGACTATGATCACATTTAGACTAAAACCCAAAGCGCTTTCCAATGGCCTATGAGACCCTATGTTAGAAATTAGCAAACTATGGCTCATGTGGAAAATCTGGCCCACTGCCTGCTCCTGTAAAAAGTTTTTCTGGAACACAGCTGCCCATTTGTCTATGTAACATCTGTGGTTGCTTTCTCACTACAATGGCAGGGACCTTAAAGCCCCCAAAATAAAAAAATTTTTTAAAATGACTGTTCTTACAGGAAAATAGTTTGCTGATCCCTGTCCTTCACGATGTGCTTGGCGTCTCCCCTCACCCGCTGGGTTCCAGCCATGCCAACTGGCTTTCTATTCATCAGCAGGCCAGGCCTCCTCCCCCCTCAGGCCTCCGCCCAGAACATTCTCTCCCACACACACATGCACGCCTTGCCCCCCATGTTAGTCAGGTCTCTCTCTCCCCAAACGTTACCACCTCCAAGGGCACTTCCGTGGCTGTGCTAAAATCACACCCTCCCTTTCTCCGGCACCTCACTCTGCTTTGTCTTCCTTCATGGCCTCATCACTGACTTCATGCATCTGTTTATTATCTCAGCCCTTCCTTCCCCATTAAGGATGTGGGTTCCATGAGGACTGGGCCTTTCGTTTTGTTTATTTCTGTATCCCCAGAACACGGCACACAGTAGAAATTCGGTAAGTACTGAATTAATGAATTTTCTCAATCCTCATTTGATCCCTCCCTCCTTTTTCCTCATTTGATCCCTCCTTTTCCTTGAAGTTCCTCCATTTCGGAGTCATGCAGGGGAAAACAAAACTTAAAAATCATAAAAAGAAAACTACCGTAATTCTGTTTGAGAATGCTTAATGTAAGATGACATAAATCACATAACATACAGTCTGAAAACACAATCCTGATCCTTGTATATGCTTAACCCTCACAGTAATGAAGCCAAAGCAATGGATGAATCAATAGCAGAGTATTCTTTATTTCTAATGGATTAAACTTCTGATTTCTGGTCTGGCACGTAAGGAGCTTGAAAGTCATCATTCTGCCCTAACAAGTAAAAAGCTGAACTGTCAATCAACAACTCTTCTTAGACCCATCAGAGAACTGAGGTCACAGGGCAAACCACTGCCCCCAAAACTGGAGAGACAGGCAGATACAGAGAATGACAACTTACCAGAGCAGAAACCTCCACGGACCAGTAACGGGATAGGAGAACCTAAACTGTAATTGGCAATTTGCTGGAGGGAGGCACAGTGTGGACAACTTTGAGAGCTGAAAACTCTGAGACCCAGTTTTGGGGGCCCCATCACACTTTTGTGAGTTTTACCTCCAGGAGCTCTACCCGATTCTCACAGTGGAAAGAGAGAAAAGTCCCCTCCTGCTCTTTGCAGGATGAGAGAAAAGTAGTCATTTTGAAATACAGTCGTCCCTCAGTATTCGCAGGGGATTGCTTCCAGGACCCCTGAAGATACCAAAATCCACGGATGCTCAAGACTCATATAAATTTGCATGCAACTACACATATCCTCCTGTATACGTTAAACCATCTTTAGATTACTTATAATACCTAATACAATGTAAAGACTATGCAAATGCAAGGCAAATGCTGTGTAAATAGTGGCCCAAGTTCAAGTTTTGCTTTTTGGAACTTTCTGGAATTTTCTGCTTCCAAAATATTTTCAATCCACGGTTGGTTGAATCCAAGGATGCGGAACAGCAGATACAGAGGGCCAACTGTACACCCAAAGCATTCGGCAATTCTTCACAAGGCTCACCCTCGAAAGAAGAAACTGTTTCACCACAGCCTAACCCTACTGGAGTTTTATCAGAGCCTAACTGACCTGGGAGAATCTTCCAGGTGGGAGAGGGAAAGTCCCAACTCCAGCCTCCTCCAGCCACCCTGCCCCACCTACGGAAGGAAAGACTGAGAAGCACTCCTGAAGGTCACAGCCTAGGCACAGGCTCACCCAGTCATAGGACTGGCTCTAGGTATTCTGTCATAAGAAGCTTCATGCAAGCAGTTTCGCCAGACAACTGATTGGCCATAAGGCACTTCTGCAGTAAAAGACAAAATAACTGGCTGACGGTTTGGTTTGACAGTTTGGTTTCAACGCTGTAAAAGCTAAAATAACCGGTTGATGGTTTTGTTTCCCAGTTTGGTTTCAGCTGGTTAACAGTTTGGTTTCGTTTCTCCACTGATGCAGTACTCCCATCTTTATATCATAGAAATCTTGGGCCTCAATGGTCTATACAGTGATCAGTATGTGTGGAGGTCTTAAGATGTGGAGAATAACAAACGTACATCAACTTGATAGAAAATACGGTGATAGAAAACTTACTGGAAGTGTGAGATAAGAGAGTGTAAAGCCAGATTGCATACCATACTAGAAAATAACAAAATCGGTTTGCAGATCTTTTGGTGAGCACCACCACCCTCACGCTCTACAAAACCAAAAGCTTACCAAGCTATGGCTAATAATTCACGTCTTCGAGAGCACTCATTCTCGATTTTTAAGCTCATTTAGATCCAACAGCTTGTTCTCTAACACCATCTTTACCAGATTTTTCATGCAATATTAGAAGCTGGAGGCAAAAGTGGAATCACACTCCTCCGATCCCCCACAAAAGAAATGGTTATGTGATTCCTGACAAGTGTCTTGAAAACGGTGAAAGCTTTTTGCTATTTGATAGTTAAGAACATTATGTGGATGGAATTTTGGTATTGGCACAGAATCTGGCTTAGATGATTCAGTGAAATATAAGGAACTGAGAGTGTGATGGAACTTTAAAAAAGGTAGTCCCGATATGTACTACCACTTACATACGTTACACATATGGAAAAGAAACAGCAGCATCCCTGTCTGTTCATTTGACTCCTAGGGAAATCTGAAGAGACTTATATCTCTTTACATCGTAAAGAATTTATGTCTGACATTAGATCCTGAATCTTTAGTGACTGTCTTTGAGAAAGATGGTATCATTTCTTCCTCTAAGATATACTCAAATACAACTATCAGCGTGAATCTACACATATCTTAAATGTATTCAAATGCTTTTTGGATTTATTTTTCACAACAAAATCTTTTGAAATTTGTTATTGATTTTTCATGTTTCATTATGTCCTTTTTTTGAATGTTCCTCTTTTATTTTCATTATTTTATCTTTAACGGCATAATTGCCTTATGGCCAATTAGCGATGTGGTGAAACTGCTTGTGGTGAGGCTGCTTGCACAAAAGATGTTTACAGTGAAAATACTGAACATGCAGAGGACTAAAGAATGCTTCACACCACTAAAACCCAGAGTTCTTTTTACTAGGTACATCCCATCCAGCTTTCAATGAATTACATGGGTACTAAAAGGTAAAAAACGCATTTTGAAAGAGACAGAGCAAGCATCAGAGCCAGACTCAGACGCAGCAGGCATTCTGGAATTATCAGACTGGGAATTTATTTTATTTTATTTATTTTTAACTTTTTATTTTATTGGAGCAGAGCCAGTTAACAACACTGTGATAGTTTCAAGTGCAAAGCAAAGCGACTCAGCCATACATGTACATGGGTCCATTCTCCCCCAAACTCCCCTCCCATCCAGGCTGCCACATAACACTGAGCAGAGTTCCCTGTGCTATACAGCAGGTCCTTGTTGGTTATCCATTTTAAATAGAGCAGTGTGTACAGCAGTCTGGGAATTTAAAATAATTAAAATTAATATGCTAAGAGAATAAGTATTAACATGCTATGAAAAAAGTAGACAATATTCAAGAACAGATGAGTAATGTAAGCAGAGATGAAAGCTAAAAGAATCAAAAAGAAATGCTAGAAATAGAAAGCACTGTAAAAGAAATGAAAAAAGACTGATGGGCTCAGGAAAGCACCTATGAGCTTGGGGATATATCAACAGAGACTTCCAAAGCAGAAAAGCAAAGAGGAAAAAAGACATAAAAAAAAAAAAGAAAAAACAGAATATTCAAGAACTGTGGGACAACTACAAAGGTATAACATATGTGTAATGGGAATACCTCTAGAAGAAGAGAGAAAGGGCCAGAAGAAATACTTGAAGTGATAAAGACTAAAAATTTCCCAAAATGAATGTCAGACAGCAAACCACAGATACAGGAAACTCAGACAACAATAAGCAGGATAAATGCCAAAAAAAACTACATGTAGGCATATCATATTCAAACTGCAGAAAATCGAAGATAAAAATCTTGGAAGAAGCCAGAGGGGGCGAAAAATACCTTATCTTTAAGGACCAAGGATAAGAACAACATCAGACATCTCCTCAGAAACCATGCAATCAAGGAAAGAGGAATGAAATATTTAAGTGTTGAGAGAACAGAGCTACCATATGATCCAGCAATCCCATTCCTAGGCATACATCTGAAGAAAACCATAATTTGAAAGGATACATGCACCTCAGTGTTCACTGCAGCACTATTTACAACAGCCAGGACACGGAAGCAACCTAAAAGTCCATCAACGGAGGAATGGATAAAGAAGATGTGGTACATATATAAAAAGAATACTACTCGGCCATAAAAAAGAACGAAATAATGCCATTTGCAGCAACATGGATGGACTCAGAGATTGTCATACAGAGTGAAGTAAGTCAGAGAAAGACGAATATCATATGATATCGCTTCTATGTGGAATCTAAAAAATAATAATAATACAAATGAACCTATTTACCAAAGAGAAATCGAGTCACAGATGTAGAAAACAAAGTTATGGTTACCAAGAGGGTAAGGGCGGGTGGGAGGATAAACTGGGAGATTGGGATTGACATATACAAACTACCGTATTTAAAAGATAACTAATAAGAACGTACTGTAGAGCACAGGGAACTCTATTCGGTGCTCTGTAATGACCTATATGAGAATGAAGTCTAGAAGAGAGTGGATATATGTATATGTATGGCTGATTCCCTTTACTGTACAGCAGAAACTAACACAACATTGTCAATCAACTATACTCCAATAAAAAAAAAATTAACTGAAAAAAAAGTGTTGAGAGCAAAACACCCAGCAACCAAGAATTCTGTATCATGTGAAATTATCCTTCAAAAGTGAAGGAGAAATACTTTCTCAGATAAACAGAAATTGGAGGAATTTCTTGCCAGTAGACCTGCCTTGCAAAAAATATTAAGAGAAGTTCTTCAGAGAGAAGGAAATGATATATGTCAGAAACTCAGATCTGAAAAAATAAAGAGCATTAAGGAAGGAATAAATGAAGATAAAATACTTCCAATGGTTTTGTACAACACTTACCTTGCTGTTTGTCATAAACTAAAACCAATTTCAATCCTTAGGCAGAGTTGCATTAATAAGTGAAAATCGCTTGGAAGGAGACAAGGAGAAAGATGAGCAACACTTGGTTAAGATTCCTCGACAGTAACTAAGATGCTTTCTTTCAGAGATGCTTATGCTTTTAACACAGGCCTGCAAAATACATTCAAATAATAAACCACTTATCCAAAAGGCATCGTGGTAAGAGACCTCTAGGTTTAGAATCAGGCAAAAGTGGTTCAAACTCCAGGCTAGGCAACTTGCTGACTGTATAGTCTTGGGTAAGTTGCCTGAGTAACTCATCTGTAAAACAAAAATAATGAAATCCACATTTCATATGTTAAGTGTAAGGATCAAACGTGAAGGATATGCAAATTCACCTAGCCCTCTGTCCCGCTAATTCTAAGTGCTTAATGACTGAGTTGTAAACAGTATGAACCTGGCAACTTCCTCTTTACATTAGCTTCACAATAAGCTTAGAGGTAGCAAGTTGATGATCAATCTCTAGCAAATGTATAAAATTTCAGAGCATGCATTTTGCGGACATAATCCCAGCTGTACTTTACATTGAAAATTTTCCTATGTATTAAATGTATTAGTTTTAAAAAATATTATCTTGCTTCATACTTCATAATAGTATGAAACCTTTTGAAACAAGAAGAGAAATAAAAAGGTAGAGACCAAACCAACAGTTTTATATTTTCTCCAAGGAATGGATGAAACGATCCTCAGAATTATCTTCTAGTAGTACCTCAACTGCCAATCTTCATAATACGGCATCCAAGGCAGACCCGCTGGTCCATGTTCCCAACCACAGGAAATGCCTATCACACACATATTTATGGGTTACTATGATTCATTTCTGTACTTTGCTTTTTTTTTTTTTCCTGGCAAGGATTAAATTTCAATTATTTGATGTTTACCGAATCTGCTTTGAATACCTGCCTCATGTTCTAATTTCCTTATAAACTACAAACATCAACAAATCTCTCTGTACTAAATATCATTCTCTATTTCAGGGAATATTCCCTATGTTGCTAAGTTCCTCAGTGATGTGCACAATGTCACATTAAATCTAAATGCTAGAAGCAAAAAACAATTCTTGGCTCAGTTCCATGTTAACGAGGCTATGTTTTCCCCTATTTGGAAATACATCTAGGCAGGACTTGTCTGCCAGTTTGAATATGATATACCATAAAGGCAAGACCGTCTTTAAGTGCTTTAAGGACATTTTTGATGTTTTACCTCTCACAAAGATAAAATCTGTACTTCACACCCCACTTTAAAAGAAAACATGATGGTACAATTAGAGCAACACACAACGCAGAGCTAAAAACGTCACTTAAGTCTAGCCCTCAACTTCACCGAAGCAAGTCTGAATTTAATAGATAATACATTTGGTTAAGAACTGTAAGAAAAGAAAATATATTAATTTCCCCAGTAACGAATTCTATTATTTTCAATTCTTGGGGACCTACTTTTCAGTAAAACTTACACACTTTTGAAAATTATGATTTTCTTCTTTTCCCCTTTCTGGAGAGCGAGGCAGAACAGACTTTGAGTAGTCTCCCCGTCATCCCTCTACCAGGCCCAGGTTCTCATGTACTACTGGGCACAGTGGCCAAAACAAATCTGACCATTTGTTCCCTTCCTGAAACCTTTAATAGTTTCCCATGAATCAATCTTCCACATGAAACCCAAACTGCGATGCATGGAAATAAGGCCGTGAACAGAGGTCCCTCCTTACCTCTGCAGGATCACCTCCACCACTCCAGACCTCCAGCATCGCCTCACACAGGCCGTTCCAGCATCCGGCACACGGAGCACCCGCTGTCCTAAACTACTCCATCCTGTCCTCCATTCTCCAGCACTGAGTCCCAGGTAATCTTTAAAAGGTAACTCTGAGTTCTCTTCCGAGGGAACCTGCCCCAGTGCTCCAGGCTGGCCAGATGCTCTCAGCGCTGCCACGATCGTCCAGGCAAACCTCCAACGTGGCCCTTCACACTGCACAGAAATTATGTTAACGCACTATAACCTTCCTCCTCCCAAGTCTGGAAAGTATGAACAGAACAGCTGATTCATTTTTATTCAAAGTACTAAATACGTGCTGGGCACTGAACATTTTCACATTTGTACTAAATTTTCTGTCTTGTTTGCACATGCCATTTCCTCCAGCAAATTTCACCACGTCCTTCTATGTCAAGTCTGAAAGTCACTTCCTCCGGGATATTATTCACAAATTCTCCAAGGGATTTCCCAAATACTTACTGTGTGATCTTGGAAACATCACTTAACCATCACCTAATCTCTGCACCTGTTTTCTCCACCATAAAAATGGAATGATCCCAGCTTCACAGAGATATCTTGAGGATTAAATGAATTAGTATGCCTAAGACACTCAGAACAGAGTCTGGCCCTTGTTGTCTGAGAAATGTTCACTATTCCTATTATTCCACGTGATAATGTTAATGCCCTCTTAACCCACATTATTGTAGAAAGGATTTAAGATGATTCACTTAAATCAGTATTTGGTATACAGGATATAAGGGATAGCAGTTGTCTTTCTGTTCCTAACTTTTTTTTTTATCACAAGCAAGTCTCAAACCACTGACCATTCTTTACCACCACTTGGCAGTTGATAAACCAATCAAAAACTGTCTGTTTCTTCTAGGTCTTTGCTTGAATTCCTGCTGCTTAGCTGTTCAAAAACGGCCCAGCGTCCTGCTTTTGCTCAAGCCCAGACTCCAAAGGAAGTCTATGAACTCTCTACTGGAGGTGAAATGATAAACTCGTCTTTATAAATATTTAACTTAGCCTAGATTTCAAAGAAAGTATGTAAATTGCATTCACGGTCTTCAACTTTAAGTCATTTGCACTATATATTCCTTTCTGACTCATGACACCCCTGCATGGATGTCTAATAAGCATCCTGAACATAAACCACTCGAAGCTTAATTCACCCCCCGCCAAACCTTCTCCACACCGCAGTCTTCCCCATCACTATTGGGAGGGCAGCTCCAGTCCACTCGTTCACACCCCAAAAGCTGAAGTCATTCTTGACTCTCATACCTCATCCAAACTCCCAGCAAATCTACCTGCAAGTGAACACCCAAATTCCAGCTTTTTACCACATCCGTTCTGGTTCCTGCCTCTGCCCTTGCTCTTTACAGTCACTTCTTCAAAGAGTCATCGGACCTTCCCGCCACCTCGAAGTCCTTTCGCATCAACGCCCGCCCAACAACACACCAAGCTTGATAAAACGTCGGCTCCAAGAAGCTGGAATTATTCTTGTAATGTTTTGTTCAATGCAGCATCACCAATACCTGGGATCATGCTGGGATAATGTTAAGAATTATAACCTGATAACCTATTTGAATAACTGCTCTTGCCTCAAGGCTTTTTATACTTGCTGTTCTCTGCCAGAAACGCTCTTCGCTCAGATACCTGCATGACTCCTCACTCAACTCCTTCAGGGCTCTGCTCAAGTGTTGCCTTACCAACTACCCTTACACTCCCATCTCCCATCCACACCCTTTTCAGTCCCACGAAACCAAGAATGTTTGCAGTGCCTTGCACTTTGCAGATGCTCTTAAGATTTTGCTTTCTATTACTTTTTTTTTTTTTCTATTACTATTTTATTAACTTTGTGGGCTAACAGCTAACTTCATGATATTCTAAGTACGACAGCTGTATTTATTTGCTAGAAATATCTGTTCTCACATCTTCAGTACGAAGAAATACCTAAAAACGTCCATCTTAAGCCACACAACTACCTTAAAAACAGATATAAATTATGAAATTATGATTGAACAGTTTTAAAAAAAACAACTGCCTTAAATAATGTATTTAATGCTGCCCAATATCCCCGAACCAGAAGCTTTAGTAAATCTTTAATAACTGAAGTCAGAAGAATTTAGATAATTTTTAGTGTTCCCAATGCCTACTTAGAATACAGACAAAAAACACAGAAAAGTGTTTAATATCACTATAGAAGCAGAAAATGTAACTATTTACAGTATATATTGATCCATTTCAAAATCATTATTCTGAAAGAAATGAGACACAAAGGAGTACATGTATGTATGATTCCATTTATATAAAATCATAGAAAATGCAAACCAATCTTATCAATACATTAAGAGAGAATACAGAACAGCGGTTGCCAGTGTCTGGGGCTGGAGGAAAGGATGAACTGCAACCCCGCAGGAGGAAACTTATGGGAGGTGGTGGGCGTGTTCTGTATCTTGATTGTGCTGGCGATTTCATGGTTGTGAGCATCTGTCAAAATTCATCTAATAGTACAATTTAAATTGATTAAGAGATAAATACTTAATGAAATTAATAAAATGTTAAAATGAGATTATTTTTATGACTACATGAGATTGGGGAGCTTTTTATTACCCAAGCATAATCAGAAAAACGAACGGAACCCGCATGAGATTTCTTCCAATGACAAGAAAAGACCACATCCACAGTGGGTCTGAAGGGATCATAAGAAGACAGAAAGATTAAGATTGTACTCTTCAAGGACTTCCCTGGTGGCCCAGTGGTTAGGATTCGGTGCCTTCACTGCCGTGGTCCCGGGTTCGATCCCTGGTCAGGGAACTAAGATCCCGCAAGCCAGGAAGAGGCAGGGGGTGGGGGGAAGATTGCACTCTTCAAACCACAAACATGCAAAACAACGACTACACGTCATCTCATTTTCACCTTACAACAAATCCTATCAGGAAAGTGATTAACAGCATGCCATTTTATAAATAAAAAAGCAGGTACAGAGAGTTTAACTTCCCCCAAACCACCAAGTCAATTTTCAGCTGAACTGAGCGTTAAATCCAGGCAATTCATACTCTTAACCCACTTTTCCACTTTAGACTGACTAAAATTTTAAAGATTGATAGTACTTAAGTATTGGTGCAGTACAGGGGAAAAGAGCATTCACAACCAGTTGATGGGAGTTTTATGTTGGCACCACGTGTTTAGGAAAATATTTTGGCAATACCAAAACTTGTAAGAGACACAACTCACAAACTCTTTAAGTCAGCTAGTAGTCCCTCACAGGAAACTGCAGTGTAGACATCTCTCTACAAGTATATTTTCAAGGATGCTACTGTATTAATTACATGACACAAAACCTGTAAACAATCTCAGTGTCAACAAGCAGGGATGGTTAAACGATTTACAGTACATCACCCCTGGCCATAAAAAAGAATAAGAAATAGCTATATGAATGTCTTGAGTAAAAGCCAAACAGTAGAACTGGGCATATAATAGCAATTTAAATAGCACAAAATAAACATTTTGTAAGAATTCAACAAAATATTAATCTGGAGACTAGGAAAGTATGGTCAGTTGAAAGTAACCCTATTATCCCTATTTTCTGTATTGTTTCTTTTTTTTTTTTTTTTTTGGCTGCACTGTGTGGCTTGCAGGATCTTCATTCCCCAACCAGGGACTGAACCTGGGCCACAGCAGTGAAAGCGCCAAGTCCTAATCACTGCACCGCCAGGGAATTCCATCATTTCTTAACTTTAATAACAAAGAAACTAAGTATTTTTAAAAACTATTGATGTTTAAGATAAATTTTGAATGAACTGCTGACAATTCTGAGTTACCTTTAAAAAGGAAATTAGGTATTTTGGGTGATTTAGGGGAGAACATATAGAGAAAAGGAAGAAATACAACGAAACTTAAATAAGCCCTCAACTTCTACAAAGAATGACATTTATGACACTTACTGCAATCTTTTCAAGGTATTATACCAGTACTAAAAATACACAAAGATAACCAATTAAGTCCTCTTAATTTATGAAATTCAAGTAGACATAAGCTGGGAGTGACGTCAACATCATGGCGGCATGAGACACTCCCTTTCAATCTACATCCAGTAAAACATCCATAGCAACAGAGGTTCCTCTGCTCATTAAACCAGAACACCAGAGAATTCCATGCATCTGTACATCTAAAGGTGAGTGGACTACGCCCCCCAGAGGAGGTGCCTATGATTTTAGCACCCCTGGCTGCAGCAGCTGAGCCCAGGAGAACACAAGTAGCAGTAGGGGAGGCAGTGCACGAGACTCCAGCGTCCTACCTACAGCAGTGCCTGCGGTCAGGGTGAAACTGGCAGCAGTGGCACAGGGGCCTGCGTCCCCAAACCTCCGGCTACAGATGCACCCGTGAGTCTGCCCCCATCCCCTCATCGCCCACAGCAGTGTCACCCAATAACCCCAGATGAAGCAGAGGCACCCAGGATCCTGGCTTTCCCCCACCTCCTCCTGTGGTGGCACAGCCCATGACCCAGGCAACCCTGGGCGTGTCAGAGGTGCCTGCCCTCCCAGTGCCTCAGGGAGCAACACCACCAACAGCAGTGGCAGCGGCAGCAGCAAAGGCACCAGTGACTCAGGAGGCACAAGCAGCAACAAGGAGGGCACCAGGTGACACCCCCAGCAGAGGTAGTGGAGGGTGGAAAGCGTTGATTCTCAAACATAACCAGAGGCAGTTCGGGTAAGAGAAACCAAAAACTTGTGCTACAGCACCACCTATTGGAAAACAAAAGAAAAGGCCTCCAACTACTAACCTGTTGAATTGTTAGAATCAAGTAAAAAAAAGCTTTAAAAGTATTCACTACTTCAAATGCACCAGCAGAGGAAAAATTCATCAAGCACCATGAAACACCATGGTATCACAAAAAGAAAATGACAATTTTCCAAATACCAAACTTAAAATCACAGAATATTGCAATCTAACTGACAGAGAATTCAGACTGGCTGTGTGAAGAAATACAATGAGCTACAAGAAAATTCAGAAAGGCATTTCAAAGAGTTCAGGAATAAAATTAATGAACAGAAAGAATACTTCATCAAACAAATTGAAACTGTAAAAAAAGAAACTAACTTCTGGAACTGTAGAAAGCATTGGAAATAAAGCAGGTGGTATGGAAGAGAGAAATCTCTTCAAGTGAGCTTGAAGACAGAAATCTAGAAATGACACAGGTAGAAAAGGAAAGAATAAGATCTAAAAAAAGAAGAAGAAATTCTACAAGAACTATCAGGCTCTACTAGGAAGAGCAACATAAGAATAATGGGTATCCCAGAAGAGAGGGAGAAGGGAAAAGAGAGTTTATTTAAAGAAATAATAGCCGAGAACTTCCCAAACCTGGTGAATGAACTGGATGTGTAAGTCCATGAAGCTAAGAGAACACCTAATTACCTCAATACAAAAAGACCTTCTCTCAGATACATCATATTAAACTGTCAAAAGTCAGTGGCAAAGGAAGAATTTTAAAGACAGCCAAGGGAAAAAAAAAGAGCAACCTACAAAGGAACCCCCATTAGACTACCAGATTTCTCAGTAGAAACACTACAGGACAGGAGTGAGTGGAATGACATACTCAAAATATTGAAAGATAAAAACTGTGAGCCAAGAATACCCAGCAAAGTTATCCTTAGATACGAAGGAGAAATAAAGGCTTTTCCAGACAAACGAAAGCTGAGGGAGTTCATGACCACTAGGCCTGCCTTACCAGAAATGGTGAAAGGACAACTTCCTTCTGAAATGAAAAGGCAAAAGTACACAAAACTTTTGAGTAAGGTGATAGACAGAATTAGAAAACTGTAACTCTGTATTAGAACAGGTTGTTAAACACTTAATTACAACATAAAGGTTAAAGGGGAAAAAGCAGTAAAAATAAAGCGACTTCAATTTGGTAACCTGCTTACAACATAAAAAGGGATAATTTGGGACCACAAAAACATTGCTGAAAAGGAAAAGGACAGAAGTCATATAGGCAAATGGAGAGACGATCAGCAGGAAAAGAACCACTTTATGAGAAATGTATACAAACCTCATGGTAACCATACCATGTAATTCTAGATCAGAGACACGAAAAATAACGAAAGAGGAAACTAAGAAAAACATCATAGAAAACCACCAAACTAAAATGGCAGACAGAAATAGACACAAAATAAACAATGGAGATACAGAGCAACTAGAAAATAAAAGATAAAATGGCAGTACTACGTCCTTATTTATCAACTATCACCCTAAATATAAATGGATTGAATTCATCAATCAAAAAGACACAGGGTGTGGGAATTCCCTGGCAGTCCAGTGGTTAGGACTCGGCACTTCCACTGCCATGGCCCAGGTTCAATCCCTGGTTGGGGAACTAAGATCCCACAAGCTACACGGCTGGGCCAAACAAACAAACAAAAAACAAAGAAAGACACAGGGTGGTTGGACAGATTAGAAAAACAAGACCCAACTATATGTTGCCTCCAGGAGACTAAGCTCTAAAGACAAACATAGGCTCAAAGTTAAAGAATGAAAAATGACACTCCAAGCAAACAGCAGACAAAAGAAAAAGCAGGTGTGGCCATACTCATATCAGACAAAATAGACTTCATGCCAAAACAGGAAAAGGTAATGAGAGACAAAAACGGACACTCTATAATGATAAAGGGGAAAATTCATCAAGAAGGTATAGAAGTTAATAATATATATGCACATAACATAGGAGCACCTAATTACACAAGGCAATTATTAACATACCTAAAGGGAGAAACTGACAGCAACACAATAGTAAGGGACTTTAACACCCCACTTACATCAATGGACAGACCATCCAGACACAATGTCAACAAGGGAACAGCGGCCTTAAGTGAAACATTACATCAGATGGACTTAATAAAGAACACTCCATCCAAAGGCAGCAGGATACAAATTCTTCTCAAGAGCATGTGGAACATTCTCAAGTATAGACCAAATTTTGGAACACAAAACAAGTCTCAATAACTTAAATAAAACTCAACTCAGATCAAGTATCTTTTCCCACCACAATGGTAGGAAACTAGAAATGAAAAACAAGAAGAAAGCTGGAAAATTCACAAATATGTGGAGACTTGACAACATGCTACTGAACAATTATTGGGTCAACAAAGAAATCTTTTTATACCTGAAGACGAATGAAAATGCAAATACAACATACCAAATCTATGGGATGCAGCAAAAGTAGTATTAAGAGGGAAGTTCACAGCAACACAGGCCTACCTCAAGAAACAAGAAAAATCTCAAATAAATATTCAAACCTTACACCTAAAGAAACTAGAAAAAGAGCAAAATCCAAAGTCAGCAGAAGGAAGGAAATAATAAAGATCAGAGCAGAAATAAATGAAAGAGACTAAAAAATAGGAAGTATCAATAAAACTAAGAGCTTTTTTTTTTTTTAAAGGAACAAAATTGACAAACCTTTAGCTAGACTGTCTAAGAAGTCTCTGATAAATAAAATCCGAGACAAAAAGGAGAAATTACAATGGATACCACAGAAATACAACAGATTATAATACTACGAAAATTATATGCCAACAAATTGGGCAGTCTAGAAGAAATACATAAATACTTAGAATCATATAACCTTCTAAGACTGAATCATGAAGAAACAGAAAACCTGAACAGACCAATCACTACGAGAGAGATTGAAATAGTAATCAAATACCTCCCAAAAAACAAAAGTCTAGGACCAGATGGCTTCACAGGTGAATTCTACCGAACATTCAAAGAACAGCTAATACCTATCCTTCTCAAACTCTTCCAAAAAACTGAAGAGGAGGGAATGCTTCTAAATTCATTTTACAAAGCCAACACAAGGACAATACAAAAGAAGAAAATTATAGGCAATATCCTGATGAACATAGATGCAAAAGTACTCCACAAATATTAGCAAAACAAATACAATAATTAAAATGATCAAACACCATGATCAAGTAGGATTTATTCCAGGGATGCAGGATGGTTCCACATCTGCAAATCAGTATGATACATCACAGCAACCAAATGAAAGATAAAAATCATATGATCATCTCAATAGATGTAGAAAAATATTGATATTTGACAAGATTCAATACTGATGTATAATAAAAACTGTCAATAAAATGGGTATAGCAGGAACATACCTCATCATAACAAGGGCCATTTATGACAAACCCATGACTAACATTATACTCAACAGTGAAACACTGAAAGCCATCCCTCTAAGATCAGGAACAAGACAAGGATGCTTACTCTAGCCACTCTTACTCAACATAGTACTGGAAGTCCTAGCTAGAGCGATTAGGGAAGAAAAAGGAAAAAAAAGGCATCCAAATTGGAAAGGAAGAAGTAGAACTGCCACTTTGTAGATGACATGATGTATACATAGAAAACTCTAAAAACCCCACCAAAAAACTATTAAAAATAATAAATACAGGGACTTCCCTGGTGGCACAGTGGTTGGGAATCCGCCTGCCAGTGCAGGGGACATGGGTTCAAGCCCTGGTCCAGGAAGATCCCACATGCCACGGAGCAACTAGGCCTGTGCACCACAACTACTGAGCACGTGCGCCTGGAGCCCGTGCTCCGCAACAAGAGAAGCCACCACAATGAGAAGCCCACGAACCACAACGAAGGGTAGACCCCACTCACCACGACTAGAGGAAGCCCACGTGCAACAATGAAGACCCAGCACAGCCAAAAATAAATTAAAAAAAATTTTTTTAATACACTAAGGTTGCAGCATGCAATATCAATATACAAAAAACTGCTGTGTTTCCATATGCTAACAACAAACTAGCAGAGAGAGAAATTAAGAAAACAATTCCGTTTACAATTACAACAAAAAGAATAAAATACCTAGGAATGTATTGAACCAAGGAGGTGAAAGATCTGTGTACTGAAAACTCTTAAGACATTGTTGAATGAAACTGAAGAACACACAAAGAAATGGAAAGACATTCTGTGCTCATGAACTGGAATTAACATTGATAAAATGTCCACATTACCTAAAGCAACCTACAGATTCAACACAATCCCTATCAAAATCATAAGAGTTTTCATAGAAATGAAACAAAAACTCCTAAAGCTTATACAGAACCACAAAACCCCCAAATAACCAAAGCAACTCTGAAATAAAATACAAATCAGAAGCTGGAGGTATCACACTCCCTGATTTCAAGTTATACTGCAAAGCTATGGTAATCAAAAGAACATGGTATTAAAAAAAAAAAAAAAAGAACATGGTATTGACAGAAAAATAAGACACACAGACCAATGAAACAGAATTCAGAGCCCAGAAATAAATCCACACGTACGTGAACAATTAATGTATGAAAAAGGAGCAAAGTACATTCAACAGAGAAATGAGTCTCTTCAATAAATGGTGCTGGGAAAACTGGACAGCCACAAACAAAAGAATGAAACTAGACCACTATCTTACACCATACACAAAATGAATTAGACTTAAATATAAGACCTAAAACCATAAAAAACCCATAGAAGAAAACACAGACAGTACACTCTATGACGAAGGTCTTAGCAATAGAAGAAAACACAGACAGTACACTCTTTGACGAAGGTCTTAGCAATAGAAGAAAACACAGACAGTACACTCTTTGATGAAGGTCTTAGCAATATTTTTTTTGGATCTGGCTCCTTAGGCAAGGGAACAAACGCAAAAATAAACAAATGGGACTACATCAAACTAAAGGGCTTCTCCATAGCAAAGGAAACCATCAACAAAATGAAAAGACAACCTACCAATAGCAGAAAAAAGATTGCAAATCATATATCCAATAAGAGATTAATATCTAAAACATATAACACATACAACTCAACAAAAAGCAAACATGATTTAAAAACGGGCAGAACAGCTGAATATACATTTTCCTAAAAATACATACAGATGCCAGCAGGTACATGAAAAGATGCTCAGCATCATTAATTATTAAGGAAAGGCAAATCAAAACCACAATGAGGTATTCCACCACTCTGGTTAGAATGGCTGTTATCAGAAAGACAAGAAATAACAAGTGTTGGAGAGCATATGGAGATATTGGAACCCTTGGACACTGTTCGTGGGAATGCAAAATGGTGCAGCCACTATGGAAAACAGTATGCAGCTTCCTCAAAAAATTAAAAAATAAAATTACCGGGCTTCTCTGGTGGCGCAGTGGTTGAGAGTCTGCCTGCCAATGCAGGGGACACGGGTTCCTGCCCCGTTCCGGGAAGATCCCTCATGCCGCAGAGTAGCTGGGCCCGTGAGCCATGGCTGCTGAGCCCGCGCGTCCAGAGCCTGTGCTCCGCAACGGGAGAGGTCACAGCAGGGAGAGGCCCACATACCGCAAAAAAAATAAAATAAATTACCATATAATCCAGCTATTCCACTTGTGGGTATTTATCCAAAGAATATGAAAACACTCATTCAGAAAATCATATGCACCCCTATATTCATAGCAGCATCATTTACAATATCCTAGATATGGAACCAACCTAAGTGCCCACTGACAGATAAATGGATAAAGAAGATGTGGTGTGTGTGCATGTGTGTATATATATGCACACATACACACACACAAACGAAATGGAATACTCCTCGGTCATTAAAAAAAAAAAAAGATGAAATCTTGCCATCTGCAACAATCTGTAAGGAACTTAAGGGTATTATGTGAAGACAAGTCAGATGGAGAAAAACAAATACTGTATGATTTCACTCATATGTGGAATATAAAAATAAATGAAGAAAACCAAACAAACACACAGATACAGAGAGACAGCAGTGGTTACCAGAAGGGAAGGGGGAATGTGTGGGAGAATAAAATGGGCAAAGAGAGTCAACTGGTATGGTGATGGACAGATGGAAACTAAACTTTTGATGGTGAGAACACTGTAGTGTATACAGAAGTCAACATATAATGTTATAAACACCAACGTCACCTCAAGTTTTAAAAAAGAAGACATAGGCTGGGAATCTTCTGACCTACTCTTATGCAATGCTCAATGACGTTTATGCTAAACTATCTGAACTGGGCCCAGCTATCAAGAGTAAAAGCTCACCTTTTACAATCTATTATTCTTCCCTAGCTACACACTCACCCCAAAAAATTTTACTTTTCTAAAAGGAAAAATCCCTCAAACATGTAATAATCTTATATGAGACTCATTAGTCATCCAAATATAAACGAATTTCTGAAATGGTTTTCTTTAACAGGAACATATAAATCCTTGGCAATTTCATAATAAATTTGTAAGATTTATAAAATTTAACTTTTCCGTTAGCAGAATCTTATAAATACTGAAGAGGGAAAAAGGTCCTTTGGGTGACAATGCTGTGAGATGAAAACAATAAGATAAAGTAATCGAATACTGGGTAACTCCTTTAAAATAGTGTTATTACTTCAAAACATGTTATTCATATCATAAATATAACTGAGGTCTTAATTATTTTAAAAATGGGCTCTACAAATATGTGTGTGTATATGAATCACTTTGCTGTACACCAGAAACTAACACAACATTGTAAATCAACTATACTTCAATTAAAAAGGGAGGAGGGGCCTCCACAAAAACATGATTGAGGACATTTTTAACAAAATTAAACAAACTAAAAATACTTACATTACAACTGAGTATGTAAAAATATAACATCAATAATTCTTTCCATTGAGAATGTTCAGACAAACTGAAATATAGTTCCCTTTATAGGTTCATATATAAAGTTAAATATTATCACAGAGGGTGGTTTAAGCCAGATTGCTTCAACCAGTACTCTCCAAAATACCTTTCTTTAGCAAGTATTCACCTACAATACTCATTCGACAAATACTTCAGAGACTAATTTTATACCATGCATCATGCTAGGGACTAGCTATGGCAGAAACCTAGAAAAATATATGGGTTGCAATTCCTGCTCTAACTGGTTACAAGTCCTTTTTAATTTTCAGAGTAATAGAACCATGTGTTATATACCAGGCAATTCTGATTCAGAGAATGAACTGGACTATGTAAACATTTTTTTTAAATTTTAATTTAAAATAATACATCATTTTGTCACATTCTTAAGGCTACTACTGAAGCTCATACCATTAGAAATGACAAAAGACTCTAACCCTTTAAAAAAAAAAATCCTCAAACCTTATTTATATTAAAGCTATAGTGCTGGAATTGCAAAACATTCTCCACTAGATCAGATTCTTTAATAATTAAAAAAGAAAAATATGTAAGATGTTTTCTTTAAAAATCTTACCTTTTAAGAAGTACTGTATACATTTTTAGAATAGAAAAATATTTTTCACTGAACCCCAAAAAAGTGCCACTTCTCTCAAAAAAAAACACAGCAAAACCCCAAGACATTCAAATGACATATATGATTCAACTCCCTTTTTAATAAAGACTATATATATAAGCATCTCCTTGTAGGTCTGCAACCCTAGGCCTTGTTATACGGGTATCAGTTTTTCAAATTGAGAACCTACCTAAACTAAGAATTTCTCTTTGTCTTTTAGAGAACTTATGCAGAGGTATTAAAGACTTAAAAAGAAAAAAATAGCTGTAACCATATAAAAAGCCCCCCCCATCAACTATTTTAAAGACTTAAACCGTATTTTCCCATTTTTATATTTTATTCAAATAGCTAACACTTTTATTAACCATACAGTATTAAGAAAAGAATTCAAACAGCAAACAATAAAAGAGGTCTTAAATAACTGTGGCAAATTCTATCCTTTTAAGAATACTTGCATATTTAAAACACTTTATTAAGGTGTGAAAGGGAAAAAAGTTTCACAAAGGTTTACTGACGTGATTATCAATGCTTTCAAATGAGAGTAAAACAAATCTTAAAATACACATTGAGAGTCAATTACTGTCCATCTTAATTTCCTTTCATCTGAAATTCAGAGGTAATGTGTGTCTACTTTAGGGAAGATTTATATATGAAAAAGTAAGTTTATTAGAAAAATAAACAACTTTAAATTTTACAGTATTTTCCACTTCTAAGATTCTTTCAGATAGAGCAGATGTGCCGTACGATTTAAACATGATCTGATTTACAAAATCTCATTTAGTCCTATTTAGTAAAACAAAATACAAACGGCAAAATGTTAGTAACTATTAAGAACTCCAATGTAAAAGTTAAAAAAAAAACAAAAAAAAACATCATTTGTTGCATGTACCTAATATGGCAATATCTACTCTGATGTGTATTAACTCACTGAAATTTAATGTGCTTATTACCAAGATAATACTATCATATTAAAATATAAGTTGTGCGGTCTAGCTTTATTTTTCAAAACAACTTATCAACTATAACCAGGGATTGGCAAATTTTTCCTTAAAAGGTGAGACAGTAAGTATTTTAAGTTTGCAGGCAATAATGTGTCACTACTCAGCTCTGCCACAACAGGGAGAAAGCAGTCACAAGTAAATGAATGGGTGGTATGCCTGTGAGCTGCAGTTTTGCCTGCTTCTGAAAAGACAATGGATTTTGAATGAGAGACTAATTATTTCAGGTGCCATATTACATACGTCATATATTGGGGGGCAGGGGGGGCCACAGTGGTAGGAAGAATAATATAGATGGATAGCTATCACTAAATGAACACTATAAAATAAAAACTTCCACACTTGTTTCCCAATCATAATTGCATGTGTGTATATACGTATACATACAAGTTATAAAACTATTTCATTTTAATTCAATATTCTTTTTGGTGTGTAAATAGTATCAGAACAAAGTCAGATAAGCAGCAGAGTATCTTGAGCGACTGAGTACTCAGAGGCTAATCAATAACCATGAAATTTGGTTTTGACATCTCAGTATTTCTACACAACGGGAAAACTAATCTATTCGCTGTGCCCCTGAAGAATATAGATGTATATTTTAGATGTTTTAAAATTTAATTGAATTGTTACAATTTTGAAACTAAATGTGATTTGCTTTGTTTTATTAGAAAAAATACTCAGGCAAGGTCTACAATCATCGGTCAATTAAGAATGACTTACAAGAACATGAGGCAATAAAATAAAAATACAAGTACAAACTATATATCTGAAACACTTCTATTTGGCAATTTTATAACAAATCAAAATTTAAAAAGAACAAAGGAGATTGCAGATTACTTCGCAGATACAGAATAAAGCAACTGATGAAGTGCTTAAGCAAAAGAAAACAAAAAAATAGTAAGAAAACACACTGCTTTTCTTCTTTTTAAAAATAAAACCACATTTGCTACAAGTCATATGAATAATACCCTTATTAAACAACCATTCCAGAATGTCTTATAGAAGCAGTGCTTTTATTTGCACTTCATTTAATTTTATATGACTCACTTCACGTATATAGCTCTTTACCCCAATGTTAACGAATAAAGTCTCCCATAATTTTTATTATTTTTTAAAAATTTTTTAAAGTAAATGAGAAATGATTTATGTATCATGGAACCTTTCCCATTTTGGAACCAAAAGGCTTATTAATTCTATATTTTTGTCTATTCTTTCTTTAAAAAATTTTAGTGTAAAAACTGCTGGTTTTTATATCACTGTAGTAAAGTGAAAACTCCTTAATCAGGAGTATCTTCTGCAGTTTGACTGCATATAACCACATACTTTACAATATGTCCTTCCAACAGTAAGGAAATAATTGATTTCACGGTCACTGTCAGAAATGAGTGCCATAATTCTATCATGGGTATAGGTCCTCCCTCAAAGACTTTCTGGAAGGATGTTCAATGTGTTTTGTTCGTACAGATATTAACAGTAGTACATAGTCCCTTAAGTCTGCAAAAGACATTTATTGTTAAAGAAGGTGCTTTATTAACAATTCCTCTGGCAGCACTAGTGAATTACAATATCCTTCAATATTATCTCTACCCATAATATATACATTTAACTTTTCATGCCTCTAGAAAAACATCTACAGTACATTTCATAATATAAAAATATATTACAAATCTGCTGAATTATTTACAAGCAATGTTCTATTATCTCTATGCAACATTTGTTTGATACAATACTAACAAGTTACACATATTTCCATTTCTGTAAGTTAAAAAAAAAATCCATATGGCTTCTTGCTTACCAAGCAAGAAAGTGATTTTATTTTCCTTTTCAAAACCAACTTTGGTGCATAAAGGATTCGGTTTGAAGATACTTTAAAAAAAAATACAATTTTTCTTACGTTAAGAAAAAACAACTCGTAACCAAATGCTTTCCTCAGAAAAAAAAAAATTAGAGGCTTATATAGGTTAAAATGAAAATATGAGGATTATTCAAATAATTTGAAATAAAGGTTTTTCAAAAACCGTTAACAGATTAGTTATATAGGTAAATATTAACATACTGTACTCCATGAGAAAACCCTAGTCCTGAAAGGGGAGCCACCAGACATACTGCAACACTCTTTAACAGAAATTTTCAGCCCTAATTCGATAGACGAATTTTTAGTTGATTGCAAATGTCGTTCACTGTTTGCTTAAATACAAATTGAACACTTTTCTTATCAGAGTTCTGCAAAAGAACACAAATGGCAACCAATCACATCTATTTATCATAATTGAAAGGTAAATTATCTTTTGATAATTTTCATTGTCTAAATATTTCCTTATATGACTTCAAATCAATAGACACTGTCAAGACAAGTATCCTTACAGTGCTTTTGGTATTTTTAAGGGCACATGTTGTAATTGGTTTTCTTTTCAGTATAAACTACTGTAATCACTAAAGGGTTTAAAAAAAAAAAAAAAAAAAAAAAAAAAAGGCAGCTTAAAGCAGCAAGCATGCAAAGCCTTTAAGAAGCTGTTCTACTAAGTTGCCAGAAGAGTGTTTGCTCAGTCTCCCACAGTACCATTCCATGAAAATGTGGATATACAGTAATATATTAATATATTCCACAGAAGAGCCTACTTCATTCACAGAATGTTTACACTAAGCATAAATATTATCCTAAATACTGGATTTAAGGGAAAAAAAGGAAGGGGGTTGACTCTAATGTGCAACTTCTACTAAACCCATTGTCAGTGACTAAGACTGCAGGTGTCCCCGCTTGTTTGCTTTTTATGTATTTATTTATTTTTTACCTCTTCAACCTCTTCTGCGGCATTGTTCTAGAAAAAGAGAAAAAGGAGTATTCTTTTATTCAATTGAATGAAAAACACATTAAGTGCTTCAAAAATACAAATATGTATAAGAAATAGGCAATGTGATGATCACTGATCACCATGAAAATTTATTTCCAAAGCATTCACATGATGGATATAAATTTAGTTACATAATATATATAGCTTGTTAAGAAACCCTTTTTATGTAGCCTGATAATGTGTTTCTAAAAAAGAATCTCATGTTTAACACATACATTTTAACCATACTTTAAAACTAATGTTTAAACCTCAAATAAATATGTCCTTTTTACTCTCATTTTGAAGTTAATATATTTTTGGAAGGTTTGTCATGCTTTCATTTTGAGATGCGCATAAGCTGTTAAGTTATTTCTCCTGAAACAAATTAGAATAATTGCTTTGTCCCCTCTTAATTTCACAAGTTTTCCCAGTCAAAATCCAGGCATCGCTAAGATGTTACACCACGGCAAATGTAGTGGGTTCTAGGACTCTGTACCACTTTAGAGTAGACTTGATTCTAATTTCCAGAATAGTAGAAGCATGAAAGTTTAGACTCAAGATTAAATGTTAAGATGGGGTGGAGGGTGGTTTACAGCTAAAGAAAATTAACACCACAGAAGCACCAAATATATCTTAAGAACATCTTCATTACTCCAGTAATCAGTAATAATTGCAGAATTATACCCTGAAAACAGGTGATGCAAGTCCTATGTACTTCTGGACATCAGTTCTGAGCTTGAATGATATTTATTTGTCACTTTCACCAAAATATCTTAATTGTTTCCTATATAGCATAAGAACAGCAAAAATAAGCTGATTCTGTGAAAAAGGAAGACCCTTTGAGAGTGGGAAGTAGAATGCAGGGCAGAAACACAGAAGTTAGTCTCAATCTTATAATTAAGATACATGCCCCTTTGTCAACTCACTGCTTAAGGCATGTTTACTACCAGTCTTGGCCCTCCCCAAATACCACTCTTTTAGAATGCAAATTTTAATCACTCCCTTCAAAGAATAAGCAGAAATAAACCCTAAATTAGGTGCCAATAAATAAAGAATATTCAATTATTTTTCTTTATAAAGAGAAAGGTAAATCATAACTCTCATATTTTTGGTGGTGCATGGCCCTCAATCTTTTCCTTTAAGGTCATTTCACTATTCTCTCCGCTAGTTAATCTCTTGCTAACCTAGCTCAACCCACAAAAAACAAGTTTTCATTACATTTAGGACCTTCACCAAAAGATGCTTTAAAAGTCTGGAAGAGTCTCAATGTTTCCACACACCGCAAGGCCCATTATGTGAGAATTTCATTCTCAGAAGATGCTTCACATTCCAAAAAGTTGAGTCATGGAATGAACAAACCTTCAAAGTATTTAATTGTTTCAAAATTTGGCATAAGACATAGTACCTTTACAATAGCTAAAATTCACATTTGGGATTACCAATTATTATGTCACCTTACTCTTACCCAACCTATTGCTATACTAAACTAGAATTCCTTTTTAAAATGTATAAAGTTCACTCATTAAGAGTGCCTTTTAAACATTTTCACCACTTTTTTAATCACCCTAGTATATGTCATGTGGATAGAGGCAGTATGGAGTTCAGTCACATCCTAGCTGTGTAACCTCTTGCCTCAGATTTAAGCTATTTAACCTCTTGCCTCAGATTTCCAATCTGTAAAACAGACATAGGAACACCTACTTCACAGGACTGCTGTGAGGATGAAGTATATGTAAAGCACCTAGCACAGTGACTCAGCACATAGCCAGTAATGTTGGTCTCTTCTCCTTCCCCCCCTATACCTTCATATGCACAGCACACTAAAACAAAGGTCAGATCAGAAAATTGTTAGAAACGTGAACACTCCAAGCTACCTCTTAAATAAAAACACAGTAATATTTAAAATGCTCTTTTGAAAAGTTTGGCGAGAGTACAAGTTTAAGAACTTCAACCATTAATGGTATTTAGGGCACATGCGACATATTCCCAGGTCAACACGTGTGATATTATAAAAAAGAATTACCTACTTAAACAAAAGGAACTTATTTTCAAAATACTATGTATATCACAATTTAAGCTACTTAAGGTAAATTTGGAATTAACCTGGCATATAAACTTTACCAAAATATTACCCTTCTAGTCTACAATTTATAAATCATTGTGATGTAATTTCCATATACAAAACTCCAGAAAGCAAGATATGCTTGATACTGAAATTCAGTACTTAAAAATTAAGTCCTAACTTTATATCCAAAATTTAAGGAGATTTAAGATTACAATTCAAAAAAATAAAACATCAAACAAGAATTAAATTACCTGTATATGTTTGGGTCCAAAAGCAAGGCAGTATCTTTGGGTAGCTTTGATAAATGAACTACTTTAGTTTTTAACTGATGTCGTTCACTTTCATTCACCCACACGTCAGGCAGACTATGAGTTAAAAAACAAGTCATATATAAGATAACATTAATTTTAAGTTTACCCTTCACATTACCCAGCTTTTTCTGCTAGTCTGACTGGGGGACCTAAGTTAACGAGCTTCTCAGATGCCAAGGAAACTCAGTGATCTAAGTAGTGGGATGTAGAGTCCCAGCTAAAAAATGGCAAGGTGAAATTTTAGGCATAAATCTGGAAATGAATTATGATTTTTTTTTTTTTTTTGCGGTACGCGGCCCTCTCACTGTTGTGGTCTCTCCTGTTGCGCAGCACAGGCTCCGGACGCGCAGGCTCAGCGTCCATGGCTCACGGGCCCAGCCGCTCCGCGGCATGTGGGATCTTCCTGGACTGGGGCACGAACCCGTGTCCCCTGCATCAGCAGGCGGACTCTCAACCACTGCGCCACCAGGGAAGCCCTGAATTATAAATTTTTGATGGCAAAGCCACATCAGACTTAGAAACAAATATTAGAACACACTGTCTGCCTTTTAGTTTGCTAAGTGGAACTATATCTGAGCTTAACTTGATGAAAATCTGACACCTAGTCTCTTTGTGAAGAAATAGGAAATAAAAACCCCACCAGATTAATTTCCACTTAAAAAAAAAGGCACATACAACCAAAATCCTGAATTAAAAAAACTTAATCCTATAGAAAAATTCAAATAAAATGATTTTGATATTTGGATTGATCGATTTCCAAAATACTAAGAATACAGATATTTGAATATGATATTTTTTAAAGGAACTGTTTATAAACTTAATATAAAAAGGGCTCTTACAAATCAATATGAAGCAAGTGAACACTCATTAGGTAAAAAGGAACAAGGGAGACAAAGGTCACAAACCATTAATTCACCAAAGATACAGTTTTTAAATTATCTTGCTCATAATCAAAGAAATGAAGAATGTAAGAATGCCAATAGCCAGTGCTGATAATAAGCCAGGGAAATAAGCTCTCTAATGCAGTAGATGAGATCAGAAATTGGTACAAACTTTCGGGAAGGCGATGAGTATCAAAACCCATAACATTTCGCATACTTTGTAAATAAAGACATTTTAATGTCTCTTTTTTTAACAGTAGAGAAAAATGGGTAACTTTAATATTCGGTAAAAAGGAGTTCATTAAATAAATATTACATGCTATTTCAAAATATTTTAGAGTAGCATTTCCCTAAAACATGGAAGGGGCGGGGGTAAAAGGAAGTGGAAAATATGTTCTACACTAATAGAAGTTTGACAATCACAGGATTTTTAAAAAGCTAAAGAGATTTCTTTACTTCAATATGCTAACATGCATTGTAATCTTCCAAATCTATTTTTAAAGCTCTTAATTCATATCAGATTCATTAACATCTCTTTAGACTGGAGTTTGGGAAACAATATTACAGAAAAATATTTAATAACAAGTGTTAACCACGTATTATTAATTTTTAATGAGATTCCATTCATTTGAACTTATTCTATTCTTGATGCTGATAAGATTTTTATGATCCATCTTCATTACCTTTTGCAACAACAAAAAGAATTATTTTTGAGAATAAAAGGAAAATTGAGCATGAAATTAAATTAAGGAGCATTTGGACCAGAACCACTCTAATAAAAGGGTACTAAAACTCAAAAGAAAAATTTAACACTCCTGGAAAACTGACCAACTGTTTTTTTCTATAAACTATCATTAATTGTGTGCTGGAAAATGTTTAGAAATTTTTTAAATAAATGATTCAAATAAAGGCACAAATAAGGTTGCTTGCACCCTATCCTACTTGAGGGTCATTAAAAATTCTAAAAATAATCATATCCTAAACATGATTAAAAATTGTTTTAACAGCTTCCATTAAAAACAATTTTAAAAGCTAGTTTTAAAGCTTATACCTTGAGCCAGGTACTCTTAAGAGCTTTTAGAGATTATCTTTTTAAGGCTGATGACCTCAAAATGTTTCGTGGTTTCACTTCTATAAGTCTTTTACTTTGAACCCAATAGCTTAAGCAATTTTTGAGTATAAGGTTTTAATAAAAATAAGACTGATCAGTTTTATTAGTTACATATATAGTATTCCAAATACTTACATGTCTTCAGGCATCCAATGAAGCAGAAGTTTTATCTTTCCAGAATCCTCTTTTCTCTTAGCTATTACCTAGCAATGATATAAAAGAAATCATAAAACTATTTATAAAAGATCATTTTAATATGTTTAAAAAACGCTTTTGGTCCTAATCAAGAACTTAAGTTTTCATGTCCTGGACCAGATATTACCACCACAACATCTTGCTCTGCCCCGGTTTGTAGCAATTTCCCACCTTTAATCATATATTTTCACAAAAGAAAAAGAAAAAAGGAACTGAAAGTAGCTCTGTACAGCCAAATACTAAAACCATATTATCTTTGAAAATGCTATTTATTTTACTCTCTACAAAGTCTTTAGCTGAGCCAGACTGCCAACCAAGAATCCATATTGGCTGAAATACTTTTAAAGAACAAATGAACAGTAAGGAAAAAATAATGCTAGAAAGGGAGAGGTCTCCTTTTTAGGATTAAGGTATTTGTCGTTTGCTTGGGAGTTTTCTGTTTGTTGGTTGATTTCTGTTATTTTAAATGAAACATTAACCAATCAGTGTTCAGTTCAGTTAGGAATCTACCTAAGTTAAAGTGTGGATCAACCAGAACATAAAGACCTATATAAGTGTAGTAAAAACAATATGCTTGTCACTCATTACCAGATGCAGAAAACTAAGGTAACGATTTTTAAAACTCGATCAAAATGGTATTTTATTAACTCTTAGAACTGCCATATTAACCAAATTAGCTCTTTAGTGCTTTAATAATCTAAATCTCAATATTTCTACCAAGTTTAACTTCCAAACAGCTTCACAAAGTAATGTTATGTGTCATTCTCAAAACAGAAGTAAAAACAGCACTTCATACAAATATACAAGTTTCTGGCCCCATTATTTAAAAACCTATAGTTAAGTACCCTAATTCTAGACTCGGTAATGGAATCAATTAAAAAGCTCAAAGACAGATCTGCAGATGCTAAAACAAAGTATCTCTACAAAGAAGTAAGATATAAAAATAATGCAATGCAACCAAGTACAGCAAGCCAACTGACTGGTAACTAGGATTCTGCTGACCTCTTCTGGAGATGGCTCAGAAGAAAATGTTTCAATTAAAGAAGACAAATTAGGCAAACTGCACGGCGTAGTACCTCACATAAATATTTTTATGCAAATCTTTTCACTATAAATATGGTTATTTCCTATAAAAGTTAATTTGGTAACTAGGAAACTTACATTTGCAGTTGGCACTGAACATCTGATTACTGTTTAACATGAACTGCCCCCACCAACCTTTCCAGTCACACTCAGGGAACCTTAGAGAACCTCCTCACCTGGCCCCAAGGAAGACCTTTTCCCATTAGGGAGGTTTCTTCCTTCTACTTCCCCCAGGAAAAGGCATTCTTCAGATTATACTACACCTTTGTGACTTTTCCCGAGTCAAGGTACCTCTGCCACCCCAATGTCACTTGGGGGTGTGAATCACTCTTATTCCTAGGTTTTTAAAGTTTATGATAAACATAGGTAATCAATCATGTTCTTAAATCCTCTCAGATGTTTTCTACAGCTCGAAAACCTATTTTCATCTTCAGACTATTTTCACTCTGAGTAAATTTTAAGTTTTCTTCCAGACTCCTAATATCACATTTCTAGTTCCTTCATTTTTTTATCATCTTTACTCCTCCCATGGTGAGCCTAAGGATTTCATCCAAAGAGCTGCTCTAATGAAAGCATGAAGTTGATGCTTCATTTTTTAAAACACAACCTTATTTATCATCATCACCTCTATTCCCTAACATGTAGAGATACTTGTTCATTACTAGACCATTATTTCATCAGATTTATCGCCCTTTAAATCATTAAATGTTGATAGGCCCCAAACCTCAATCCTTTGATTTCTTCTCTTTTCTCTTTAATACTTCCTAGGTGATCTTATCCAGTCTGATACCTTTAAATAACACTAATACGCTAGAAAGTTCTATTCTTATCTGTAGCCACACCTTTCCTCTAAGCTCAAACTCTTAAATCCTTCGCCTACATGACAGAAGCACTAGATGTTCTATAGAATGTGCTGAAATTATGGCTCTTGATACTCCCCTCTCCCCGAATCTGCTCACCTCACAGCCTCTATTATATGGCAACTCCATCCTTTTGGCTAGCTGCCCAGGCCAAAAACATTGGAGTCATCCTTTCCTCTCGTTATCATACCTGACATCTGATCCATCCATAATTCTTGTCAATACCACTTTCAAAAGATATCCAAAATCTAACCCTTCTTAGTATCTCCACTTCAACCATTCTGACCTTTTCTCACCTGAGATACTGAAAAGACTGATCCCTTCTCGCCCCAACCCTAACCTACAATCTGTTCTCAGTACAGAAACCAGAGTGAGCACATTAAAACCTGCATGAGAGGAAAGAGATCAGTGAGTTCTCTTAAGGCAGGGGGCAGAGGCCGAGATGAACTACAAAGCTACACCAGGAACGTTCTGCGTGACAGGACTGTTCTACAGCTCAACTGTGGTGGTGGTTTCATAGGTAAGTACAAGCGTCAAAACTCACAGAATTGCATATGTATTTTTTTGGCTGTGCTGCGTGGCTTGCGGGAGCTTAGTTCCCTGACCAGGGACAGAACCCAGGCCCGGCAGTGAGAGCCACTGGACCGCCAGAGAATTCCCTTGTATACTTTAAATGGGTGAGTCTGTATTTATTATATCTCAATAAAAATTTTATTTAAAAGAAATCACAATAGAGCATGGCTACTCAAACTCCTCCAATGGCTTCCCAATACACGTAGAACAAAAGTCAACGTCTCAGTCCAACAAGACTCTCCCCATTGCCTCTCCGACTGCTCCTACTTTCTCTGCCACACTTGTTTCCTCCAGCGACACTGGCCTCCTCACGGCTCTTCAGACATACTTGCATGTCCCCGCTTGAGGATCTTATGCTTGATTTTCCCTCTGGCTGTGATGCTCATCCCCCTAATAACTGAATGGCTCACACCCTCACTTCCTTTTAAGTTTTTTTTTTTTTTCCTTTTAAGTTTTTAATTTTACTAATTTATCTTGTTTATCATGTCTCTTCCACTGGAGTGTAGGCATGGTTTCTTATTTTGTTTTAGCCCGTTTTGTTCACTGTTGTATCATTAGTACCTGGCACATGTAGGTGCTCAATATTTAAGTAAATTAACAAATTATCCCTAATGCCAACTCTGGGTTTGGTGACCACATTTTACTGACTAAAAAAGAAAAATAATAATAGAAATCAAACTTATGGTTATCAAAGGGGAGAGGGTGGGAAGGGGGAACAAATTAGAAGTATGGGATTAACAGATACAAAATACTATATGTAAAACAGATAAGAAACTAGGATTTACTGTATAGCACAGGGAATTATATTCAGTACCTTGTCATATCCTATAATGGAATATAATCTGAAAAAATATACGTGTGTGTATATATGTATATATATACGGCTGAATTACTTTGCTGTACACATGAACCTAACACAATATTGTAAATCAACTATACTTCAATTAAAAAAAACTCATGGATAAAAAAATTAACTTATTTTTTATCTGACATGCTTTTATTCAGTAAGATAATTAAGTCTATTTTATCAAATCATGAAATATTTTATGATTACAGTCATTCCTCCACTTATTTCAACTTAGAAAATGATTAATATTTTCTATCTCCTATTAACAATACATAAATGTAAACTTGGATAATAAATGTTAGCTTTCAACTTAAAAAAAAAAAAAAGAACAATTATAGACCTACCAAATCGCAAACGTATGTTATCAAATTCCAAAGGAGGACTTTAACCATCACTGTTGAGCAAGCTCCTGGTCTTGCTGAATCCCAACAAAATTCCCAGCACAGACATTTTTACTTTGTCTTCATTCTTATTTAGATAACTGTGTTTACAACATTCTTTAAAAGAGCCTAAGTATGGTACAACTTTCCTTAAACCCAAACTCACAACCATTATGTGCTCCAATCTCAGAAAAGATTCCCTTTCCTTTGTGTCTAATCTTCTACCTTCTTGCCTGTAATTTTGGGAATCAAAATCAAAATTGGGCACTTTGAATTGGAAGTATACATAAAAGAAAAAATGAAAATACAAGAAAACCTCATTATTAGAGGAGATGGGAAGAATAAGAGATTCAAACCAGTAGAGATATCAATACTGATCTTTTATATTTAAATTCTCATGCATTTTGATTAGAATATAAAAATAAAATCTAAATTTAATATATTTTCTATTTCAACAGGCAAAATTAAATAATCTCTCTTTCCGGGGATTCAAATCACCAAAAGTCTGGTCTAAAGTTTATTTCTACTAACTGACCTACACCAAACTATAGCAATATAAAGATGACTGGATAATAAAAATGGCAGGGGGCATGAGAAGAAAGAATAGCTCTCTATTAACTCCTAGTTAACCAAAAATAAATTCATTATTGCCTTTTCAAATTCAATACTTTTCTTTTTCCAAGTAGAACAACATAGTTATTCAACAAATATACTGAATTCCTACTATGTGTCAGGTACAATTCTAGACACTTGGAATACATTCACAGAACAAAACAGATTAAAATTCCCTCCTTCATGAACCTTTCACTTGATGGAAAGCTTTAACACAAACTTTAGATGTGCATTTTATGGGTGATGGAGGAGCATGCACCACATAGGGATGTGAGTTAGAAGAAGTCTAATGCTCTAACTTTACCTGCAAGGAAACCAGAGGTCAGAAAAGACACCTAGTTTACTTAAGGTCAGAGACTGATCTTCAAATGCCTAGTAGCCCAAATGCCACCCCAATATTCTTAAATAGTTCAAATTAAAGGCTAAAAAATTCAACATAATCATTAAAATGTCAAATTGTGGGAAATATTTGAAAAAAAAATCAAATACTTACAGTACTATGAAAAACAACACTGTGTCCCTTCCCTAAACTTTCTATATGAGCTGAGAGGTTAAAGCATATGGCTCGATGTCTTATCGCATCCAGTGTTTGTGCATCGAAGAAATCATGTGGTCGTGCTAAAAGTCAATATAAAAGAGGTAAAGAATATTTAGAAAAATATAACAGTCTCCAAGCAGCCATATTAGTAGTCCATTTTCCACAAAAATATGTAGTAAGTAAAAAAGACTGAAACAATGAATAAGTATCTATTTAGTGTTTAAATGCAAGATTTTCTTTGCTTTCAAAACACAGAACCTAGCTAACAAGGTAAGGATATACAAAAGCAGAACTCCAACCAATGAGTAAGTGTGGGTTAATTCTGCCCCTTGGTGTGTGAAGTTCTAGCCTCCAACCTCATGACTGCATATTTCAGCTACTATCTTTTTCATATAATTTTATATTTTACTCCAGCATCTCTCCTGAGCACCAGTCCTACATTTTCAACAATCTGATAAATGTCTCCATCTGTGCACTACACACAGATCTCATTCACCTCAGCCAAACATATGAAATACATTTCATGAACATTTTACATTAATATGTAATCAAAAATTTTTCCAGATTTGACACAGTGGTCATATTATTTTGGAATTTTTGACAAGCATTTTCTTGATTAAGAATAACCCTTCTAACAATAACCTAAGAAAATTATAAATACTCTTTTGTTTTTAATTTTTTGGCCCTGCTGCCTGGCATGCGGGATCTTAGTACCCCGACCAGAGAGTGAACCTGTGCCCCCTACAGGGGAAGCACAGAGTCTTAACCACTGGACCGCCAAGGAAGTCCCATAAATACATTTTTAATACCAATGAGTCCACCAAAATTCTTTCTAACTCTCAATGCCACCAGTTATTAGCAATATGACTTTGCACAAACTGCTTGATCTACCTTAGACTGTTTCCTTATTTGAGAAACGGAAATATAACAGCTATAGATTATGAATAAGTAAAATAAATGTATATGAAAAATGCCTTCAGTCATAACGCAGTTTAGATTAATATGCTCACACCATTTTTTAAAAATAAATTCACAAACTTAGAGTAAGCAATCTTTTAGTATGATCACAACAAAGTTGAACATTGAAGATTTGATAAAAACATTTTTAAAATTTCTATTTTTATCCCACTAATATTATTATAAACATGTTGTTTTTATTCCTAATAAAAACACCGTTCAAAGTAAGGAAAAAGAATTTATTATTTTACAGTTGTGGAGCTTTCTAATATATGTAAAATATCTCAAGATCATCTGTAATTAAAAAGTAAATTTTAGGGCTTCCCTGGTGGAGCAGTGGTTGAGAATCCGCCTGCCAATGCTGGGGACACGGGTTCGTGCCCCGGTCCGGGAGGATCCCACATGCCGCGGAGCGGCTGGGCCCATGAGCCATGGCCACTGAGCCTGCGCGTCCGGAGCCTGTGCTCCGCAACGGGAGAGGCCACAACAGTGAGAGGCCCGCGTACCACCAAAAAAAAAAAAAAAAAAAAAGTAAATTTTCCCGACAATAAAAGAAATGGCTTGATTTCCTGGTATAGCATACTCTGAATTACATGTATGCTGATTTACCACACTATTCTGACTTACCACTATGTGGAGTGAAATTATCTCTACTATTCATGGAGCTCACTGTACATCTACACAAATCTAACAGCTGGCATACTCAATAAAACAACGTGAATAGCTCTTTTCTCATTGGATTTTTTTGCTCAAAAGGAAATAAACAAAACGCCAGCTAGTGATAAACTAACAGAACCCACAAGACTAAGAATGCAATGACAATGGGAAATCAGTTAAAAAATTTTAAAAAGAGAGATTTATGGGAGAGAAAAAAGTCATGATTTTACCTAAAGCTGAGAAACAAATCCCCTTCCTATTTTGATCTGTTGCTACTGGGGGGGGGAAATGTATACTTTCTCCATGCTCTCCAAATATGCTTTTTCCTGAGAAGGATAAGCACTTAGAGAAAATAACAATAACTCACCCCTCTAAATCATTCAAATATATCACTCCTCACTCAAGATTCAAACACAGAAGTCATCACTTGAATTAAATTCAGAATAATAAAAGCTCCCAATTTTCAGATTCTATGCATTCAGACCTTAACCATGTTATGTCCACTATTAAAGTGTCGAGAATGCTCAACTAAAATAACAGTCTCCAAACCAGGTGTGTGTCGTGATCCAACAGAGTGGGGAAGAAAACAATATCACTTGTGGGTTTTTTTCCTCTGCTTTTCAGTATTCCTTCTTGGTAAGTATAGCGCACACTAGCAGTGCTACCTATACATACTGTATAAACACACAAGTTAACACTGGGTGCCCAACCATTTTTTTAATGAGCTGTATAATGAAATACCTTTGAAGACGACAAAAATAGAGACTCTTCGCCTGCGGTTCGAAAGTATACAATCATCTAATTATGTTCTATCCTAAATGTCAAGGATACATCTCATAATTTGATGAGTAAGCCCATAACCATGGTACATGTGTGTCACAGCAAGACTGTTAAGTAGAGACACAGACTACACATAGCTTCGCTATTCACACACACCACTTTGGAGCAGACAGGTTACTTAACTTTTACTTGATTTTTATCTTTAACATGTTCAAATTTTCTAAAATATTGTCAGAAATACCAACACTGCCATAATTGGTCTTAATTTAGAAGAGAATCAAAGTAGCCCTCAAAATCTAATTACAGAGCTTGTATTCTAAGGCCACATATACTTACATTCCCTTAGCTACTAGAGGTAAAACATACATCACTGAATTCTCACAGTGAAAGACCAAGATCCTATCTGTTCATTACTATTAACAAAAATGGATAAGCAGAGTTGAAGAATGGTAAAAACTGAATTTGCATGAAAGCCCAAGACAAAAACAAAACCATCTAATACACACTGATTTTCAGTGCAACACTTACGTAATGAGCGTCGTCTTTTGTTCTTTAATTTCCTCCTTTTGTTCATTCCAGCTTTAGAAGGAGATTCTTCTTTGGCCTTTGGCTGGCTAGAAACTTTTGAGGAGTTCTGCTGACTGAAGTGTGTGGGTACATGGCGAGCTAGCCCTCCCTGAGAAGCAAAGCTGGCATTGCAGCCACCAACAACACACTAAATAAAAAAATTTTAAAAAAATGTCAGGGATGCTGTATAGGATAGAAGCAAAATATGAACGAGTGAATATTTCATATTTTCAGAAGTAAATCAGTAACACTACAGAACTAATTCCAGAAAGGATCTATGAGGGACTAGTACAACCCTTTCACTTTATAGGTTGCACAAAATACAGATTAACCAGTGACAGAGCCTGGAAACTTTCATGACTCCTTAGTTTACTGCTCTTCCCACCATGTGCAAGACAAAAATAGTGGAATCTTCTTCCCACAAAAATCTGGAGGTTAATCACTTTTCTAAGAGGAGCAGTAAGTTGTTTTCACATCAAAGAATAAGATAATCGAACAATTACTGGGATTCCTGGATTTTCAAAGTTATTTTTATTTTATGATATATGCTACTTCAGGGAGTTCTCCAGTGGCCTAGTGGTTATGATTCCAGGCTTTCACCGAGTTCAATCCCTGGTCAGGGAACTGAGATCCCGCAAGCCGCGGAGCCGCAAGGAAAAAAAAAAAAAAAAGATATATGCTACTTCAAAACCTTCATCAGGCTCCCAACTGCTCTACACTGTTTTAACAGACAAGAAAGAAATACAATAATACTGACTTTTAAACTACTGGATCTAGTCGCTCAGAGAAGACAACTTGTATGCTCAGGGTTGGTCTTATGCAACCCTCTATAAGTTCCATTAAATACTGCCTCCTCAGCCTTCTGTACTTGCAAGACTGAGAAAACAAGAGGTCAACTTAACTACCCAAGTCACCTGGCAGATCTGCTATTCCAACAATGAATGCAGAATGTTTGGATATCACTAAAAGTACAATGCTCAAATTAGCTACAGTGCAAGTGTGTGATTTCTAGTTAGATCTTAGAAAATAGTATTTGCAGGTCTTCTAACAAATGAATGTTACTAATTAAAACAAACATTTTCCAAAACGATCCCCAAATAGCAAAATCCACAGCTGGATTTTGCTGGTGGCCTTCTATTAGTAAGTTATTAAAGTTGCTTAGTTTGTGACTTGAAAACAAAACTACAAGTACGCAAATTTGCCACGTATGCTACTAAATGTATCCATCACATTATTCCCAGGTGGTTCAACTTAATTACATTTTTCTAGATAATACCACCAAAAAATCCACATGCTTCCAGGCTCTTTCTTTCAATCTAGGTACCGTACCTCTACCATTTTAAACTTCTAAAAACACACTACAACCCTCTCTTAGTTGAGATTATAACTTTATTCACAAAATCTCTCTAAATCTGCCCACGTGAAAGGGAGCTCATCCTCCTTTGAGGACATCCTCACACTTTCAGAGCATAATTAGATAATTTAGCCTAACTCATCTTTTCCATGCATTTTGAAGGCAGGAACATACTTTCATGAATATATATATATTACCAGAAGCATCTTGCAAATCACAGGTATTTCTAAATACACTGGCTTATAGATTCTGATAAAAACCAATGCTAGCTAAGACATTTCACAGCAAAATCCTTATATAGTGCCATTAATAATTATTCTATTTATTTCAACATACAAGAGACATGTTATAGGCTCTAACTGTACTGAGAATTGCTAACAAAAGGTTAAGAGGCAGAGGAATGACTCAAGATTTTAGTTCAAATACTTACCTATTCTATATTCAGTACTATGTAAGATGCTAGAAGTATAAGGATGATTAAGACACAGTTCTTGCCCTGAAAGTGCTTACATGTGATCAACAAGACATACATACAAAGCAACAACTTCAAAGGACTATAGTCAGGGGTAAGGCACAGAGTGTTATGGGAACCCTGAAAAGAAGCAATTAGCCATATTCAGTGCTTACCAATTAATTCTTACAATCCTATCAATAGTGTGGTCCTCAGATAGCCTACATCAAGAATGTTCAGCTACAGATTCTGACCATGAGAAGTTTAGCATCTAACGGATGCTGAATTCTTAGAATTTAAAAACTTACTACACGTATTTTGAGTACCAGAAAAGAATAATGGTTTTTAAAGCTTCTGTCTTCTGTAGATTACCACATTGCCATAGAATACCACAGTCTACTACAGAAGCCACTAGCCAGATGCTGCTACTTAACATTTTAAATAAGGCTACTATAAGAAACTGAACTTTTATTTTTATTTAATTTTATTAATTTTGTTGAGGTGAATTTCACATACCATTTTAAAGTATACAATTCAGTGGTATTCAGTGTATTCACAATGTATAAACAAATACAAGGTTATACAAGGATAGCTCCACATCCTTGCCCAGACTTGTTATTTTCCATTTATTTTATTAAAACCATCCTAGTGAGTATGAAGTGTTATCTCATCGTGGTTTTTATTTGTATTTCCTTAATAACTTTTAATTTTTAATTTAAAACCTGATATTCAGTTTAACTACTGAAAAAGTTTTAAATATGTTTGGAAAACTTGAGTGTGTGAATCTACTTCTCCAACTGCAAATTTTATGAAATCTAAATACAGATGAAGATGGGGGGGGGTGTTAAGAGTTTGGGATTAACATATACACACTACTATATATAAAACAGATAAACAACAAAGCCTACTGTGTAGCAAGAGAACTATATTTAATATCTTGTAATAACCAATAATGGAAAATAATCTGGAAAAGAATATATATACATTTTATATATATGTATGTATAACTGAATCACTTTGCTGTACACTTGTAGCTAACACAACACTGTAAATTAACAATACTTTGATTTTTAAAAAATGGTTAAAAAAATAAATTAAATAAAGATGAACTGTTTAGCCCCTGAATTAAGGGTGATGAAGTAGAACTGCCCTAATGGGTTAGTTTTGCACTGTCCAATACATTTTAGTCATTAGACACATACAGCTACTGAGCACTTAAATTGTGGCTAGTCCGAATTAAAAAGTGTTGTTAAAGTATAAAATACACACCAAATTTGGAAAATTTAGTACCAAAAAAGCAGAACATCTTATTAATTATACTGTATATTGATAAGGTGCTGAAATGATATAATCAGTTGAGTCAAAGATATTACTTAAATTATTTTCACTTTTTTCAATTATTTTTAACACAGCACTGGAAAATTTTAAACACATTTGGGTCACACATATTTCTATTCTACAGTACTGCCATAGACTAAGCCATGCAGTACTTATTTTTCTTTTCAATTTTAGATGTCATCCCTGTATTTCCTAACACCTATCCTAAAAACATACTTTAGGGCTTCCCTGGTGGCGCAGTGGTTAAGAATCTGCCTGCCAATGCGGTGGACACAGGTTCAAGCCCTGGTCCAGGAAGATCCCACATGCCACAGAGCAGCTAAGCCCTTGAAAAGAAGCAATTAGCCATATTCAGTGCTTACCAATTAATTCTTACAATCCTATCAATAGTGTGGTCCTCAGATAGCCTACATCAAGAATGTTCAGCTACAGATTCTGACCATGAGAAGTTTAGCATCTAACGGATGCTGAATTCTTAGAATTTAAAAACTTACTACACGTATTTTGAGTACCAGAAAAGAATAATGGTTTTTAAAGCTTCTGTCTTCTGTAGATTACCACATTGCCATAGAATACCACAGTCTACTACAGAAGCCACTAGCCAGATGCTGCTACTTAACATTTTAAATAAGGCTACTATAAGAAACTGAACTTTTATTTTTATTTAATTTTATTAATTTTGTTGAGGTGAATTTCACATAACATACCATTTTAAAGTATACAATTCAGTGGTATTCAGTGTATTCACAATGTATAAACAAATACAAGGTTATACAAGGATAGCTCCACATCCTTGCCCAGACTTGTTATTTTCCATTTATTTTATTAAAACCATCCTAGTGAGTATGAAGTGTTATCTCATCGTGGTTTTTATTTGTATTTCCTTAATAACTTTTAATTTTTAATTTAAAACCTGATATTCAGTTTAACTACTGAAAAAGTTTTAAATATGTTTGGAAAACTTGAGTGTGTGAATCTACTTCTCCAACTGCAAATTTTATGAAATCTAAATACAGATGAAGATGGGGGGGGGGTGTTAAGAGTTTGGGATTAACATATACACACTACTATATATAAAACAGATAAACAACAAAGCCTACTGTGTAGCAAGAGAACTATATTTAATATCTTGTAATAACCAATAATGGAAAATAATCTGGAAAAGAATATATATACATTTTATATATATGTATGTATAACTGAATCACTTTGCTGTACACTTGTAGCTAACACAACACTGTAAATTAACAATACTTCGATTTTTAAAAAATGGTTAAAAAAATAAATTAAATAAAGAACTGTTTAGCACCTGAATTAAGGGTGATGAAGTAGAACTGCCCTAATGGGTTAGTTTTGCACTGTCCAATACATTTTAGTCATTAGACACATACAGCTACTGAGCACTTAAATTGTGGCTAGTCCGAATTAAAAAGTGTTGTTAAAGTATAAAATACACACCAAATTTGGAAAATTTAGTGCCAAAAAAGCAGAACATCTTATTAATTATACTGTATATTGATAAGGTGCTGAAATGATATAATCAGTTGAGTCAAAGATATTACTTAAATTATTTTCACTTTTTTCAATTATTTTTAACACAGCACTGGAAAATTTTAAACACATTTGGGTCACACATATTTCTATTCTACAGTACTGCCATAGACTAAGCCATGCAGTACTTATTTTTCTTTTCAATTTTAGATGTCATCCCTGTATTTCCTAACACCTATCCTAAAAACATACTTTAGGGCTTCCCTGGTGGCGCAGTGGTTAAGAATCTGCCTGCCAATGCGGTGGACACAGGTTCAAGCCCTGGTCCAGGAAGATCCCACATGCCACAGAGCAGCTAAGCCCGTGCACCACAACTACTGAGCCTGCGCTCTAGAGCCTGCAAGCCACAGCTACTGAGCCTGCGCTCTACAGCCCGTGAGCCACAACTACTGAAACCCGTGCGCCTAGAGCCCGTGCTCTGCAACAAGAGAAGCCACCGCAATGAGAAGCCCGCACACCACAATGAAGAGTAGCCTCCGCTCACCGCAACTAGAGAAAGCCCACGTGCAGCAACGAAGACCCAACGCAGCCAAAAATAATAAATTAAATAAAAAAGAAAAACATACTTTGAATAAGCATAATTTGTGTCCCATGTGTCAGATACTTCAAGGAATACAATATAAATAAAACAGTCTTTGCCCTTGGATTCCCAGTTTAGTACGGGTTATTCAAAAAAATTTGTTGAGAAACTCCACATTTCAAATTTTAGAACTGCTTGCTACGTGACTACAGTTAAAGCAGCAATGACAGCAACAGTTCAGGTCCAAGTCCTCAGGTTTAAATTGAAAGGGATTTTGTGATATGAATCCACCCAGGATTATCCTTAATTACAAGGGCCCAAATAGGCTAACAGATTCATTTTGTCCTGGGTTCCTTCAAAACTACAAAGAATAAGCCCTGGTAGTATCTAGAAGTGAGAGAGTAAATATCACAAGTTTATTTTAATCAGCAATGATTCAATGCTCAGGACATAAAATCAATAATGAGAATTCTAACAGAAAATTGTTTTATCTTTGATTTTGATTATTCATCAGTCAAGAATAAAAAACAAATCTAAAAAAGAAAATATAGAAAGTACAATGAGAATTTAGAATGAGAGAAAAAGAGTACTTTTAATGAAAAGAAATACAACAGAATCACACACCTTTCACTAAAACACAAATTCTTTTACCCTAATAGAGAAAGTAATTTTAAGCACCATCTAATCAATATTCCACTCATTTAGTGTTTATCCCAGAGAACAAGGTGAGAGACAAATCTGCTGCCTCAAATGGTCTTAGTGCCTTCACTCCTCTTAACACAAACATCTCATGGTGCTGAGTGATTTTACTGTTCAAATATTCAGTGTTTCACCCACACATACAACAATGACTACGGAACTCAAGCTACCACACATGGTGCTCTGGTTTAAAAAAAAAAAAAGCCTGTTTCAACAATCAGGGAGAAAGCTGGTTGTTGGACATTGAGTGTTTTAAATGTTCTGTCTCCCAAATCCACTGAAACATTCAATATGTCAGCTACTCTTGTGGGCAAGTAGCTGTTATAAAATTTGAAACGTGGAACGACAGTTTTTTCAAACAGATTTGTTCGAATGAAGCAACACTAAGACTTTCTTTGCTAGTACAAAGACTGTCTTATTCATACTCATATTCCCGTTAAGTAGTATGAAAATCTACAAGGGGCGACTGAAACATAGAGCAGAAAACACCAGTTTCACAGAAGATATGGTAGTATTTATTAGCAGGTAATCTAAAGGAAAACAAAAATTCTAGGTAGAAACGTTGGTTTCTTAGTTTTGACAAATGTACCACAGAATGTGAGATGATAAGATTGGGGGAAAAAAATTGGGTGAAGGTACATTGGTACCCTCTGTACCATCTTTGCAACCTTTCTGTAATTCTAAAATCTTTCCAAAACAAAAAGCTTTTAAGATTCTCAGGTAGAAAGCACAGCCTATACAAAACCACAATGAGGGCAAAATGTGACCCATTTGAGATCTACAAGTAATATAGTATGGCTGGAACACAATTTCCTATGAAGGTAAAGTAAGGGAATGAATGAGAGTAGAGAAGCAGGTAAGTATCAGATATGATATTATGCATCATGCTAAGAAATAGATTTTAATTTAGAGAGGAGTTATCAAGGATTTCAAATAGTAATAACTAAGTGAACCTTAGAAGAACTGGGAATAACAGAGTGAGAAGTAGTAATAATATTCAAAATACCCTGAGAGGCAAGCAAATCGATGGGATTTGCTAATGCATGGGGGGGTGGGGCGGTATAGGAAAAGTTAAGAGAAGAATCAAGACTATTTCAGGGCTCTTAAAGTCAGGGTAACTGGATGGAAGATCTTAGTATTTACTGAGTCTAAAATAGAACCATGTTTGAAATGGAAAACCAAGATTTTGTACATGTTAAGTTCAAAATGCCCTATTAGACATCCAAGCTGAATATTCTATTCTGGAATCCAAGAGGGAAAGTCAGGGCTAGAGGTAATCTGGGAGTAATCAGAACATACACAGTATTTAAAAACAAAGGACTATGGGGCTTCCCTGGTGGCGCAGTGGTTGAGAGTCCGCCTGCCGATGCAGGGGACACGGGTTTGTGCCCCGGTCCGGGAAGATCCCACATGCCGTGGAGTCGCTGGGCCCATGAGCCATGGCCGCTGAGCCTGTCCCCTGCATCGGCAGGCGGACTCTCAACCACTGCGTCACCAGGGAAGCCCTAGGGTGAGAATTTTTGACAGCACTCTCCAACATTTAGAAGTGAGGCAGAACAGAGGTCAGCAAAGCAGACTGGGAAGAAGCAGCCACTGAGTCTGGGTGGGGATGAACAACAGGCAAGTGTGATATCAAGGAGGCCCAGAGAAGAAAGAGTAAAAACAAGATCCCATATGCAACATGCACATAGTAAACACAGCATACATCCTTCTTCCCCTGTGACTTTTTTCCTCCTTTCAACGAGCACTGAATTGGTAACCTCATTTACCAGAGAAATATTGCTTAGTTATCAGCTTTTATAACTAACAAAGTTCACCTAGTGTTATAATAAGCGGTATTTTTCTTACAGGTAAGAGAAATATCTTGTAAACAGAAGTTCTTAAGCCTGGGTACACACCCAAATCACCAGAAAGATTTCTTTAAATATAGCAATGACAGGCAGCACATCCCAGAGATTCTAATTTAATTGGTCATGGGTGCAACTCAGGCACCAGAATTTGAATACCGAGTGGCACAGCTCATATAGTAAAAAAAGAACTACCTCTTGATTCTTACCAGATTTCCAAATAATGAGATCCCTACCATTCTCAACAGTGACCAATTGGTTTTTCATTTCTGGAGGGGAGAGGAATCACCTTTTGTTTTTCAGTATCATCATGTTCACTGCAGCTATTTTCCTAAGGATTTTACTCAAACTGTACCATCTTTGGTCAGTGGGAGCCTCCTAAAAACTGTCTGCCAAGGCTAGGGAACATGAGAGCTTCAAATACACAGACACACAGAGACATACAAAAAGGTAAAGGAGAATTAAAGCTAGAACAGGGTGCTTTAAGCTTTGTGCTATTACAGAGAATGTCTGTTGAAAAGCAAAAGATTCTCACAAAGAAATATATATATATACACACATATATAATTTTAAAAGATACATAACAAATATATATATAATTTTAAAATGTATTTTATACATATATATATCTGTGAGGTGATGGATGTATTAACTAACTAGATGAAGGGAATACTTTCACAACTGACTAACGCATATCAAATCATCACGATGTATACTTTAAGTATCTTACAATTTTATTTGTCAATTATACCTCAAAAATGCTGGGGGGAAAAAGCAAAAGATTTTTTAAATTATCAGTATCGACTAACATGATGAAACAGGTTACAAAGGAACTGAAGAAGGAAATTATTGCATCACCCATCGCAGTGAATGATGTATTATTAGCATCACTAATGTCCCGTAAACTTTACCAGAATTTGCCTGTGTACACAACTGTAAGCCACCCACAGTAATAAAGATATGATAGCTTAAGTCTGGTCTGATAAAATTTCTTTTTTCTTCATCGACAATTTAGGCTACGTTCTTGATTCCAAAACACCTAAAAAGACTGTCTATTTCATGTATAAGCCCTGAAAGAAAATCTGAGTTTTTCAAGCAATACTCTATCACAGTAAGAAGTCACTCAGATGTGTCACTATTATGAACGAAGCCATCATGTTGCGCTGCTGGAGACTAGCTGCTGAGGAAAACTTACAATAAATTCATTAACCCATGACAACTAAGTGACGACAAGTACTGTGTGCAAAGTAAACAGGATTACTAGAGTAGGGGAGAAACACGTAGGAAGAAAAAAAAACTATGGAACCTATCTGAAAGGTAAAACTATGTAATTTCTAACATACTACACAAATTTGTCCAGACAAGCCACTGCCACACTGGCAAAAAGGAATCAAAACAATCACCAAACATGCTATGTATGACTAATTTTTATTTTCTTCAGTTAAGTAAAATATTTCTGAGCATGGTGAGTTGAAGCCAATTAGCCATGATAAAGCTTAATACCAAATGACTAAGAAAAATCAAAATCACACTTAAAAAAAAGAAGACCAGAGAATAGTTGAAAGAATTCCAAAATCCTAGTCCTATAAACACATGTAATGTTTTCCAAACCTTTAATAATAAAAGGTTTCACTATGTTAAACAAAATGGCAGCAGCAACTCCCCTTCACACAAACTCTAAATGCACATACAAAGCAAGGGTATATACACAAGACAAAGAGAATATGGGGAGAGGCTGGGGCAGAAGGTGCTTATCTAGGAATAATCTTTGCACTTTAATTATAAAAGATAAACATTATTAAAAGAAAAAACTCTATTTACATTTTAGGAGTATGTTTGATTTTACAAAACTAGAATTTCATAACGAGCTGACATGATCAATTATTTTCATATGACATTAACTTCTTCTCAAGCACAAAACAAACAAGTTTAAGAAACATCAAATGTAACTTAAACATAAATGACACATCCATGACTTTCATTTATTTCCCATGTCAACTCAATTAGGTCTTACAGACTTCCAGTTTCTAGCCTTTGCCATTACCAACACTCCAATGGACTTTTACCATCTGAATCTTTAGACAGTTGCTCCAGAAGCCACATGAGCAAAAACTGATAAATATATAAAAATCTGTATTAGATGAGCATCAAAATGATAGTCATGTATTATAAGCCAAAGAATAACATAGGGCTTCCCTGGTGGCGCAGTGGTTAAGAATCCACCTGCCAGTGCAGGGGACACACGTTCGAGCCCTGGTCCGGGAAGATCCCACATGCCATGGAGCAACTAAGTCCGTGCGCCACAACTAGTAAGCTTGCACTCTACAGCCTGCAAGCCACAACTACTGAGCCCTCGTGCCACAACTACTGAAGCCCGCGTGCCTAGAGCCCATGCTCTGCAAGTAGAGAAGCCACCACAATGAGAAGCCTGCGCACTGCAACGAAGAGTAGCCCCCGCTCGCCGCAACTAGGGAAAACCCACGTGCAGCAACAAAGACCCAACGCAGCCAAAAATTAAATAAATTTATTTTTAAAAAAAGAATAACATAATACATGAGTCATTCTGTAGACAGATGACTGACTGACTGATAGAATAAAGAGCAGAAAGCCCTGAAAGTAGAATGTCAACTTATAAACTTAGATGGGAAGAGAGAAAAAAACTCATTTTGTAACCCTCATAGTAATAAATGATTCAGGCAAGAAACATTAATGGATACTAAAACTAGTTCTAATGGGGAACAACATATTCATATAGTTCAAAGTATCTCTCCAAAAATTAATCATTAATTGTAAAGGGACAAATAATAAGTTTATGGTAGAGAACCTGGCAAATTCCACCTTAACCAAGTGATGCTAGGTAATTTCATCCATGATGGAACAAGCTCTCATCAAGTGTCCCCTGAAGTGATACTGTGACAATTTTATTCTATTTTCACCAAAAATGCATAAACTGAATCTGATCACATCAAACAACCCCCAAGTGGGCAACACACTACAAAATAAAATGTTTATACTTTTCAAAAATATTAGTGCTATAAAAGATGAAGACAGGCTGAGGAAACTGTAAGTTTTAAGGAGTCATGAAAACTAAATGTAATGCACGATCCTCAACTGGATTCTAAACCAAGGGGGGAGAAAAACGGCTATGAAGGACATTACTGGGACAATTAGTGAAATCTGAATAGCTGATGGCATCAATGTTAAACTTCTGGAACTTGGTTAACTGTATAAGGTTATGTAAATGAACGTCCTTGCTCTTAGGAAATAACACACACTGAAGTATCTAGGGATACGGCTCCTCTTAAACGGTTCCCCCAAAATAGTGTGCGCACGTGTGCGTGTGTGTGTATGTAGGAAAAAAGGGAGGAAAGAAGAGAGAGAGATGGGGGGAGGGAGACAGAGGGAGAGATGGATGATGTACTGCTGGATGGAAAGATACAGAGAAAGAAAATGTGGCAAAATGTTAACTGGTGAATCTGGCTGAAGGGTATACAGGAGTTCTTTACACATACATGTGTGAGAGAGAAATATATGGGAGTTCTTGTATCTTTTCTGCAAGTTGAAATTTTTCACAATTAAAAGTTTAAAAAATCTGTGTTTTAGAAAAAGTACCCAAAAAGTCAAGAAAAAGGTCAAAATGGGGAAAATATTTAATTCCTATCACAGGAGGGAAATTTTTTCCTACTTTATAATAAAGAATAATGAGCTCAAAAAGGATTTCCATTCTAAAAATACAAAATAATTAATACAGAGGAAAAATGATGTGAATATATAGAAAAGTGTTTATACTGTATTTACACTGCATGTGTCTGCACTGCATATAAGTAGAAATGTGTTACCATATACCAGCAGATCGGTAAAGACAGAGTAACAAGCCTCAAGGTTGTTGAGAAACAGGCACTATATTATACACTGCTGGCTAGAATACAAATTGGTATGTTTTTCTGTAGGGGGAATAATACCTTTCAAAAGCAAGCCTAGACATATACCCTTTGACTGAGCAAAATAGCTTCTAGGAATTTATATTAGCTCACAAAAGTAGTTTATAAAAATGTGTTAACTGATTATATTGTGGAAAACTGGACCAACAAAATCCATCAAGGAATGATTAAATAAAATATGGTAAACTATTACACAGAAAGATCACACAACCACTAAAAAGTTAATTTATAAAGTTAATTTACTGACATGAAATGATGTCCAATACAAAACTAAAATGGTAGGCTAGGGAATTCCTGGTCCAGAAACTAAGATACAGCAAGTCAAGCAACATGACCCAAAAAAAAAGGTACAACACACGTAGGTACAAAATGATCCCATTTATTTCTTTACTTTGTACATATATGTTAAGAAGTCAAATATCATAGTTAGATTATAGTTCCACTACCTTCTTATTTAAGCTTGTCAATGTCAAATTTTTTAATATGAAGCAAGCATAACCTTTATAACACACTTATTTCCATGTGACAGAGTAGAGGAAGAAGAGCGAGTCTACTAGGAACTAAGGAAAAGCTGTGCTGGCTGTGAACTCCCAAGGTCTGTCATAGCCAGGCAACACTAGGCACTATACTAGCCCTTCCTTTCCCTATCCTTCCATCCCTTTTATTTATTCAGGCTTCATTCTAAAGAATTAACAACTTTAAATGTTTTCAGTAAAGACAGTGTGCATTTTAAAAAATTTCTCTTCAAGATGATTCTATCAATTATCCCACACACAAACCATCCAACCACAAAGCAGCCACACCGATGTTGTTTAAGATATGAACACAACTGAACTCTCTGGCAAGTGCCTGAAGCCTATGGTAAAAATAAAAGACAAAAAATATACAATGCAAACTCCTTATAATAATCGGATTCCAGACTAATAGGTAATAAGAGATAAGAACAGTAATGCAAAGAAAACATTTTGCAACCAATTATTTTTATACTTAATTTCTAGAGAGTCCAAGCTCACTAGTCAGAAATTTTTTTTACATGTTTTCAAATTGCCAACATATAGTATCGCTAAATATATGAAACTACATGTGATTCCCTAAATAGTCCACTCATTCTTTTATGCTTCCTTTTCTTTCTTTCAAAAGTACATATTTCTGTAATTAGTGGTGATAGTTGCACAAACCTGTGAATACACTAAAAACTACTTAATTATACACTTGGTAAGTTTTATGATATGTAAATTTTTTTTTTTTTTTTTTTTTTTTGCGGTACGCGGGCCTCTCACTGCTGTGGTCTCTCCCGTCGTGCAGCACAGACGCGCAGGCTCAGCGGCCATGGCTCATGGGCCCAGCCGCTCCGCGGCATGTGGGATCTTCCCGGACTGGGGCACGAACCCGTGTCCCCTGCATTGGCAGGCGGACTCTCAACCACTGCGCCACCAGGGAAGCCCCTGTAAATTATATTACACACACACACACACTTTTCTGAAACGACCTCCCTGTTACCATGAGACAAAACTCTTAGCTCTGTTACGATCCTCGTCATCTTCATATACTGAGGGTTGGCAAACAATTTTTAAATAGAATGTAAGAAGCACTAACCATATAATTGATAAAATAGATTTCATTAAAACTAAAAACTGTTCTTCAAAAGATCTCATTAGGAAAGGCGAGAAGGATAAACAAAGACAGACTGGAAGAAGGCATTTACAATATACATATCTGACAAAGGACTTGTATCCAAAATATATACGAAACTTTATATAATAATAAAAGACAAATCATTCAATAAAATAATAGAAAAGGGCTTGAATAGGCACTTCATCCAAAAAAGGAAATTCAAATAGCCAAAAGCCCATGAAAATGTGTGCAACGTATCATTACTCAGCAGGGAAATAAAAATGAAAGCCACAATGGGATGCCCCTACACAGACACCAGAACGGCTGAGATCACCAGGATGGCAAATACCAAGACACAGAGCAACTAAAACTCTCATTCACTGCTGGTGGTAACGTAAAGTGATATGACCAATCTGAAAGAGTTTGTAGTTGCTAAAGCTAAATATGCTATATTCTATGACTCAGTAATTCCACTCCTAATGATACAACGAAGAGAAATGAGATGAGTACATGTGTGCCATCAGAAGACATGTAGAACAGTGTGTTTAGGACAGCTTGATTAATAACAGCCAAAGACTAGAAAACCAGGAGCAGAAGAATGGATAAACTATGGTTTATTGGACACTGGAATGCTACACAGCAGTTTTTTTTTAATGACTGATACCTACAAGGACAAATGTCACCGCTATTTTGTTGAGTGAAAAAAAGCCAGACACAAAAGTTCATACAACTAAGCCAGGATGATAGAAATCGTAACATGGCCTGGGGGAAGGAGTAGAGGATGGAGGGGGATAGACTGGGAAGGGACATTGAGCAACTTGGTTTTACTGAAAATATTCTTCATCAGAATGGTAGTTACACAGGTGCATACAAACATACGCAACACACCTTTAAAGTGCTGAACACTTAAGTGTACTTTAAATACTTTACTGTACATTATATCATGTTACAACTAAAAAAATTTTTTTCAAAGGGACTTGCCTCAAGCATCATCACCTCATCACCTCCTCTCTATAGCCAACTCCCACTCACCTCCTACTACTGTTTTCCAGCCCCATTCATCACTAATTCATGTTTCCAGAGAACCTTTTGAAGGTCACTATAGTGACCTATAGTGACATTTCACTACTTAAATCTACTTACATCTGTATAAACCTAAAGATGTAAGTTCCCTGATGGGCAGAGGCCTGCCTTTCCTACTCACCTTGCTTCCCAAATGCCTAGCACGTTGCCATGTACTACAGACATCAAAAAATGTTTTTTTGATTCAAATGATTCCTATGACTTATAGAACAATGCCTCACTAAATCACACTCCATAACTTCTCTGCCTTTTAAAGACATTTTCTTCCCCCCCCTCCAATGGAAATCTTCTCTAATTT
>NW_020176571.1:14699298-14787700 GCF_003031525.2 Neophocaena asiaeorientalis asiaeorientalis | reverse complement strand
GGAATCCATTTTTAAAGGCTGTGAAATTAACCTGAACATCATAATCGACCAGCAACAGAATTGCTGCCTTAAAGAAAAATATATGGAAATAAAATGAGAAATGAAATGATTCTTTTACTTTAACAACAATAATCGCTTACATTTACTAGCTATATACTGTACAACTCTATGAGGTAACTATTATTACCAGTTATGTGTTAGATGGGAAGTTCAAAAAACTGTCCCAGGTCACGTACTTCAGGGCCAGGATCTGTAGTATGACTATAGGGAAGACTAGGGGGTTAACACTATAGGACCCACATGCCAGCAGAAGGCTCAATGAGACTATTTTAAAAAGAACAGAAAAAAAAGAAATCCAAATGGTTAAACATATGAAAAGATGCCCTACTTCATCAATAATAAAGGAAAAGCCAAACTACATCAGGGGAGCAAATTCCCTAACGGTCCAATGGTTAGGACCTGGCACTTCCACTGCATGGGCCTGGGTTTTGATCCCTGATCAGGGAACTAAGATCCTGCAAGCTATGAGGTGCGGCCAAAAAATAAAAATAAAAAACTACATCAGGATGCAATTTCTCATCTATTAGATGGGCAAAACCACAAAAGTTTGACAACACCCTCTTAGCAAAGCTGTGAAGAAGGCAGACACTCTAACATTGCTGATGAGGACACAACCCCTAGAGAGGGCAGTTTGGCAATATCTATCAAAATTACCAATGCTTATATAGCCTTTGATCCAACCACTCACATTATTTTGGGAATTTCTCCTACATATACAATTACACATGTACAAAATGACATATGTTCAAAGATTTATCACTGCAGTACTATTTGCAACAGGAAAAGACTAAAAACAACCCAAGTATCTATACAAGTTTGCTTAAATAAACTGCTACAGCAACACAATGGAATACTGTGAAACTCTTAAAAAAGAGAATATTGTCTACGAACAGATATGAAAAGATCTCTACTAGAAAGTATATTACAAAAGCAAGGTACACATACATACAATAAAAATGTTAATAACGGGAAACTTGGTATAGGACATATAGTAACTCTGCAATCTTTGTAATATTTCTATAAATCTAAAACTGCTCTAAAATAAAAAGCTTATACAAAGTAAGATACAGACAGTATATAGTTTATTAGATTTTGTGTAAAAGGAAGGAGAATGATCCTACATATGTATCTGCTTGTAGTTTCATAAAGAATTCACTACTAAGAACAATGGTTATATATTCGGGGGAGCGAAAATAAGGAACAAAAAAGGGAGCAAGATTTCTCAATTAAATTTTTTCTTTATAATTTTTTAAGTTGTTAATGATTGTCTTTTCCAAAAAAATTAAGTAATTAAAAAAAAATAACTCTACAAGAATAATCTCCTTCTCTAACGAAACCCAAGGGAAGTTTCTGGCACAGTATTTATATACCAGCAGACACTGTGTTAACTTATGAAACTTCTTTAAATACAAACTTTTAACCTCTACGGTATACACTTTCCATAGTTACAAACCAAAATATTTTAACTTTTAATGAGGATAAAAGGAAAAATGGTTTTTACAGAAAACTGCTCTTTGTACAGATTTCCCCAAATACATCTACTTGACACGGTAATTTACGACTGAGCTCAGTAGCATGACCTCAAAACTGAGTGAAAAGAATCAAACCCCTTAATGTTCTATGATTTTATTCTTTCATATAATAATCAGTACTGTTTGCTAATAAAAAGGTTCAAACCTATGACAGTGAGAAAATATAATTAGAGCACAAGGCATTAACCACAACCAAGCAATCTTAAAGACATACATTCAAGTCACTGATCTGCACACTAGCTGTTTTCAAGACCCTACCTTCACAGTGACTTTTTTCTGGTCTTCAAATTTTAAAAAATTAGATTAAATTATCTTTATCTTCATCTATTTTATAAATTCCATGCATCTATGGGAATGTTAAAACAAATGGTTCTTTAAAAAACTTTTAGAAGGGCAAAAGTATGCCCATTAAAAAACATGTTAACTTGAAGTGAAGAAAAAACTCACATACACTTACTTACCTTAAAAGGTTTGTCTCCACTGTGTGTCAGCATATGCCTCTGTAACCAACTCTGACTGGTTGACGGAGTGTTATATACTTTACAACCTTTCCATAAGCAAACAAATACCTGTTAAAAGAAGAGCCATAATTGTTTTCATCACTTATTTCAACAAGGACTTTTATTCCTTGTAAATTCAAATAAACATGTTGGAAATCTTCCAATTCACAGAGACATTTGTTGTACAACTCAATCAAAATGCTTACTGTAGATAAACTTCCTGAACTTCCAGAATGAGAGGCATAGTTTTAACCCTTCCCCATTAAGGCTGCTGTCCATTCCCTCAATAAGGAACTGATACACCAATCCCAAAGTGCCATTCAGAAGGAAATATACAAAATATTAACAATATAGCCCTAGGAACTAGAACCATGGACCATTATTTACATTTTTTGTATTTACTGCATGAGGGAACAAGCATGTATTAATTGTAAATATCAGAAATATATTAAGGTATAAAGAAACAATGAAAATAAATCAAAACAGTCAATTGGTGGACACTCATTCAAAGAATAAGTAAACAAATGATCCAATTACAGTCTTTCTGCTCTTGACTTCCTATTCTCAAATGTATACTAACACTACTTATGTTTATATTGTTCTACTTATTAAAAATGATTTCCAATTATCTTGCTTATGAAGCAAAATCTAATACTGAATGTTAAAATTAATATAGTTGCAAAAGCAATATCATGAGATACTTCTATCATCATAATAGATCCACATTCTTGGGTTCAGGCAACTGAGTGTGACTGGGTTAACTACTAACAACATAATCTTTTTCCTACCATTGAGGTATCAATTTTTTGACCGATTCTACTTTTATCAAACTGAACACTGAAAACTGCTCCCCATCATCAGTAAAAGAAGTACGAATCTACTGTAACCGCTACCTTCAAAAAACCATATATAGGCTCTGTTCTTTTCTAAGGTTAGAACAATTATAGATAGAGCCACACTCTGAAGATTATAATGTACTGCATATAGAACAGAACAAAGATACACACAGGACTGAGGAAACAATCATTAAACAGTAAGTGTAAAATAAAACTTTTTAGAAGTCTAGAAAAACAGTCTAAAGTAACTGAGATCAATTTTTACTCAAAATCATTTTACAAGACGACACTGCTACTGCTGTTTGATATGCTTAAAGAATGTTAGCGCATATCTTGATTCTACAACAGATTTGCTGGTTTCTTTTAGTTAAGCAGATATTGTAAGTCATAACATTTCCTCCTTGGTACTTAAAATTCCTGACCCTAATACATGTTTATAAAATGATTCTTAAAGTTACCAGAATTAAAAGCTACTTTTTAAATGAATGTAGACAAAAATTTCTTTAGGTAAATTGTAAAACCCACTGCAAAGTAATACAATGCAACCTGTAAAAGTCTAAGGAAAAGTCATAAGGAAAATTCCATTACTATTAGTAAAGTAAGATCAGTCAGATATACTCAAATACAGAGCCAGTAAGCAGCATAATTTACATGCTCAAAGGGAGCGAAAGAAAGCCTACTTTTACTAATTAGATTCCTTCTGCAGTAAAATGATACAAAAAGATTTTATATTAAAGAAGAGAGACACAATCTAAAGTCAGGAAGGGGTTTGAATGGATGATCTCATGGTTCCTTTAAGCTCTTAGGAAAAAACTAGCTCAGTTTTTCACAAAATGTGAACATGTAAAAGGGAAGCAAATGTCTTTGATATTTATTTTGTCTCAAATCAGTCTGCTCTTTCAAGATCTGTCTAAAATGAAGGCTATAATTTTGTATCCCATAATTTTTAGCCACATTAAATGTGCTAACATTTTCAATTTCCTCTGTTAAAAGGTATTTAATAAACAGAGGACAAAATATTCGATAAACGGTCCAAATACAAGAATAAAATATTTCTCATTTCTTGCAAAAGATATGACCAGCTTCGTGTTGTGTTCAGGAGATACCAGATTGGCAATCAAAACACAAAGTAACCTCCTAAGATTGATTCCACTTCCTAGCAGCATTCGGATTTAACCATTAGAGTCTAAAAATATCATTTTAAATAACACAGAGGTAACTCATTCGAGTCTTTGAATAATAATATCCTATTATCGCCCCTCCTCAAAATCTCCCTCTGGCCCTCTTCCCTCAAACACACCAAAGAACATATACAAAAGTGAACTTAATAAAATGACACATGTAAAATCACCCCTGCAACAAGAAACATAAACAGATTTCTTTCTGGCAACCGCTTTTAAAGTAAGAAATAGTTAAGACAGAAAAAAAACAGAACACTAATGGATCTTACGGAACCACTGAAATCCTACAAGTTCCCTGCCTACCAAGACTTACGTGTATATTAAGAGGACACAGGGGTTTGAAATTTGATTAGTAAAACAGCGCAGCCTCGTTTCTGAAATCCAGTCATGCACAGAAGTACGAGCCGAAGAACACAATTCTATTTTACTTAACAAAAAAGGTTAAATTTTTCTTGCTTTTTATTTTTTTTTTTATAAATTTATTTATTTATGTTTGGTGCGTTGGGTCTTCATTGCTGCGTGCGGGCTTTCTCTAATTGCGGTGAGCAGGGGCTACTCTTTGTTGCGGTGCGCAGGCTTCTCATTGCTGTGGCTTCTCTTGTTGCAGAGCACGGGCTCTAGGCACATGGGCTCAGTAGTTGTGGCACACAGGCTTAGCTGCTCCCCGGGATGTGGGATCTTCCCGGACCAGGGCTCGAACCTGTGTCCCCTGCACTGGCAGACAGATTCTTAACCACTGCGCCATCAGGGAAGTCCCTGTTTTTATTTTTTAAATACAAGAAAGTACTCTCATGATTCTTTTTTAAAAAGGTATATTCATAAAAGGTGTTTAAATGGTAAGTTCTTTTAATGTAGAATTAAGTATCCACCCACTTTGAAAGGGTCAGGAAAACCTAAACTCCATCTGATTTCATCCTTCAAATATAAAGTCCACATGACATGGCAACACAAACAGCTTACTGGAAAGTAAAGAAGTTTCTAAGCTGTTATATGACAGTTTTGTTTTTCCCAGGGCGAAGATTAGAGTGGGACGAGAAAAAGAACAGGAATTAATATAGTATTTAGATCTTACTAACTTACTGCTCCAGAAAAACTGTCATCTTTCAGTAATTAGAAACATAAAATCCTGCAGAATTACCAATAATTTCCTCATTTGTTTCTGTTCCATTATGACAGTTTAACACTTGGAGTAGAAAGAAGAGAAATAAAAATTCTTTAAAAATGTCATCAAAATCAGCTGTTTTCCACTATACATGAGGTACCTAGAATAGTCAATTTTATAGAGACAGAAAGTAGAATAGTGGTTACCAGGGGTTAGCGGAAGAGACGATTAGGGAGTTATTGTCTAATAGGTACAGATTTCAGTTTGGGATAATGAAGAAGTTCCAGAGAATGACAGTAGTGATGACTGCACAACAATGTGATGTACTTAATGCCACTGAACTGTACATTCAAAAACAATTAAAATGATTTCTTTTTAATTTCCCTTCCAAGAGGTCGTTTTAAAAAAAAAATGTTCCAACCAACAACTACTCTATTGTAGATGAGGTCGGGCGCGTTCAGGGTGGGACGGCCGTAGACACAACTATTCTATTTTAAAGCACAAACTAGATCAAGATTTCCTGTCTTATCTAGCAGTATCAAGTTTTCAAATTCTCATTCACACTTTCATTCTGAAAGCTTAAGTCTAGATATCAAAGACTGATATGTAGAAATAAATGGAAACTATTTTCTTCATTTAGCTGATCCTTTACGTTTGTAGTTTAGCAACTAATGTCCTTCAAAGATCAGGGCATCTTTCTGAAGTCAAAATAGCATTACTCTTAAAATTAGCCAGAAAAATCTTATTATTTGTAATAAAGTAATTTTATGAATAAGCATTCAAGAAATGACATGGGGGAGGGGGTTTCCATTTCAGCAAGTTTATAGTTACTGTAGAAATACCACAACTTCATGCCTAGCTCTGTAATATCAGTAAGACATGTGCAGGTGCAGGGATTACATGATACATTCAGACTGTTAACTCCATTTTTTCTTCAAATCTGTAAAAGGCAAAAAACATTCTCCTAAAGGCTGTGTGCCAACTCAACTTGTAGGATCAAGACTTAGAAATTCTCCTATACCTCCTAAGAGATCGCCTACATAGCTTGGGATCCTATATGCAGTTGCCAAGTCAAGTGACTAAAAAGCATCATGCCATGGTTCAAAAGACTACCTTAGTGATATATACAAGCGACAACAAGCACTGGCTCACAAAAGGTAACTCTGTAATGACCAAGAAACCAACTTGGTTAAGACAGTTTCACTAAAAATCTGAGATATATATATGGGGGAAATAAAGACTGTTACCAACGGAGCTTAACCACTGAGCTGGGTGGGTTACGCAGTGAAAATACCATATGATGGGCACAGTTCATTAATACACGCTTTGGTGTCTACCCAGACCCCATATACATTAAATCTAATAATATGACAAATGTTTACTTATCAAGTAACTAAAAGATTGCTGAAACATTGTAACATATTGTGATAACAGCAAATATCTCTTAAAAGAAATTTCAAATGCAACACCATTGGTAAAAACGTGAGGAGTGCCTGTTACGGTTGCGTGTTTAAAAAAAAGAGATCAGTAATACAATCTAAATATCAATACCACCATGGAAACAGTTACCCACTTATTTAAACCAAGAAGATTTTAACCATTTTAGTATCAGTATATCTCAAAAGTGATGGCACACTGACAGGCAACGTGTGGCCTAATAAATTATCTGTACTTACAATGTGACATTAATTTCTGGAAAACATACTAAGTATGGTTAACCAAGACATAAACCTAGATAAAGTTGAAAAAAAATTATAATATTATCAATTTTATAAATATTTTGGTCCATTACACTGTGCTTCACCTAATCTGCTTTAGCTCTTTATTTACTATTCAATAAAAAGTATATGAACTGACACAACTAAATGGATCCCTGAAAGAATACAGGTCAATACTAAGCCAGCTCTGACAAGACTTGGGAAAGATGATCAATTATCACAAATAATGAGTACAGATTGCCATTTAACATGACTGTTTATACTAATCCTGGTACCAATAGTTTCTCTAGTTAATTTCAGCATCAGGGATAACTCAAGACCACTCTAACAACAGAAATCCCAAACAGTGCCAACTCCTAAATGTCCTCAACTCAAAACATCAGAAGCTTGAAATACATAGTATTCATTTACAATACTCCCACTGTATTGTAGAAAGTCTAATTTCTTCAAAGTAATATACCTAAGAGCAAATTAAAATCCAACACATAATATGTTCTATTTAATTTGATTCCATCAAATATGTGGGAAGTAAATAAAAGGGGAAAAAAAAACATTTGAAAAAAATAAACCCTGTGTAAAAGCAATCCCAAATTACTTTGAAAAAAAAAAAAAAAGCCTAACTAGCAATTATAAATTAATAAAACTAATGAAAACAGGGAGTGAAAAAAAGAAATGACAAAACCAACCCCTCCTCGCTGACCATCTACATGTATGGAACGGATGTGATCTGCCAGATCTGGACTAGAGTTGAAGGAAGCCTGGCACTGGTCCCAACAACAATTATAGGCAATATTTTTGCTTGAAGAAGTAGTGCTTCCTTGTCCATTCATCATTGCTGGAGTTGAACGCCCACTGGAAATTGTGCTGTCTACATCCATTATAGTACTGCTTATGCTACAAAAGAAGAAAAAAGGCTGTGTTATTCCTAGAAATTCACTAACATGAATATGATCTTATAAATAATTAAGATTACCACTTGACATTCTACCCCATAAAGCATACTAACCATATTTTCCATTAGAAAACAACACTGCTTTAAAATTATTTAGTTTCAAGTAATTATTCTCTGAAACTAAATTTCAAATAAATATTATTTGCAATAAAGTGCAAATCAAGGTAAGAAAAGCTAGTTCCTCAAAACCAGATACGGCATAATTTGAGCAACTTTTGGCAGACATGAAGTCCCCAACACCATACCCTACCGAAAATAAACCAAACCACACACACACACACACACACACACACACACACACACACACACAGCTCTTCACATTTCATCCCTTCCACAGTTCTAAAAGGCATGATAAAGTGATAGATTCCAACTGCAAATAATTCAGAATCAAAAGATTATCTTTACAGTTCTGCAAATCACTTGTTGATCTGAAATCTTTTCTTCTGTTCACTAATCTGAGAATACAACTGCTATCACATCCTACCTCTTTCCATCTCAAAGAAGTTGGGAAATTTTGCTGTATTTTCCCTTCTTAATAATAGGCAGAAGAGAGAAATCTGAGTGCAATAAAAGTTTCTCTGATTTTACCAAAGTCTAAATGAGAAGTACTTTCCTGGCCCTCATTTTTTTTTAAACTCCTATGCACCAAAAAGACTGAAAATGCCAATCAAGCCCTTTAACTTTTTATTTACTAAACAAATTATTACATGTTAGTAATTCTTTTATTTACTAAAAAATTATTACATTAGTAATAAAAGTAATAAATAAAATTGAGTAATTTTGAATGTTCAAAATTTCACATCATAATAAAATGTAATACTGTCTTCATCTTAAAAGCAATTCATTTTCTAATTCTTTTTTCAATATCTTCTCCAAAGAGAAATTACATGGACATGGCATCAATCACAGAAGGACCAACAGTAAGAATGCCTCAGATTAAATCCATTAAAAGCTATATAACTGCTTGTAATTTAAGTACCAGTAAATTATAAAATTGATACTAACTTTTAAGGGGTATGCTTCCCTACCCCCAAGCTTTTATTATAGAAAATTTCAAAAATACAGAAAAATATATCTAAACCTGAACTCAGATATAGACAACAAGCTAGTGGTTACCAGTAAGGAGGCAGGAAGTGGAGAGGAGCAACACAGGGGCAGGGGATTAAGAGGTGCCAACTACTATGTATAACATAAATAAGCTAGGATAAACAAGGATATATTGTACAACACAGGGAATATTGCCAATATTTTATAATAACTAGTAAATGGAATATAACCTTTAAAAGTTGTGAATCACTATGCTGTACACCTGAAAATGTATATAATACTGTACCATCAACTATATCTTAATAAAAATAATTAAATGTGAACTCAACAATTAACACTTTGTGCTGTTTTTTGTTTTTTCGTTTTTTTGGGGTCTTTTTGGCCATGCTGCGTGGCATGCGGGATCTTGGCTCCCCAACCAGGGATCGAACCCTCACCCGCTGCATTGGAAGTGCAGAGTGTTAACCACCGGACCACCAGGAAAGTCCATGTCCTGTTTGCTACATTGCTATAACTTGTTTTTCTCAATCATCTGCAGGTTGCAAACATAATACTTCAACCACAATTATTTCAGCACATGCCTTCTAAAAACAAGAACATTCACCTGTAACCACTAAAACCTTATTTGTTCACACCCAAGAATTAAACTGAACTTTTTAAATAAGCTTAATAATGACTTGTGTCTAACATCAAATGCACCCATTTTACAAAGATAACGAAAATTTTTTTTTTTTTTTTTTTTTTTTTGCGGTTTGCGGGCCTCTCCCGTTGCGGAGCACAGGCTCCGGACGCGCAGGCTCAGCGGCCTAAACCCCCCCTTTTAAAAAAAAAACGAAAATTTTTTTTTTTTTTTTTTTTTTTTTGCGGTATGCGGGCCTCTCCCGTTGCGGAGCACAGGCTCCGGACGCGCAGGCTCAGCGGCCTATGGCTCACGGGCCCAGCTGCTCCGCGGCATGTGGGATCTTCCCAGACCGGGGCACGAACCCGCATCCCCTGCATTGGCAGGTGGACTCTCAACCACTGAGCCACCAGGGAAGCCCACGAAAATGTTTTTGTAGGATGTTTCAGATGTGAAAATGTCTCAGATTTCCCTCTGAAGGATATTCACGTATTTAAGTCCATCTGGCTAACTATCTACCAGTCAATACATAGATTCTAAACTGCAACTTTAAAACTTCATTCTAAAACTCTGTAATCTCAAGAAAACTCTCCAAAGTGAATCAATTGTTGAAAACCTGAAAATATACTTATATACTGTTTGTTTTTGCAGGAATAAACTGTAAGTACAGCATATACTGAAATACAAGTTTTTACTTGAGCACTAGAAATTTCAAGTCTCATGAGGCCCTTATCTGCCAAATGGTTACCTATTTTCCTTATCACTTGCTTCATATATACTAAAACATTTCAACTGTAAAGTTCACACTTTCGTAAACCATACTAATTAACTCCAAAGGCAAACAAAATATTAACAATTTTAAGTGCAATACTGTCTACGTGCAGTATTATTCACTTGAAAAATAGTACTTCATGTGGGTATGGATCCTCATAAAAGGAGAACATAATGCAGGTGTTAAAGGACATGAAATTTGTCTACCATTGGCAACAAGCTGCAAATGCAATGGCAGAGGAGATAAAGGGCAGGTACCCTACCCTGGAAGACGCAAGAGACACTCCACAATTGGGCAGCATCCCCACAGAGCCTCCCAGAGCCCAGCAGGGCAAACTGGAGTCCTGCCTCATGATCCCTTCTTGACTCCTCCAACTTCTAGAAAGTGTCTAATCCTAAACCTCCAGGCTACCTTTTGGCTCCAGATCCATGCCGGAATCAGTGGTTCTCTCCAGTCTTAAGACTGATAAAGGCAACAGTCCTGATGCAGGAGAGCACCGGAGACGAGTTACAAGCAATTTCTGATTTTGACAGGACCCTGAGATAGATATAGATTTCATAGAAAGTCCTTCTTCCTATAATAGTAGGATAACAAGATGCTCAGAACTAAAAGGTGACATTCCACCTGACCTTGTGTCTAGGTTCAAGCATATATTAAGATTGTTCATTCAGTTAGTTCTCTTCCCAATGAACTTACTGATTCTAAAATGTGAACAAAAGCAGCCTGGTATTTTTAAGAAAACCTAAGCCAGAAAAAGCACTCACTCTATTCAGATAGTTTCGATAATTTAAAGCAGTGCTGTTCAAACTAATATGTGTATGAACATCTGTGAGCTTATTAATCGCAGATTCTGATCCGGAGGTTTTGGCATAAGACTTGACATACTGTATTTTTAGCAAGAGCCTACTTGTTGATGCTGCTGCTACAACATTTTAAGTAGCAAGACTCTAAAAGATCTCTTTCATTATTATTACCCAACTGAAACTGACCAGACTATCTAAGGAATTGTCTCATATTGTATATTGTAGAATAGTAAGCTAAAGCAACCACGTGTGTGCGCGTACGCGTACACATACACACACACACGATGACAGAAAATCCGTAAGTTTAAAAAAAAACAAAAAACCACACACACATTGTTAGAGATTCCTACGCAATATTTAGGGAAGGATGTAAGACATTTTTAACATAACAACGTTCCCTTTTTCCTCTTTTCCATGGGCCTTGTTAAGAAACTATCTGGCAGAGGCAGACCCTAACCTCTAGAGTAACTACATGGATTTTATGAAAATGGTTTCCCTTGAGAATTCAAGGGCCAGTTCACACATACACACAAGAATAGCCCTTTTCTGATAACTCAAATTACTTCCAAGCAAAACATATGGTTTGGTGGACGTGCCCACTGTCAATAGGGCTATCAACACTGACAAGATCAGCTTGCTAAATGACAAGATACAGGAGCAGAGGAAGCAAAATATGGATGCTATGTTATGATAGAGAAGGAAGAGACCATGGTCTTGATGTAGCAGTAAGAAAAGTTTGCTGACATGGCTTCAGATTCCACACTGCAAATAATCTTAAAAAGACTATCACTTGTCAAGTTTTGGTATATTATCAAATAGCCACACAATTATCTTAAAAAGTATATTAAAATACTCCTTCCTTTTCCAACTAAATATCTGCCCGAGGCCAGATTTTCTTCATACAGCTCAACCAAATCAATTCATTGCACCAGGCTGAATGCAGAAGCAGATATGAGAAACTAGTTGTTAAGCCAAACATTAAATATAAAACAATGTCACTCTTCTGTTTTTTTTTTTAACTGAAAAAGTTATTTTGCATTTAAAAAAACTTCCTGGGACTTCCCTGGTGGCACAGTGGTTAAGAATCCGCCTGCCAATGCAGGGGACATGGGTTCGATCCCTGGTTCTGGAAGATCCCACATGCCACGGAGCAACTAAGCCCATGCTCCACAACTACTGAGCCTGAGTTCTAAAGCTCGCGAGCCACAACTGCTGAGCCCGCACACCATAACTACTGAAGCCTGCGCATCACAATGAAGAGTAGTCCCCGCTCACCGCAACTAGAAAGCGGCACACAGCAACAAAGACACAACGCAGCCAAAAAAAAACAAAAACCAAACTTCCTGTTACATATAATTGGTTTATTTTTAGATTAATGTTTTTAATGTTCTCAATTTTGAATTTTGATCCTGTAACAGTGATAAATGTAACGTCCATAAACAAGCTCTATGGTTTCTTCAGTAACTTTTTTTTTTAATATATTTATTTTATTTTTGGCTGCGTTGGGTCTTTGTTGCTGCGCGTCGGCTTTCTCTAGTTGCGGTGAGCGGGGGCTGCTCTTCATTGCAGTGCACGGTCTTCTCATTGCGGTGGCTTCTCTTGTTGTGGAGCACGGGTTCTAGGCGTGCGGGCTTCAGTAGTTGTGGCGCACGGGCTTAGTTGCTCTGCGGCATGTGGGATCTTCCCGGACCAGGGCCTGAACCCGTGTCCCCTGCATTGGCAGGCGGATTCTTATCCACTGCGCCACCAGGAAAGCCCTTTAGTAACTTTTTTAACAGCTTTACTGAGATATAGTTCATATTCCTCAATACTTAAGAAAGCAAAGGTGTCCTTACAAGCAAAATGTTTGAGAACCACTGATCTAGACTATATTTAAAGCAAGGCTTAAAGGTCTCTCTGAAATAGATTGGAAAGAGTATGTTTCTGACCTGGAATATTTTTATTTTATTCTAAGGTTAACTGCTGAATTTGAAATTCAGTTTGAGGTCAAACGGGTAGGGGCAGCCTTATCTGCAATCTACTTTTCAGTTATCTGTGAGAAAACTCATTTGGAGTATGAATTTTCCTTGGTAACTCTGAGTCCTTCTCTTTCTAGGCTACTGAATGTGTAACTTTAAAGGAGGACTGAGGACAGGAACCTGAAGGGGATACAAGTGTATAATGTGAAATCAAATATAATTTACTCTTGTCATCAAAAAACTAAAATATAAGAATTTCAGAATTTCCTATAAATATGTCATTAATTAGCAAAGCTGCAGCTCTGCACTGGTGCTTCTCCAACCCTAACTTAGGCCTCCACTTGTCCATTCATATAAAAATTAGGTCTGCAGGGCTTCCCTGGTGGCACAGTGGTTGGGAATCCGCCTGCCGATGCAGGGGACACGGGTTCGAGCCCTGGTCTGGGAAGATCCCACATGCCGCGGAGCAACTGGGCCCGTGATACAGAAATGAAGACCCAACACAGCCAAAAATAAATAAATAAATTTATAAAAAAAAAAAAAATTAGGTCTGCAAATCCCATATCTTATGCTTTATCCAATTAAATGCCTTCCAAAAAGACTCACAGTTACTTGCTGAATGCTCTCTTCTACTAGGGGACTAGCCAGGTAGCTGGTAACAAATCAAAGAGCTGACATGAAACGATATTAAGAGTTTTATTGCTTGACTTTAAGATTCTAGTCACTTTGGGACTGACATATATACATACACTAATATTTATAAAATAGATAACTAATAAGAACCTGCTGTATTAAAAAAAAAAAAAAGATTCTGGTCACTGCTGCATTTGTGATATGAAGTAAAGACAATTAAGACCAACCATTAAGTAATGGCATATTCCAAACAAGGTTTCCATACTGGTAATCCCCTTTCATAGCTCTTGGCCAGGAGAATTAAAGTGTATATGGAGACTACAGACAAGCTGCCCATGTCCACAAGTCACATATTCAAGATTAAGCAGCCAAAATAGAGTAAGAAAAAAACTGGATGCTAATACTGACATAAACTTGTATCATCCACAAACCTCACATGAAATTTAAGTTCATCTCAAAAAAACCCTCCTGTTCTGATTGACCTGACAAATTGTTAACTTTTTTAACTTACAAAAAAAAAATACTCATAAAATATCATTTTAATGTATCTTATACATTGGGGTTCCACATAAAAATTCATAACAGACCTCGAAATTGTCAAACTACTAACTTTTATATTAAAAGGTTAGAAACCACTGAGCTCTATTATGTACAGATTAAGTGCCATAAACTTTAAAAATGTAGTAGGAAAACAGAATGATCAAGGCATCTAGAAACTCTCTTCAGGATCTGGAAGTTACTGATTGAAGTTCCACAAAAGAACCCCCTTAATCTCTAAAGGATCGAGGCTGTTTCTGTTTTGTTTTGTTTTGGCTGCACCACGCGGCATGCAGGATCTTAGTTCCCCAACCAGGGATCGAACCCGTGCCCCCTGCAATGGAAGCAAGGAACTCTAACCACGGGACCGCCAGGGATTTCCCCAAGGCTGTTTTATTTTTGTTCTATCAGTGAAAAACACATAATCTTTAGGAAGCCTTCAGTTCATAGACTGTATCTGAATTATTATAAAATAAACATTCTCTCATTCTAACTTTTTAAGAATGGAACATGGTTCCCCATATGGACTGAAGAAAGTGCAACGAGGTACAGGGAGACAAAAATTCTACTGGTCTAAGTAAGGAACACTTAACAGGGTCAAGCGTTATAAACTTAGCTTTATTTTGTAACTGGTAATAAACTTTGGATAGATACAAGTATACTATATAGTTTTCAAAATACTTATCAAATTGTAGATAAACATAACCACACACACGGGATTCCTTATCTAATCATATAACAAGGTAAGCTATTATTTGGTTAAAAGGTGATGTTCCTTTCATCTATAATAAAACTGCCACTCAATACTAGAAAGACTACTCTGTGTCTCTCCCATACCTGTAATCAAAATTATTAAAATCCAGAACAGTACAAAACATGTAAGACAATCCTATATTTTTTAATTCAAGAAACTGAATCTAATTAATTCAATTAATTAAAACAAAGACCATATTCTATCATAGGCAGACTAAGGCATTTTGTGGAGATGTTAAGCCCTTATTGATGTCAAATTGTGCCAGTTGCTGGTCAACCAGTGGCAATCCTATATTTCTGAGAAATCTGAAGTTGTATGCCTGATATGATACAACTTTGAGTGAACTCTCTACTTCAATTATCCGTACCAGTCCTCGCCTCCTTTTGTTGGAAGAGACCATGATTTTGTGCCCTGCTCCTTATTCTAGGCATTGACAAAGGAATTAAAAGCTAAAACTGAATCCGTTAAAAGAAGAAACAGATACTTCAAGAAAACTATGAACTGCCTGCCTGTTACATCTTATGACTTTACCCTAAGGAAAAAAGGGATTATGTAACTTACTATATCAAAATTTGTATCACAAAAGTAAGGTGCTGTTTGTTAATCTGACTTCCCATTCTTTATCACAACAGCTAACAAGTACTGTTTGCTATATGCCCTGCATCGTTCTTTGCGCTTGTGTCAGACTGTATTTTCCAAAGACAGCCACCCCCATACACACAGCTTCCCACATCCTCTTCTTACAGCTTGGCATCAAGAAGTGAGGGATCTATACTACCTCCCCTTGAATCTGAGCAGTCCTAAAACTCTTGCAGAAGTGACACTGCCAGAACTTCCACAGCTGGGTCATCAAAGGCAATACAGCTCGGCCTGTCTCTCCTGGGACATACAGCTTGGGAGCCCTGAACTACTTACTTACCCTATGAAGAAATCTGGCTCCCCTGAAGCCACTGTGCTAAAAAGATCCTGTGAAGAAAGTACACAGAGCTAGAGAGAGATGCCAGGAGCCCCAGCTGTTATAGCTCCCAGCTGTTTGAGTCTTCTCAGCCCAGGCACCACACACGTGACAGCTTCGTGAGCAAGCGAGCTTTCTGGTGACTGCAGTCCCCAGACTTTACACTGCTCCAAGCTGCCAAGCCCTGCTCGGACTGTAGATTTGTAAGCAAAATAATGTTTTAAACTACTAAATGTTGGGAGTCGATTGCCACGCAATCATAATAACCGGAACAATGCCTGATGTGAATTAACTCATGTAACGCTTACAGCAACCAAATGAGGTAATTACTCATTATTTACTAATACTCAAGTTATTAGTAGCCTCATCTTACAGATAAAAGAGACTGAGCAGATAAAAGGGACAAAAACACAAAAATTATGTGACTTGTCCAGTCACACAAGTACAAAACATTAATGTCAAACAATCTATTTGCCACATTTATACAAAAGAAAAATGGTAAATTACTGATTTAAGAAATACTGAAATGCTGCCTATATTACATATCAAGATAACGTGACGGTTTCATCTGGTGTGCACACACAAGAAGCTGTTCCTTTGCTTTTGTACATCTACAGCACACACACACACACACACACAAAAGATATTTAGCATTACGTGTAATGTGACTCATTTGAACAGATGAGTTGGATGGTTTTACAAGATAAACTATTAAATTTGATTTCTACAAGTCAATTAGCTCCATGAAAAAAATTAATTCAAGGTCAGTCATACAAAGCAACACTATTCTCAGGTAGAACTTGTTCCAAATTTAGAACTTAGGCCACTGAACCAGATTATGAAACAAACAATGTCAGTGTAAAATCCAACTCCAGAATACTCCAGGAACAATGAGGGGACACTTTAGTTTTTATTTATCAAAAACAAAGAGTAAGTTATGAGATTGGTCTTAACTGGGATTAAGGAATTTAGACCACATCTGATTTCTGTAAGGCTGCCTGGTTTGGTCTTTCAAACTGCTGTGGTGCTATAGGCTTTCAGAGCTTTAAACTCAGAAACAATTAGGGGAAAAAAAAGGAAAGATAAGTGCCTAGTTTATTGTATGTGTTATATATATGCTCAGGTCAAACTTGCCTAAGGTCTTTCCTACCCACCTAAGGTGGAAGGAATTCTGCTTCTTTACGATCTGGTTGATCTGTACTGTGAGTCACCTATAAACCTCTTACTCAGAGTAAACTCCTAAACCTAGTTAGTGCCTTGCACACAGTAAATGCTCATATAGTTTTCAGTGACAAATTTAAGTAGGCTTTTTAAGGCAAGTAAAATATATGGCTTTGTCACACTGAGATAATCATTAAAATTAATTGGAGGCACAGTAAAAATCATTAGCCAACACCAAGACATTATTATTACTATTGTTACTGTAATTATAAGCTATTATCACTGTAATTTAAAAAGCTAAATGGATTTTTCTAATCAAGAAAAAGACTACTCTCTATCCCTACAATTATTTCTCTGAATAAAGACAAAAGATTTTTCCCCAAGACCCAGCAGTATTCACCAAATTGGCCAAAAGGGACTTTATGCAACAATGATGAAATATAGTTCATGGAAAACAAGTACGTTACATTCTTCTATCACCACTATGCACTGCGCACATTATTTTCAATTTGTTTCTCATCTCTAGTCTATGCCCTTTAAGATTACTCCACCCACGTTTTTCATCCAGCTTAAGAGATCAGCAAGCAATTATCTTCAAAAAGATTGTAATACTAGAAACATTCTACTTCAGTAAAACTACACTATAAGGAGTCATCTTTTACCGTCTTAAAAAGGTTTCCAGAAAAATGTCTATACACAATGATGGTATATTAAAAAATCTGCTATGAAAAACAATACCCATTTTATACAGAAGCAATCACATATTCATTTCGTGTTTTTTTAAGTTAGTGTTAAATCATAAAAATGATTTTATCGGATCATTTCAGTGTACCCATATCTGACAAGAATAACTACAGTAGAGTTCAACACCTCAGAAGACAAGTTCAAATGACTGCCAACAGGAATGTAAATCACTAGAAAGGCTATTGCTCATTAATCCCACCCTCAGTACTTTAACAAGTATTTATATATTCATAATTTTGTAATGACAAAAATTTTATAGTTTAGAAATGAACTAAGTGTATTTACTAAGAAATACTAATACCCTTCTGAAATCTGTGTTTTCTCTAATTGATAACACTTTATCTTTCTAGAAACTCAAAATACAAATGAAAACCAGAAAACAAGGGCTTTGAAAATTGTCAAAATTAAAGAAATAAAATGTCAATAAAGACTCTCTATTCCTCTAAAGACTGAATAACTATAATACTTTAAAAAATTACCTTCTGTATTTCATAGTCTTAAGAGGAATCCAGGTTACAAAGTCTAACTATATAATTACAAATGAGAATAAAGCCCAGAAATGCAAATGAACTCAAGCACCTAAGTTATTCTTTGCAGAAGAGAAAGGATGAAAATTAAAACAGGCGCTAATGTAAACTACTGATATTTTAATTAAACTTCCTTGGTCAAGGCTGTTACAACAGTCCTATAGGCAATGTAAGTGTAGTAGCTAAGACCGCGTCTAGAGCCAGGACTGCCAACATTCTCCAGGAGCTGTGTGACTGTAGACGAGACAGTCTGTGCGTGCTTCCTCACCTCACTGGTCCTGTGGATGAACTTCACCGACTGCTTTCAATAAGCTCAAGTCTCAGATTCTTAAGCAAACCAGACAATCAATAGTGGGTTTTCTTCTAAAACAGTGTGTAAATACATATTTTTCTTAAGAAACAAAATATAAGTTGGGGAATCCTGCTTTATAAAAATTATTCAAATAACCACAACTTTTTTCAAATACTGTTTTCACATATGCTGCTTAAAAAAACTGGGGGAAGAAATAAGGCATAGAATGGTTCAACTCCTTGTTTCATGGAGCCACACTAATAACAGTGAGAAAGAAGAAATATGTATCAGGTACATCCACATTAAGCTGAATTCAACCAATTACAGAGTTACTGAATATACAGTGTAACAGGTGAACGCGCTACAGGTAAGTGCTGGAAGTATAAATAGAACCTGATTTTAATCTTAAAAATGTTATAGCCTGGAGAAGACAAACACAAACACAAATGGATATTTCAATGCAACGCCATAAATACGAATTAGAATTATGGTGATTTTTGAACTCAGAAGAACCTAAAGTATCTTTGAGATCCTGGATGGAGCAAAGACACACCTGCAATATTTTGAGTTTGTCTAAAGGATAGGAAACACACACAGACACACACACACAGACACAGACACACACACACACACACACAACATATACACAGAATAGGTTCCTATTCTCAGGGAGTTGCTGGAAGTATAAATAGAACCTGATTTTAATCTTAAAAATGTTATAGCCTGGAGAAGACAAACACAAACACAAATGGATATTTCAATGCAACGCCATAAATACGAATTAGAATTATGGTGATTTTTGAACTCAGAAGAACCTAAAGTATCTTTGAGATCCTGGATGGAGCAAAGACACACCTGCAATATTTTGAGTTTGTCTAAAGGATAGGAAACACACACAGACACACACACACACAGACACAGACACACACACACACACACACACACACACACAACATATATACAGAATAGGTTCCTATTCTCAGGGAGCACACATTCCAGCAAGAGAGATGAACAGTAAATACTTACTCAAATTGTGATAGGGCCAATGCAGAACTTGAGTGCGGCAATGAGCCTAACAAAGAACTGGGGACAGTCTGCCTGAGAAAATGTTCAAGGTAAGACCTGATCGTGACTAGGAGTTACAAAAACAGAAGCTGGCGAACGGAAAAGAATGTGATTCACGATATGATACATATATTTATCTTCTGACTTCCATTAGAGCACTTGCCAAATCTACAGCAGATTTATCACATCTGAGCTCCAAATTTCTTTATACTGTTTAGTCCAAAACCCTCACTTTAAAGAAAGAGTCAATCTACAGCTCAGAGAAATGAAACGATTTGCCAAATATCCTGCAGGCAGTCTCTAGTAATGCCAGTACTACAATACTGATTATTCTCAATAAAGTATTCTTCCCACATTTTACACATGAAAAATGGGGAAATAAATGACACTGAATTAATTACAGCCCTAGGCCCTTTACATATTCCGTCTCATTTAACCATAACACTAAGATACTTCTTCTAGGGCTTCCCTGGTGGCACAGTGGGTAAGAATCTGCCTGCCAATGCAGGGGACACGGGTTCGAGCCCTGGTCCGGGAAGATCCCACATGCCATGGAGCAACTAAGCCCGTGCACCACAACTACTGAGCCTGCGCTCTAGAGCCCACGTGCCACAACTATTGAAGCCCGCGTGCCTAGAGTCCGTGATCCACAAGAGAAGCCACCACAATGAGAAGCCTGCGCGTTGCAACAAAGAGCAGCCCCTGCTCAATGCAACTCAAGAAAGCCCGCGTGCAGCAACAAAGACCCAATGCAGCCATACATAAATAGACAGACAGATACTACTTCTATTTTAAAGGTAAGGAAACAACTTCTGAAAAGTTAAATTATAACGCCAAGTCTTTCTGACTTAGAGGTTCATGCCCTTTCACTACCCAATGTTCCTTTAGCTGTTTTAGTGATAGATGTGTCTAGAAAAATATGGTGAAGTACTGTTCCAGTTAAATCTTCAAGAAAAAAACTTTTTACTCAGAAATAGTAACACTATTTCTCTTATTGATCACTCAGGAAATTAGCTTTTCTTTCCTTTAATTCAGTTTCCCAAGCATGACTTTTTCCCCAACTTCTACCCCAGCGCGAGTCTCTTTATTTCACACCTGTACTACTCCTACCACCTCCTAAATGGTCTCCCAGCTCCCAAGCTTTCCTTCTCTACCTTTGCCACATGCGATTAATTTTCCAGTAACACAAGTTTCATCATTCATTCAAAATATATTTCAAAATACCTAAAATGACTGTCAAGCACTGTGCCAGGTACTGCAGACAGTGCAATGTTCAAAACAGATGTAGTTCCTATTCTCAAGGAGCTCATATTCTAGGAAGAGAGATGAACAGTAAATAATTACTCAAACTGTGATAAAGGCAGTGCAGAACTTGAAGGGCTAGCAATGTGTCCAACAAAGAATCAGGGATAGTTTGCCTGAGAAAATGTTCAAGTTAAGACCTGATCATGACTAGGAGTTACAAACACAGAAGTTGGGGAGAGGCAAAGAATCCAATTCACAAGCCTATAGAGAGAAAGATGAGCAAATTTGTGTTGGCATGAAAGGTCACATTTTAGTCATTAATTCTTATTTCCCTGTTCCAATGTGGATCCTCTAATCTAGGCAGAAAGCTTTCTGAATATGCTATGCTCTTTCCTTCCTATGTTTCATTTCGGCTTCCTAGAAATTTCTTTCCATCACTCAACCAACCCTAAAATCCAGTCCCTCTCCCATCAAAACTTTAGTCATCGACTATAATACTCCACAGTTTTAATTTTAATGTACTGTGTCACAAACAATTTACAGGAAAACTAGAAAACAATGGAATCACCTTTTTAGTCTTCTCATTAAAAACTATCTGGGGATGCACATTTTTCTTATCACTAAAGAGGGTTAAATGCTAACCATCAGTAAATGCTCAAAAATGACTTTTTAAAAAAATAAATTTATTTATTTATTTTTGGCTGCATTGGGTCTTCGGTGCTGCACACGGGTTTTTTTCTAGTTGCGGCGAGCAGGGGCTACTCTTTGTTGCGGTGTGCGGGCTTTTCTCCACAGTGGCCTCTCTCGTCGCGGAGCATGGGCTCTAGGCACACGGAAATCAAGGCTGTGGCACGCAGGCTCAGTAGTTGTGGTGCACGGGCTTAGTTGCTCCACGGCATGTGGGATCTTCCCAGATCAGGAATCGAACCCGTGTCCCCTGAACTGGCAGGCGGATTCTTAACCAATGCGCAACCAGGGAAGCCCAAAAATGATTTTTTAAACATCTAAACATCTACCTGATCTCCTATCCATGCCCAAAATTGTCCGTTTAGTTCTAAGGTCAATATCACTATTACTTTCACAAATGTATACTATCAGTCATAAAAATGAACTCAGTATGCGGTTAGATAACTGCAGATCCATTACCATTACTAGAAAACATATCCCAAAACCTTTTAGTAATAGATCAGCAGCATTACTTACATATTAAAAACTATTAAAAACAAAACGTATTAAGAGGCCTTTTAGGTCAACCATATATGTTAAAGAAAATGATTAAAATGTAGATTTTGTAATGAAATATTTTGGTATAGCGTATCCTTTTGCAAGTTTCTGCAGCACTCATTTACAGATACTTGCCACACATTTAACAGCTGGTACAGTACTTTTGGCATTTCAGATCTTAAACTGCTTCAACCAAAGACCAGTGCTAGCTTGACTATTATCAGCTCTTGTTCACAGTCTGTCTCCCCCACCCATGACGTCAGGTGCTTTGTTTTACTCACTGTTGTGTACCCAACACCTAGAATAGTACCTGGCACATAACGGGGGTTCTATGTACATCTGTGGAATAAATACCTATCACATAATACATGCTTAGTAAATTGTGTGCGAAATACTGTACATGTAATCCCCATAGCTATCTTACAGGATAGGAACTATTACTGTCCCCCTTCCGCAGATAAGAAACCTGAAGTAGTAGAAAGACATTAAATAACTTAAATGACTGTCCCACGGTCACCCAGCTTCAGTGAGAGCCAGAATTCAAATCCGAACATTCTGGCTCATCTTGTACTCTTAACAACTTCTCTCCCTATACTTCTCTCCTTAACTTCAAATTTTCCATGTAGCTTTGATAGAATGTTGGGCATTTTTCTACAATAAATGCTTCTAAACAATGGTTTAAAAAAAAAAACCCTCGGGTGACTATCCACTTCAGATTTTCCATCCTTATACTTACTTTTAAAATAAGCTTTTTACAGAAATTTACAATTTCAAAGTTGTCCAATCATTTAAAAAGTATTTATTATGCACCTCTGGATCGCCTCTAAATTGGTAGTTCTTAACTTAGACCAAACCCTTTTTTTTTTCTTTTTTTTTGCAGTACGCGGGCCTCTCACCACTGCGGCCTCTCCTGTTGTGGAGCACAGGCTCGGGACGCGCAGGCTCAGCGGCCATGGCTCACAGGCCCAGCTGCTCCGTGGCATGTGGGATCTTCCCGGACCAGGGAACGTGTCCCCTGAATCGGCAAGCGGACTCCCAACCACTGCTCCACCAGGGAAGCCCTAGACCAAACCCTTTTAAGACTCTGAGAAAAACTGCTGACATCTTCTCAGAGAAACGCCCACATAAAATTTTGCATACGACCTCAAAGGCCTTACTAGAGTACACCCCCAGAGAAAAGCTGGCCTTAAACTCACTATACTACATACAGTGATCCAGCCAAAGGCACCAATTCCTGGCCCTCACTTTACAGTCTTCTTTATACAAATTCTACTGTAGGTATTTCAATTTAATTCTAATAATTGAGTACTCACCATATGCAGGTACTGTGCTAGACACTACAAAGATCTAAATGAGCTAAACTATCCCTGCTCTCAAAACTACCATGCTACAACAAAAAGGATGAAGCATTCAAGTGCTGTGAACAACATGGATTCTTCCAAACGGTCCACAGGGCTCCTTAACAGAAGTTCACGTGGACCTTAAAACACCTTCATGGTTAAACCTAACCCTGTCGTCTTGCAGTTGAGGAACGAAGGGTCAAAGATATTCCTTAAAATCATAATGTAAGTAGCAATGCTAAAATCTGAATTGTGTCCTTTGACTTTATTTTTTATTTTTTTTTTTTGCGGTACGCGGGCCTCTCACTGCTGTGGCCTCTCCCATTGCGGAGCACAGACTCCGGACGCGCAGGCTCAGCGGCCATGGCTCACGGGCCCAGCCGCTCCGCGGCATGTGGGATCCTCCCGGACCGGGGCACAAACCCGTGTCCCCTGCATCGGCAGGCGGACTCTCAACCACTGCGCCACCAGGGAAGCCCCTGTCCTTTGACTCTTGATTACAGGCTCTTTATACTGCAATTTCTACATCCCTACATAACAAAGCCAGAAATTGAGATGAAAAAATAAAGAAGAAATACAAGTACAGTAATTAAAAAGAAAAAATTAAAATCAAGTTTAGTAAGACCAGGAAAGAATTTGTTGTGGCATTTTGATGGGTTTTGAAAGGTTGTCTCAGTCAACAAAAATCTGAAGCATTTGTTATGTATCACAGTATGAATAAAAAGAAAAGTAGGAAAAATGTATCTGCTAAGTGAAGATGTATGAAGAATATGTGAGCAGGTATATTTAGGTCATAAAATGCCTTGGCTCTCTTTCTCTCAGATGACTTGCTCTGGGGGAAACTAGTTGCTATGTCCTAAGAACACAAAAACAGCCTTATGGAGACACTGACCTGGTGAGTAACTGAGGCCTCCTGCCAAAAGGTACATTAAGTGAGCTGATTTCCAGCCCCAGTCCAGCCTTCAGATGACTGCAGTGCTGGCCAACATTTTTGCTGCAACAGCAGACTCTGAGCCAGAACCACCGAGCTAAGCCTCTCCATTCTTGACTTTCAGAAACCACATGTGATACCAAATGTTTGTTTTAAGTTGCTAAATTTGGAGGATATATCTGTTACACAGCAATAAGTAGCTAATACAACAGGCAAGGTGTGACATCTCTAACTTTGTTTAGAGTCAATAAAGTTTTGTGCTAGGAATTATGGCAAAACCACACTTTGGAATTAAAAGTTTCAGAGCAATATGTAAGATGGATGAACTGGGAAGCATTTTGTCTTCCTGTATCCCACAATATCCAGTAGAGTCCTTCCTGCACACAGTAAATACCTATGCTTGGTAACAAACTAGATTACACACAAGATTTCCTAACTGATCCAATGCAATAGTCTCAATGTTTCTTAAAAGTAAAATGACCCCTTAGAATCTCTCCATATAAGTTCAATCCTGAAACCTATAGTTTTATTGCTTACTTTTTAGCACAGAGCCATACCTTTCTTAACTGAGAATTACAATCTGTAATCAATGACAACTGAGACCTGTTAGAAGCTCTTCCCTAAATTTAGTCAAAATTAAAAGGTAGCTTAAAACAGGGATTCTGGAGAGACTATGAACAGCTGCTTCAGAGTTGAAAAGTGAATGGTGAAAAGCAGTTCCATCATGAAGTATGAGCAAAATCTTACCTCTTATAAAAGTATTTTATTGCCTCAACCGTACAGAGCTTTAATAGGTCTTGATGATAACCTCAACATGCAGCCTTCTAATATTAACCCGATTTAAAAGGTTAGCCTCCATACTAGAAAAAGATCTTCCTAATCACATTACTGGGAAAGTGCACAACATAACCCTGTTTTCCCAGTGTCAAGACAACCTTAATACCTCAAAGTTTGCAACCTATTAGGCTGGTAATCCAAATTTTAATCCACAAAACAGTAAGGGCCTGTAGTCTTTGCTTATCATTAAGTTTCATACTAAATGCCCTTCCCTATCACCCCAACCTTATGCACGCACTCTTCACCTGACACCTGGATTTACCCAGAAAGTCTGATAAAAGTGGCTTTTTCAAAATAAGTCGTATCTTATATTCTAGATGGGAGGAGGGAACCGTAATAGAGACAAATAACCACAAAACAGAGGTTGTTATTATCAATTTGCTTATACAGATAAGCAACTGAAGAGTATTTTAATGTATAATCTGATTCAACAGGTAGAACTAATTTCTACACTAAAAATAGTGGCATTCTAAAATTCTATGTAAAAGTCAACTTAGCCTCTGAAATTAACTTAAAAGGTGGTAACTTTTTAAAAGGTACTTAAGCTTAGATTCAAAGTAAAATAAAATAAAAGCTAGTTTTTAGTGGCCTCACGCAGCTAAATATTCCCCTCAAAGAAAATCCCATTATCTTTATAACCAAACTAAAAGGAAACTACATATTAACTTTAAGGTTTTCTAACTTTACCACAATAAACACACCAATACATTTAGGCTGGTTCTGAATAACTTTCTCCCGGGAAAAACAATGTTTTTGGTACCAAGTGTGATTTAATCATTTTATAAATTAATCACTTTCACAACACTTCGAATACGTTTTGTAAACTGACTCCTTGGATCACAAGCTTTAATATCCAAATCTTTAAAGTTAGTTCTTTCTTAAAACGGAGCACTTACAGTTAAAAATATTTAAGATAATTTCAACAACTTACAAAGTATGTTAGATAAACTCAAAAGTATAAACTAATTTCAAACTGAAAGAAAAACTCAACTGGCATTCTAATAGAAAGAGTAAATTCTAATGATAATAAAATCCTTGCAATAGGATGCCTCATGTTTCTAAAAAGCACTTTAAAACCACGATATCCACCCATTAGTTACAAATATAAAGACTTCCTACCGTGAAATCAATCTATAAAATCCGGAGATTGATGTAATCTGCAGGACAGTTTATAAGAATTATGAATCCTCTGCAGATTTAAAATAACTCTTAAAAAAAACTCAAAGGCATAAAAGGGGGAGTTTCAAAATTAAGATTATCAAGACCACAACCAGTTTCACTATCACATAAGGTTTTTTCGTACAAGTGATAAATTTATTACCCTGTAATGGTAAAATGATTACAGTGTTTTGTAGTCTCTAATGTTTAAGCATCAAGAAAAGCAAGTACATTTGGTTATCAGGTTTTAACTTTATTTGGCACCAATATCTTACTCCTTACTCTGAAATATTATGTAAAAATTACATATTCAAGTGAGTATCTAATAAAAATGAAGTCAAAACTCCACTTCCTGAAATACTGCTTGGCCAATTACTATCTCTTAAAAGGACTAGTAGACAGATATTAACTAAAACAAAACAAAACAAAACGCCAAATACCTGGCACATCCTGCTTATAGCTATTTAAAGTGAATTATTCTAACTCTTGTGAAGTGGAAATAGCAGAGAACCTTTGTTCAGATCCAGCTCCACCACTTCCATTCTATACTTATTGTCTTGAGTCAGACACTCAACTTGCTTCTTCGTCTCTTAAATGGAAGTCAAAATAATACCTACCTTGTGCCAGAGTTGTGGAAATAAAATGATTAAGGCATTTAAATCGTGCAGTGCTAGGCAAGTGTGTTTTATGGGTGTATATGTATATTAGGTACATGGAACAACTGTGGTAGATGCTGACTGTATAAATTAATGTCAACTTTCAAATATCTACTGGTACCAAAGAAGGAGTATATAGTAAAATGATAAATGACACATGCTTCATTGTGCAGTTCACGTCAATTTTTAATTTTCTTGAAGACATTCTCACTCCTGCCATGCCTGTCTAGTTCAGGACAATTTTTCCAAGGTTTGCACTCTCTACTTTACCCCACTCAAGATGTTTCCTTAACTAGACATTAGAGTAAATGTCAAACAGAATTTGATGCTATATTTTCAAAATATTTAGAGCTGTGAATTCCTTATAACACTAAATATAAGCCATTGTGTTTATTTTTATGTTAACAATAGAATTCCTAGAACTTTAGAATACTTTAACTTTTAAATCCAAGTCAATAAAGATTGTTAAAAATTCTACTGCTCATCAAAACATTAGCAGATGGTCAAAATAACTAATATACTTTAGATGCATTATAATACGCATGACATGGTTCTCTCTCTTTAAAAAAGTACATTAAAAGCCAATTAGTTAAAGTACGAAGTTTTCCAGGAATCAAAAGTAATGATAGTAACAACTGAAACATACCATAACAATAAACTTCTTAATGTCCCGAAAAAATGAAGCGCATTTTTGTCAGTCTCCACATTCTTTCTAAGAAGCTTTAGAAAAAAGCTACTAATCCCTTCAGAGATCTCGCCAAAACATGACTTTACATATTATCATCTAAAATTATGACTCTCACGTTGAAGCATTACTGTCTAAAGATTTTAAAACGCATACTAATGTGCTGTACCTTAAGACTGCATTTTGTTACAATTCCAACTCTCTTCGATTCCGCAAAGTTATTTTAAAGGACACCAATTCATTATTCTTTTACACAACGATTTATACGTTTTTAAAACTTTCTCCCCAATTTGATCACCAACGAAATAGAAGTTACTAAAATCACTTTGGAGACCATGTTAATGACCACACATGAGGAAATCTGGAAGCGCTGATTAAATATAAAAGAATAGTCTTCACTTTTCTAAGTAAAGGAAAGTGATGGTTGGGGGTCTCCTCCCTGAACAAGTTCAGTTACATCCAGGCAAAACCAGCCATGTTGGAAAACACTTGTCAATTACGGTTCTGACAAGTATTCGCGAACACGGCTGGATGAAGCTAACCTTGTGTACCGAGGTGCGTACATCAAGGCCCTCTTCGGCTCCGCCACAGGATCTGGGCCTACTTTGGGGATTGTTTCCGAGTTGGAGCCGTCCTTCGGTCCGTACGGAGTGCAGAGGGCGGGGAAAGGAGAGTTGGGGGGAAAAGGGTTTGAGAGTTGGAAGCCGCTATCCGCAGCTAGAGGGGCGCGGCGGCCGGCAGAGGTTTCCGAGTTGAGAGCCGGGGGGAGGGGCCGAGGATTCGGGGAGCAGGGAGATCTCAGGAAAAAGTCCCCTCGGGCCCCTCGGAGGGGCCTAGGAGCGCAAGAGGACGAAGGGAAGGGGAAACGCTTCCGTGCACTGACCTGTCCTCGGAGTCCATGCGGCTCAGGGGTTCCCCATCCGACGACATCTCCAAGCTGCCTCGCCGGCCCGCGGAGGTCGCGCTGCTTCCGCCTCCCCCGGTCCCGTAGCCCTCATCACCGCCGCTGGAAACGACGCTGCTGCTGCTGCTGCCGCCCCCGCCGCCTCCCTGGCTGCCCCGCGGTCCCTTGGGCTCCTCCAGGCCCTCCTTGCTGTCCCCATCCCCGCTGCTGCTGCTGGCGGCACCGGGGCTCAGCGAGCGCGTCTCGTCGCTGCTGCTCCCGCCGCTGCTGCCCACCAGGCTCTCGGCGCTGCTCTCCTCCTCGCCCCCGCCGCTGCTGCTGCTCTCGTCCTCCTCCTCCTCGTCCTCCTCCTCGTCCTCCTCCTCCCCGGCCTGGCTGGCGCTCTCGGGGCTCGGCTCCGACATCGTCTCCGCCTCGCCGCCCCCCACTCCGCCGCCGCCTCCACCGCCCCCACCGCCGCCGCCGCCGTTCAGCAGCAGCGCCGCCACCGCCTCGGCCTCCGCCTCTTCTTCCTCCTCCTCTTCCTCCTCCTCCTCCTCTGGCGGCTCAGCCCGACCCCGCGCCGCCGGGACGGGGCTGCCGGGGGGCAGAGGGCTCAGGCGGGAGAGCTCCTCCAGGTCGGCCATGTCGGTGATAGCGGCGGCCATGGCGGCGCCTGCTCCTCCTCCTCCTCCTCCCCGCCGCCGCCGCCGCCTCCCTCTGTGGACTCTCGCTCCCGTGCCCCCTCCCGAACGCCCAAAACTCCGCCGACGCCGCTGCAGAGCAGGAGGAGGGCCCGCGAGCTGCGTCAGCCTACACACGCGCTACGGAGCCCGCGCGGGGACAGGCGCGCGACTGCGCGCACTCACGCGGAGACGGCTGCGCGCCTGCGCGGCAGCACGCGGTGGCACCTCCCCCCCACGCCCGGCCGCGGATTCCGCGCCCCCGCTGGTCCCTGCCCGGCCTCCGCCCCGACCCGCCGAGGACTCAGAGTTTCCGCGGGGCCTTCCCACGCCTTCCCTGCCCGCGCGGCGGGCGGGACACGCGGAACGAAAACCTGAGCGCTAGCCGGCGATTCTAACAGCCCTCCGAGGTCTCAAGATAAAGTCATTCATTCCGGGGGTGTTTGGGGAGCGTCCCCGGTGCACAGGCGCTGAGCTAAGAATCGAACAAGTCCCTGGGTTTCTGAGAGCTGACAGTCTACGAAGAGGCGATTAAAATGAGTAAAAATCAATAATACAGTGCGAGGTACTGAGTCCATACGCGCGACATAGAGCCACAGGTTATCATCTAACCTGCGTTCCCGAGGAATGGTTAAATCACAGTCTCAGAGCAAACATGTGTGTTCAAGATCTTCAAACTTTTTAGCTCCAGAGCCCTCTAAAACGATTTTGTACATCCTTATACGGTTTAAAGTGACATCCACATTTTTTCCAGCTTCTTATGTTTTATAACTGTCACACTTTTTTAAACGTAGCCAATGAACCCTAAATACCATAGGGGTTTAACACCCACCAATATCCACTTTTTAGAATCCGATCTCTTTTATGCTTGGGCAATTTCCATCCTTTATCTTCTGGGACTCATGTACATTTTACATCCTGTCCTGAATTTTATCTTAATAATATATTTTATATTCGAACTGTTTTATTGATCATCTTATATTTCCTTGTAACAAAAATGTGTATAGAAATTGAAATTTAACTGTTGTTTTTAAATCTCCTGTGATCATAACACTCTTAAGTCTTATTATTTCAACTGATCAAAACAAATATATTTCAAAATATTTATAAATAAATATTAAACACAAAAGTAAAGTTTTGTTGGCAATGCACCTCACAAAGATGGAATTGAATACTTTTTTAAACTAGATTATCAGTGGATGAGTATTTCTAGAATGAGAACGAGCTACTTCAATTCTATTCCGAGCTTTCAATTCCACAGATGTAAGCACTGAGAAAACTTGTTCACATAAATAAGTACATGAGAATTAATGGAGTTTTGTTACAGCAATGCAACTCAATTCTTTGAACTCTTTCCAAATTATATGCCCCCAAAAGTCACACAAAGATCTAACAAGAAAAAAATACTTTTAATGGTCTATCTGCTGACAACACAGACTAGATTCTCTTTCAACTTTGTTGAAAGCAAGTAACTGAAAACCACCTGACTTGTAAAAGGATGTGTTACTCATTCTCATTCACCAGTCAATTGTTCCTTTTTCGGTGTTGTGGAGGTTTTTGCATCCCCGGGGGTTCAGCACCTTAGGAAAATGTGAGGTGGGGCAGAATTATGCCTTTCTTTTGTAGAGTAGGGGAGGGGCAATTGGGATAAGGGAAGCTGCAAAGGAGCCCACATTACCCTCTGACCCCAGAGCACATTTTCCGGCAGAACCTTTCAGGTAAAAGGGAAGTGAGAATCAGAGAACGGATTGCCTTAAAACAGGCTCGGTGCTCATACACATCTTAGAAAGTCTTCATACACCATGAATACCCCAGTGTTATGTCTATTGCCTTAGGCCTTTGGACAGCTGTTATATGTTCCATATGTTGCCTCAAGGGAAAGCAAAAATAAAAATAAGAAATAATAGTATGGGGCATTATGGCTTACAGATACCTTTCACACACACATACAATGCAAAATGCTAACTGCAAATACGTTAACCTCAAAGCCACTCTTTGAGATAGACTAGGAAGGTATTATCTTTCTGTGTTGTCAGTTAAGAACTATTAGAGGGACGTCCCTGGCAGTCCACTGTTTAGGACTCCACGCTTCCACTGCAGGGGGCACAGGTTTGATCCCTGGTCTGGGAACCAAGATCCCATGCGGCGAAGTGAGGCCAAAAAGAAAAAAAAAGAACTATGAGAGAGTTTAGCTGAAAAGTGTGTATTAAGTGTATGTGCCAAGCACTGTATGAAGCCCTAGAGATTTTGGCTGAGTTTGGCTGAGTTATTTAAGGAAAACTTAACGAAGAATGTAGGATTTGAACAGCTGTGTATGTAAGATATACTACATTTAAGTTTAAGTCATTTGAGCTGGATCTTGAAGAGTGAATAGACTAGAATTCTGTGTGAGGGGGAATTCTAGGACTGAGAAGCAATAACACTGGAAAAGCATAAAAATTTAATTTGTGACTGTTAATTAACCATGAGAAAACGAAGCTAAAAAGCTGAAAAAGAGTTCAAGATGAGATTACAGAAAATCTTGAATAAAAAGACTGACTTTGAAAGATGACAGGTATATTTATATACCACAGTGTGTGTGTGTGTCTGTGTGTCTGTGTGTATATATATTTAGAAAAAATATTTTTTAAAGGTGTGCCATGATTAAAGTTATAAGGGTATCTAATGTTATAGATGATATGGAGAAAAATGTGAAAAGACTGAAAGGTGAATGGAGATTAGACACGTGGAAATGGCAGGTATCAAAGCCACAAATGAATGCTCCGACTGCAGTATTTATACTTGAAGATGAAAACGATCTATCTTAGAACTGGCTTTTTGGAGAAAAGTGAGTTTCCCATCACTGGAGAGGTTTTTTGTTTTTTTTAATTGCAAATTTTCTGAAAATTTGAAAGAATTGGATAATAAACACCTATACACCCACCTAGATTCATCAATTACTAACATTTTGCCACATTTGCACAGTCTGTGTCCCTCTGTCTCTGTTTCTTTCTCTATGTCCCCTCCCTCTCCCTCCCCCCTTTCCCTTTCTCGCTCTCCTTCTTGGTTTAGTTGCAGACATCATTACTCTGCATGCATCTCCTTAGAACAAGGCCACTCTCGTACATAACCACAGTGTCACAATGTCATTATCGCATTCAGTGAAGTGTCTGACTAAAGGCAGGACCTCTGGGTGATAAAATTTTTTCAGGTGACATCAGGTGAGAGGTTGGATGAAATGCAAGCAGTGTGGTCTGCAGACCAGTGCCCATCCACCCCCTGTTCGTTACCAGCCTGCAGCTAGATACATGCTGAAATTAGCTTCAGGAAACTTTTATAACAACATGGTAGAGTAATTTTACATCTGCTGAACCTAATAATAAAAAATGGAGGCTTATTTTTTTATGTCATCAGTTTATTTTTTATCTTATAATTCTGGTAATTCACTTTTTAAAATTTTATTATTTATTTATTTATTTGGTTGTGCCAGGTCTTAGTTGCCGCTCACAGGCTCCTTAGTTGCGGCAGGCGGGCTCCTTATTTGCAGCATGCATGTGGGATCTAGTTCCCTGACCAGGGATTGAACCCAGGCCCCCTTCATTGGGAGCGGGAGTCTTAACCACTGTGCCACCAGGCAAGTCCCATCAGGTAATTCACTTTTATTGTATTTTTCAAAAGCCTCAGTCCACTGGTAAGTAAAAAACTGATCCTTCAGTTGAGAATCGCTGTTCTATTTCCCTCTTGCCTGCTTGGAGAGTATGTGATTCTATGCATAATTATAAGTTACCCAATAATACACCATTGCATAAGAGCTATTTGATTAGGAATAGTATTCAAACTCATCAACCACAGTACCAATGGGTCAAATTAGCAACAATAACTTGAATTTTACTGGCGCTTCTACCTACCAAGTCTGCTAACACAGGCAGGTCATTGCCAGTTTTCGGGGAGCCCCTGGGGTGGGGGGATCTCTGCTCACCCAGTGGCCCCCTCCCCTGCTCTGCTCCTACCAGACACTGCAGGCTCTTCCTACCGGGGCCTGTGATACAAACAAAACAGCCAAAGCCATGGTGTAGCCTGAAGAAATGGAGATCACTGTGTTGACCTCTTTTAGGGGAACCCCGGAGCAGACTGCTTGGCCCAATATCATATATGATTTTCAATGAAACAGGTCTTTATGGTATTACTCAGAGCTCTGTCTCTCCTAGGAACCCAGACATGCTTTTATGGGCCTAGACTGGCGATGGATTTGAGTAACAGCTACCCCAAGCTGCATTTATTACTCCCCATCCAATGACTAAGTCTTTCTCATAGGGCTTCTCTGTCTAATTCTCTTTTCCACGAACATGAGTCCTGTTCAAGGAAGCAGTCTCAGCCCCCAGGCCAGCAGGTTTCTTTCAGCCCTGCCTCACCAGTTTGCCAGACATGCCGAGACATGCTTGAACCCCAGCATCAGACCCAGCTTACATTCAGGCTGAGATTCCTGCTATACTACATGTACGATACTTCTGAAAAATTCTCTAAAATATGCAGCCGTAGCAGGTTTTGCACCTTTATTTGAGGTTCCTCATTCTGCTTGTTGACACTGCCACGGTGAGCAGAATCAGTAGCAATGTAATGACTTCATTCTCTGATTGACTTGACATCTAAAGAAAGTACATGTGAAAAGAGAGAACATCTTACCGAAAGATGGAATGATAGGATCTTAAAGCTGGAAAAGAACTAGAAAGCTGATGAAAGCTTCCCCAATCTGTAGATTGTCATCCAACAAAAATACAACCAACTAATTATTACATCTGTTTGCTTGTTTTTTAAATAGAAGAAGTATCTTACATCTACTGTAGCACTTTCTGGTTTCTAAAGCATTGTAGCATCCCTCATCTCATCGAACTGGAGAGGCTGTGTGGTGCGGTGTTAAAAGCATGAGCTCTGGGGGCTTCCCTGGTAGCGCGGTGGTTAAGAATCCGCCTGCTAATGCAGGGGACACGGGTGCGAGCCCTGGTCTGGGAAGATCTCACATGCCACGGGGCAACTAATCCCGAGGGCCACAACCACTGAGCCCGTGCTCTAGAGCCCATGCTCCGCAGCAAGAGAAGCCACCGCAATGAGAAGCCCACGCATGGCAACAAAGAACCAACACAGCCAAAAATAAATAAAAATAAAATAAATTAATTTTTTTAAAAAAAGCATGAGCTCTGGGGCCAAATTGCCAGGGTTCAAGTCCTGTTTCTTCCCTTTACACTTGTGACCTTGGGCAACTTACTTCTGTTCTCTGATCTGTAAAAGGAGGTTGATAATAGTATCTCCCTCAGGGTTGTTGTAAATATCAAAAGCTGAGTATCCCTAAGGGGCTCAGAAGAGCACATGTTAGTTACCATCATTATCATCTGTCAGCATCATCTTCTTCATGATTAGTTTTTGAGTTAAAGTTTCTGTCCTCAGTAGGACCATTTTAAGACGTAACTGCTTTGGCTGGTAACTTTCGACAATAAGGACATCATAAGCATGTCTGGTATTGTAAATAGTTTCTAATTTTGAATTTAGTAAACTGCTTTTTCTATAAACTAGCAATGAAAGGATAAGCAAAATGTGAAAAGTGAATAACATAAATACCATGGTTTGGTTTTTTTTAAATGACAACTTAGTTTTCACTCAAATGAACGGACCTTTACTTTACATCTTAACCCATCAGTGTCGATTTCCTACTCTGTGTCTTCAATCCCACCCTCTCCACTGGCTCTTTCTTTTCAGTTCATGAACACGATCAGGTCTTTTCATCCTTGTAAGTATTGATTCTGTTTTCATCTAAACTTCTAAAAATATGAACAAGGGCTTCCCTGGTGGCGCAGTGGTTGAGAGTCCGCCTGCCGATGCAGGGGACGCGGGTTCGTGCCCCGGTCCAGGAGGATATCACATGCCGCAAAGCGGCTGGGCCCGTGAGCCATGGCCGCTGAACCAGCGCGTCCGGAGCCTGTGCTCTGCAACGGGAGAGGCCACAACAGCGAGAGGCCCGCGTACCGCAAAAAACAAACAAACAAACAAAAAATAAATAAAAATATGAAGAAGAGTTGCTTGTTGCACTCTCTTACCCCCCATATATTGTCCCTCTACTGCAACATGACATCCAACCCCACTACATTTTTGAAAACTACTCTCAGTAAAATCATTAATTGCCAAACCTAGGGGATACTCTTCAGTTCTTGGCTTACAACTTTGCTATCACACTACGATGAAAATAAGTCTCAGGTCAAATTCTGCGTTGTGCACTTTGTGGCATATTCTCCTCTTCTCTCTTGAATTCTACGATGCCACACTTATCTATAATAGATTGCCAATACCTTTCATCGTTTCTTCTTGATCTCCTGTTCTTTAAATGTTGGCTCCCAAGTCTATATACTTGGCCAAGTCTCTTCTTGTTCTACAGAGTCTTCCTGGTAAATAACATCCAGTCTCCCGATTCTGATCCCTTGTTGATGAATCTTGAGAGCCTCCCAGATTCATCCTCCACATGGCTGGAGAGCACCAATGCCTCCCTACAATAGAGGATCCTTCATTTATACAGCACCAATATAAAAACTTGTCTGTGTGTCTGTCCCACAGTCTTCTCATGTATTGCCAATTGACTTCAGCCTTTTGGGTTCTTCAGTAACTGTCAGGTACTCTGAGTAAATATCAATTTACTCAAAGTCCATTGATTGGACTAGGCAGAAGTTAAGCATGCCCCCTCTCCCACCCAACATTGATGTCAGGTGGTAGCTTACAAGGAAAGCAAGCCTTCGTCGAAATTCTTCCAAATGTGTTAATTTTTATCTGCAAGTGGGCAAAAAAAGTTATAACCTGCACATGTAAGGTTAAGGAAATCCTCACTCTGTCCTGAAGCATGCCTAAAGCATCTTGGAGGAGAGGCTCACTCTGAGGTGGGTGCACCAATATCCAAACAGCAGAATCACTCAACCTTCTATTCAGGTCTGTCAGTAGATGCCTACAAGAATTGAATAGAAGATGGACCTAGAGATTATCACACTAAGTGAAGTAAGTCAGAGAGAAAAAGACAAGTATCATATGATATCACTAATATGTGGAATCTTAAAAAAAAAAGATACAAATGAACTGATTTATAAAACAGAAACAGACTGACAGACATAAAAAACAAACTTACGGTTACCAAAGAGGAAAGGGGGGTGGGGAGAGATAAATTAAAAGTTTGGGATTAGCAGATATAAACTACTATATACAAAATAGATAAACAACAGGGCTTACTGTATAGCACAGGGAACTGTGTTCAGTATCTTGTAATAAACTATAATGGAAAAGAATCTGAAAAAGAATATATATATACGTGTGTGTGTGTGTGTGTGTGTGTGTATATAAAATACATATATATGTAACTGAATCACTTTGTTGCACACCAGAAACTAACACAACACTGTAAATCAACTATAAATAAATAAAAAACAAAATTAAATAAAAAACAAAAATAAAAGAATAAAGAAAACAACAGACACTTTTTAAAAATTGAATAGAAGGCACTGGGGAGAAGTAGATAACACAGAACCATATAGAATTTAGACTGAGAAGGTAGTAGGTTGCTGGGCTTTCTAGCAACTTATTCACCATATATTGGAGCTATTGAGTGTCTCCTATGTGTCAAGCGCTGTTCTCAGCACTGGATATAGACCCATGGTGGGTAAAGTCAAGAAAAATTCCTACTTTCATAGAGCTTACTCTCTGGTTAGGTGTTCTCATACCTCATTCTCACAAGAGTGACAGGGCTGTGAAGTCTTTCTAGCCAGCCATACATCTGGGACATCATTTACTTCACCAATGAAAATGTATTTCTAACATCCCTTATGCTAATTAATGAACCTTCTGGTATAAATTTCAATAAAGATCCTTGAAATGTTTAAGTAGCCACCTGGGGAGTATGGATTCCTGATTAGGGCACTTCAGATGATAACTAACCACCTCTGGAGTGTGAATTCCTAATAGGGTAACTCTAATGATAACTAACCTCCCCTAGAGTGTAGATTAAAGTTAATTTACACACAAGTACATTACACTGTTTATAAGGAAGTATTTTAAAATAAATTATTACAGAGGCAATATGACCACATGGCAGGAAGTATGGTTGCTCAGAACTCCCAAGTTTCACATAGAGATCTTTTTTTTTTTTGGCTGTGCCGCAAGGATTGCAGGATCTTAGTTCCCCCACCAGGGGTTGAACCTGGGCCCAAGGCAGTGAAAGCACAGAGTCCTAACCACTGGAATGCCAGGGAATTCCCCACATAGAGATTTTAAAATCCTGAAGCACACTACCTCCCTAGGACTCCCAGATCCTTCCCAAGATCCAGGAACTACAGGGACAACAAAAGGCATCAGGACCCCCCCGCGTCACATGGTTTCTATCCATTCTGAATGGCGAGTGCCCATACCATTCCAATCACTGAATTTTTTTTTTTTTTTTTTTACGCGGGCCTCTCACTGCCGTGGCCTTTCCCGTTGCGGAGCACAGGCTCTGGATGCGCAGGCTCAGCGGCCATGGCTCACGGGCCCAGCTGCTCCGCGGCATGTGGAATCTTCCCGGACCGGGGCACGAACCCGCGCCCCCTGCATCGGCAGGCGGACTCTCAACCACTGCGCCACCAGGGAAGCCCCCCAATCACTGAATATTTTAAATAGCACTCTCGCTCAAATCTTTAGCCATGAAGAAACTGACAAGACTCTCTGAATCTCAACCCCAAATACCTTGGGGAAGTAATTATCATCTTCCCAGTTGGTCCTGGGATTCACGCCCAAACTGATTGCGATTGGCCAGACCATAGGACCTTTACACTCTCATTGGATGGGACGATGGGGTTGTTTGCAGATTTTGTGTAGGAATCCAAGACAGGTATACTGGATTGCTCCAGTGTCAGGGCTCTGCCAGGAGGGTAAGTCAAAAGGGCAAAAATCCAAAAGAGTTGAAGATGTAAGCAGGAGAATGGATAATGGAATGTAAGTGGATAGAAAGGGAAATAAAAACGGGACTTTATTAGATCATTTACAGTATTTTAATTTTATATCAATAAAATATTGAATTTTATTTATATCAGAAAGAGCTATCAACGTACACTCCAAATGCTATAGATTCTGGTCCATGTATATAAATACATATATGTAGGGAATTCCCTGGCAGTCCAGTGGTTAGGATTCTGCGCTTTCACTGTCGAGGGTTTATATATATATAAAGTCTTTGTAATTTCCTAAGCAACATAGGTGCTAGGAGCATCTTTTGTTTTAATATATAGTCTCTGACCTCAGTTCCTGACTCAGAGTTCCTAGACCATTTGGAATTTCCTGGATGATGGTAGCATCCTTTGTTCTAACGAGGAAAATCTTGGTGGACCCCTGGATAAATTCAGGATGAGTGCTGGTCACCAAAAGACCAAGCCCTGATTAGAAGCTTGGAACTTTCAGCCCCATTCCCCTCCTCCAGGGAGGGGAGAGGGGCTAGAGCTTGAGTTAATAATCTATCATGCATATGTGATGAAGCCTCCATAAAAATCCCTGAATTATGGTGTTCAGAAGCTTCCAGGTTCACGAACCATGAGGAGAGAAGCTCCTGTGATCGGGACCCTTCTGGTTTGCACTATGTATCTCTTCATCTGGATGTTCTTCTGTATCTGTTATCATATCCTTTGTATATAATAAACTGGTAAACATAAATGTCTTCTTGATTTCTGTGAGCTATTCTAGCAAATTATTAAACCTGAGGAGGGGGTCATGGGAGTCCTGATTTATAGCGAGTGGCTCAGAAGCACAGGTAACAACTTGGGACTTTTTTTTTTTTAAAGTAGTGATGTATTCAGTATTTTATTTATTTATTTTTGGCTGCGTTGGGTCTTCGTTTCTGCGCGAGGGCTTTCTCTAGTTGTGGCAAGCGCGGGCCACTCTTCATCGCAGTGAGCGGGCCTCTCACTATCGCGGCCTCTCTTGTTGCGGAGCACAGGCTCCAGACGCGCAGGCTCAGTAGTTGTGGCTCACAGGCCTAGTTGCTCCGCGGCATGTGGGATCCTCCCAGAGCAGGGCTCGAACCTGTGTCCCCTGCATCGGCAGGCAGATTCTCAACTACTGCGCCACCAGGGAAGCCCCCCAAAAATTTTACTTCAAGTAAAAGCCAAGAATCCAAAGGGAGAATTGGGTCAGGCACCCAGAATCCTCCAGTGTTCCTTGTGAGAGAACCCTTGAAGGATTTAGCCTACAGCATCATTGCTAAAGGTACGGGCTACAGACCTCTTGGGATCTGTACACCCTACTTACACAATGGGAGGGAATATTTTTAGAAAAATCACATACCTTGGGAGTTCCCTGGTGGTCCAATGGTTAGGACTTCACGCTTTCACTTCTGAGGGTCCGGGTTCAATCCCTGGTAAGGGAACTAAGATCCCTCAAGCTGCGCGGTGAGGCGAAAAAAATAAAAAATCACATATCTTGAATATCTTTCATTTGGCCAGAAGAAAAAACTCTAATTTCCAACATTTATCCTGTTGTTCCATAGGCCATTGTTTTTACCAGTAAAACCCATTTCCCATGTTTGGTTGGCAAATTATAAAGTGTCATGGTTGGTCAAGTTACGGGTAACAGAAGCATTTGCAAAAGCTGCCTCTGAAAGCAAGAAAACCACCACCCCTGGACTGCATGTTATTTTTTTATCTTTAGCTTTTCATTATAAACATTTTTTTATACATACAGAAAAGTGGAGAGAATAGTTTAATGAACACCCATATACTCATAACCTAGTCCTAATACTCTTAACATTTTATCATATTTGCTCAAGTATTACATAGTTAATTATAGACATCATGATATTTCACCCTTAAATACTTTTTGTGTGTGTGTGGTACGCGGGCCTCTCACTGTTGTGGCCTCTCTCATTGCGGAGCAACAGGCTCCAGACGCGCAGGCTCAGCGGCCATGGCTCACGGGCCCAGCCGCTCCGCGGCGTGTGGGATCCTCCCGGACCAGGGCACAAACCCGTGTCCCCTGCATCGGCAGGCGGACTCTCAACCACTGTGCCACCAGGGAAGCCCTCACCCTTAAATACTTTATGATGCATTTCTAACAACCTAATACATTTCCCCATGATCACAATACCACCATCACACTGAATAAAATTAACAGTAATCCCTAATATCCTCTCATGCCCAGCCTGTACTCAGATTTTCACATTTGTCCCCAAAAGGCATTTACAGTTGATTTTTAAAAATCAGACCCAATGAGGATCTTGCCTTTCATTTGGCTGTTACTGGCTTGTACCTTCCAGATTAGAATGCTGGTAGCATCTGAATTACAGCCTAATCTAAGTGGTACACATGTAATATCCCAAAATACAGGCTAAAATATGTTAAAGAAAATTATAGAACTCATAATGACTTTACTAGATACTTTTACCAACATCATCTCATTTGTCTCTTTCCCAGAAAGGAAGAAGGTTTCCAAAGGACTCAGCCAAGCTAACATGTATTCTCTGTAGCAAAGACCTTTCTAGTCAATTTGAGAATTCCAACACCACACTTGGAGAAACGCTGGCCAGTGGTGTAATACACAGACTCTCAGGTACAGCTCCGAAGGCTCCCTAGGATTTAGCCTCAAACCACTTTTCTACTGCCTTCTGTCCCCACATAGGTACCCGGATCTATTCAGTGTTTGCTGACTAGTCAGGCGGGGACCAGGGTGAGGAGAGACGCCTGGGACAGAAAACGCCTGGGACAGAAGAACGCCACGACTGTGTTTGCATGAAGGTGTCTTATTAAATTTTGTGTCCTGGGTACCTCCCTCACCTTGCCTTGTCCCCACCCTGAAATCTCAGGCACCTCACCTGTACAAACAGTTTCAGCACATCACACACGGAGTTTAGGATTTCCTCTAAAAACTTTGGAAATCAAACCACGCGTTCTTGGTAACGGTTCATAGGTTACCTGAATTTTGGTACCTGAAGATCTGAGATTCCTAGGGCCTCTGAGGATCCAGACAAAGCCTACATGTGACTGCTGAAAGGTGCTTTTGTCAGGACAAGACAGCCCTGCAGAGGGTACACGCTGGGCAGGCAGTTGCCTGGGAAGGTGCAAAACCTGCTTCACCCAAATGGCAGGGATCTACGATCTCTACCTCATATGTGGGTGATGAGAAATGGGTACTGAATGGACCTTTCCAAATCCACGCCAACCATTTGCCAGGAGACTTTGGGCTTCACCTGACTTGGTCGTGCCTGTTTCCTCATCTCTAAAATGTGAGTGATCATCATTACTTTTTTAGCATTACTGTGAAGAGTGAAAGAGTCATAAGTAAAGCCTTTCTTCCTGTAACATAGTTGGTGCTCATTAAATGCTAGTTTCTCTAGAAGAGCTTAATAGAGAGTTAATACATCTGTTTCCTTCAGGAAATGTTCCAGCCGTGGTGGAGGTTTTGGACCTGCCAAGACCTGAGATGATGGTAAAAATAATAATGAGGAGGAGGGGGGAAGGGATGGTGAAAGGGAAGAGGAGGGAAAGGGTGAGGGAAAGGAAGAAGGAGAGGAGAAGGAGAATTTATTTATTACTATTATTTTTAATTTTATTTATTTATTTTTGGCTGCATTGGGTCTTCATTGCTGTGCGCGGGCTTTCTCTTGTTGCGGTCAGTGGGGGCTACTCTTTACTGCGGTGTGCGGGCTTCTCATTGCGGTGGCTTCTCTTGTTGTGGAGCACGGGCTCCAGGCGCGCGGGCTCAGTAGTTGTGGCGCACGGGCTTAGTTGCTCCGTGGCATGTGGGATCTTCCCGGACCAGGGATTGAACCCATAACACCTGCACTGGCAGGTGGATTCTTGTTTGTTTTTTTTTTTTGTTTGTTTTTTTTGCGGTACGCGGGCCTCTCACTGTTGTGGCCTCTCCCGTTGCGGAGCACAGGCTCCGGACGCGCAGGCTCAGCGGACATGGCTCACGGGCCCAGCTGCTCCGCAGCATGTGGGATCCTCCCGGACCGGGGCACGAACCCGCGCCCCCTGCATCGGCAGGCGGACTCTCAACCACTGCGCCACCAGGGAAGCCCAGGCAGGTGGATTCTTAACCACTGCGCCACCAGGGAAGTTCCAGGAGAAGGAGAATTTATTGTCTTTACTTCTGCCAGACATTGTTCTAAGAATTATATGTGGATTAACTCATTTAATTCTCCCAACCCTATGAGGTAGTAATTTGTAAAATCCCAGCGCAGAGATGCAAAACGGCCCTCTCCAGAGTCCTGAGGCTCCTCTGGTTAAGTGAGCTAAGGCAGAAGAGGAAATTCTCGTTGCTTTTTCTCTCGAATCCATGTGGATATCTGGCCAGGCTGGGTCTCCTTACCTGGCCTGTGGCATAGCAGTCAGGGCACACACTGCCTGCCCAGGGGGGTACCATGCTGAAATGAGGAGCATCCTCTCCTCTGACCAGTTTCTAATATTGCGAGTTATCAAATAAGCTGTGCTGTCCGTATAACACTAGAGCTAATGATGAACACTAGATCCTAAGATGATTTCCTTTGTGTTTTATAAAATATGAGAGTAGGTTTGTTGGTTTGTTTAGTGGAGTTAAATGGTTTCAGAAGATCCACTCCCAAATTGTAGTCCAAGTTCCCACATGCTGACTTTCAATCATTTGCCAAAAGCTTTGCCAGTCCTTTGGTTTATCGGTCAGCAAAACGACTGTGTGGGGACTTCCCTGGTGGTGCAGTGGTTAAGAATCCACCTGCCAATGCAGGGCACACGGGTTCGAGCCCTGGTTGGGGAAGATCCCACATGCCACGGAGCAACAAAGCCCATGCGCCACAACTACTGAGCCCACGTGCCACAACTACTGAAGCCCACACACCTAGAGCCTGTGCTCCGCAACAAGAGAAGCCACCGCAATGAGAAGCCTGCGCACCACAATGAAGAGTAGCCCCCACTCACCGCAACTAGAGAAAGCCCACGTGCAGCAACGAAGACCCAATGCAGCCAAAAAAACAAAAAAAATGGTTGTGTGTTTCACGAATGGTGTGCATTTCACGTCTGTTAGCATCTCTGAGAACTTTCAATGAACCTAGTCACTTCTGTCATCAACTTCTCCAGGCCACTGATATGGAAGTTAACTTTAAGTAACAAAAGTTAGTTTACCCACAACAAATTATGCATTTTAGCATTTGTAAAGCATGTCATGTCTTCTCTCCATTGCCTCCCATGCAGCTCTTTACATTGCTGGCATATCAATGACAGATCTCTTTAAGCTCACATCAATGAAAGGTCTTCAAAATGCTTCCCGCCCCAGAATTCTTGGCTATCAAGATCCACATGGGCAGAAAGAGTTTTGATCATTTCCAGCCTTCCAGCAAACAGATCAAGTATGTCATAATTTGGTATTTTTATTTATTCAGAAAATACTGACTGAACACCTACTATGTGCCAGGATTTGTAGAGTCTCTGGCAGAGAATTCAGAAATCTTCTGCTGGTTGGAAAGGAGACAGAGAAAGCCTAGAAAAAGGAGAGAGGCAATTCCTAGAGGCACAGGGAGGCTGTGGAGAGAGCAGGGCGTTCGCACAGACTCCCTCAGCTAGAGAAAACGTCTGTGAAAAGACCAGACACAATGCAGGTTCTGTCTCAAATATTTGAATCTATTCCATCTACACCATTTGGCTGGCAGGAAGTCCCTGCTCTCTGTGGATTTACTAACGGGAGACACAAACCTCAGACATAATGAAGTGGCAGGAGGCATGCTTTACTCCAACTTCCCTTGAAGGGAGAATAGTGGCTAAAGTTTCTTCTGTTAATCCCAGGGCACACATTTTCATGTGGGTGCACTTGCTGGTACACAATTATCTGTTAAATCCAACAGGCTTCATTTCTGTAAGATACAGAAAATTAACTCATTGGTATTTTCAAATAAGAAAAAGGAGGCGTAGCAGCGAAGTTTGGACACTGGGCCCTTTCTTAGAATGAGACAAAGTCTGATCTCTTAGAGGAGAAGCTTTGCTTGTACTGTTTTCTTACCCTGGTCTGCTCCATCCTTGCACATTTCTGACAACTACACAAGCTACAGGCTGAACTCAGTTCCCTTGATCGTATTTAGCTATCAGCGAATCTGGGGAAAACTCTAGATTTTAGAAGGTTAAATCAGACAATAATTCAGAAAGTTTGCTTTTAAGGAGAGGCAACGTAATTATTGCTCTGAAGAAAATTTTCATGCAGTCCACAGATAATTAGCTACAAAACCTAAATTAGATGCAGTACTTGCTACATCGACTTTCTGTAACCTAGAAAAAAAAAGATTCCTCAGCAAAGCCCACAACATTGTAATGAAAAAAGCCATCTACTAAGCCTGGCCTGATTGACTTGGTCAAATGGTATATAAATTAAATCCATCTGAAGAATCTGATCTCCAAATGGGATTTTCATTTCCATAAGACTGCAGTTTAAAAATGTATGTGAAGTAAGAAAGAATAAAATCATTTCCCCCCACGCCTGGTGAACTTGGCAGCCCACGTGGAAAATGAGCCAGCTCTTCCCCTGCTGAACAAATCCATTCAAAAGGATTTCATAGTTTTCCTTCCTTATCCTTTGGAATGTGGAAGCCATTTTCCAGTGGGTTTAAAAAAAAAATTCTGAATTTAACCCTTTGAGAGAAGATATTCATTCACTTTTTTAATTTCTCTAAGGGTATGTAGAATAATGCAATGGAGTTTTTGTTTGGTTTTTTATGGTCTTTTTTTTTTTTTTTTTTAGCGCAAATGCCATAGGCAGAAAGTTGATTCAACCTTATTTAATGAGAATCCAAGGGAAATAGTTGTGCCTAATATAGTGCAAAATTCTGTAACTGAACTAATGTGATTTTGCAGCTACCTGCCAGGGAAATACCAATGCAGGTAGATTAAATGATAGAGAAAACTTTTTTTTTTTTGCTTTGGTATTGCAAAATTAAATAAGCTAATTAAAAACACCAGTTGATGCAGCCATCATGGAAGACAATATGCAGGTTCCTCAAAAAACTAAAAATAGAGTTTCCATATGATTCTGTAATCCCACTCCTGGGCATATATCCAGAGAAAACCATAATTCGAAAAGATACAGGCACCCCAATGTTCACAGCAGCACTATTTACAATAGCCAAGACATGGAATCAACCTAAATGTCCTTCGACAGATGAATGGATAAAGAAGATGTGGTACATATATACAATGGAATATTAGCCATTTAAAAGAATGAAATAATGCCATTTGCAGCACTATGGATGGACCTAGAAATTATACTAAACGAAATAAGTCAGAAAGAGCGACAACTGCCATATGATATCACTTATATGTGGAATCTAAAATATGACACAAAGGAATATATCTATGAAACAAAAACAGACTCACAAATATAGAGAACAGACTTGTGGTTGCCAAAGGGGAGGGAGTGTGGGGGAGGGATGGATTTGGAGTTTGGGGTTAGCAGATGCAAACTATTATATATAGAATGGATAAACAACAAGGTCCTACTGTACAGCACAGGGAACTATATTCAATATCCTGTGATAAACCATAACGGAAAATAATGTGAAAAAGAATATATGTATGTATAACTGAGTCATTTTGCTATAGTACAGCAGAAATTAAATACAACATTGTAAATCAACTATACTTCAATAAAATTTAAAAAAAATCTTCAGTTGAAGACTGCTAGCTTTTGTAGTCAAGTTGGATTCTTTCTGGAGTGTCATTCTTCCCTTGTCTAGTTTATCGCCTATCCTAAGCCAAACTCTATTCCAGGTAGAAAAGATAAATACATATTTGCTTATATATGCATAAAATACATCTTCCAGAAGAGAAACACACACACACACACACAAAACTTTGTAATTTTTGCATATTTTATATTTTCTTTTTCTGTATTAATCAAGACAACTTGTACACTGGGACTCACAAAATGAAGCCAGCCTCTGTGGCCTGGCCCACATCACAAATTTCGACCTAAATCAGCCTGTGTTTATGGGAAACACCTGTCAAGAAACTGAACCTAACCAATCAAAATCCTCTAACTCAGCTTTCACTAGCTTACCTGACCATAGAAAATAGGACGGCTGGCCTTATAAGGAAATCCCCCACCTCCTAGCCCATCATGCCCTATTTCCACGTTACCTCTTCTAATACTCTGTAAAACTCGCTCCTGCCCCAGATCTTGCGCCACTGCTCCTGAGGCACTGGACTCCCCCAATCCATGGAATATTTCCCTTAAATAAAGGACATCAAACTTGCTACTAAATTGTTCTAGTTTTGTCATTTGACTAGTATAGGTAATTCATTCACGTTAATCCAAACTGAGAAAGGATATACAGGAAAAGCCTTTCTATCCCTAACCCCTAGCTGCCCAATCTTTCCTTTCCAAAACAACTAATATTGTAAGTTTGTTTTGATTTTGTTTTTGTTGCAGTAAGGAGTGTAACTCTTTCTGAGACATTTTATGGATATTTAGGTAACTACATATATGTATTCTCTAAATCCTAATCTTTATTTTTATACAAAGGGTAGCGTAGCAAAATATTAATCTGTGCCATACCTTTTTTTAACTCAAAATATACATTTGACAAAGGAGCAAAATCTGTAACAACTGGAAATCCACATCCAAAAAGAAAAAAAAAAATGAATCTAGACACAGACTTTACATCCTTCACAAAAGTTAACTCAAAATGGATCATAAGGCTTCCCTGGTGGTGCAGTGGTTGGGAGTCCGCTTGCCTATACAGGGGACACGGGTTCGTGCCCTGGTCCAGGAGGATCCCACATGCCGCGGAGCGGGTGGGCCTGTGAGCCATGGCTGCTGAGCCTGCACGTCCAGAGCCTGTGCTCCACAGCGGTGGGAGGCCTGCGTACCGCAAAAAAAAAAAAAAAAGAGAGAAAAGGATCATAGACCTAAATGTAAAAAGTATACAACTCCTAGAAGACAGATTAGGAGAAAACCTAGATGAGTATGGTGGATGCCTTTTTAAATATAACACCAGAGGAATTCCCTGGTGGTCCAGTGGTTAGGACTCTGCACGTTCACTGCCAAGGGCACAGGTTCAATCCGTGGTCAGGGAATTAAGATCCCACAAGCTGTGCATCACAGCCAAAAAAATAAAAGAAAGAAAAGAAAGAAAGAAAAAAAGATAACACCAGAAGCATGATCCATAAAAGAAACAATTGATGAGCTATTTTTTATTAAAATTAAAAACTTCTGCTCAGTGAAGGACAGTGCCAAAAGAATGAAAAGACAAGCCACAAACTGGGAGAAAATATTTGTAAAAGACATATCTGATGATGGACTGTTATCCAAAATATACAAAGATCTCTTAAAACTCAACAATAATTGGGTATCGTAAAAATATATTTGGTCTTTGCCCCCAGTTCCTAACACAGAACTCCTAAAACCCTAGGAATTTTCTGAGTAATAGTAGTATCTTTTTATTCATAACCAGCCCCTTCCACCACAATGGATTTATGCTAATGAGGTGGCTCATGGTGGGGCCCTTAGATAACCTAGACCTCATGATTAGAGAGTTAGAGCTCTCAGCTCCACCCACCAACCTCAGGAGGCTGGACATTGAGCTCTAAGAGAGTTGGTGAACCCATTAAAGTACTAGGAGGGTGGTATATACAGAGTGGGTGTGAAAGCTTCTTGATTCCTCCTACCCCCATACTTTGCCCTGTGAATCTCTCCATTTGACTCTTCATGAGTTGCATCCTTTATCCTAAATATAATTAAAATGCTTTCCTGAGTTTTGTGAGCCATTGTAGCAAATTATTGAACATGAGAGTGGCTCATGAGAACCCCTGAATTTGTGGTTGGTCAGGCAAAACTGTATGTAGCCTGGGTGTGTCATTTGCAGTTGGCATCTGAAGTGGGACAGTCTTTTGAGCCTGAGCCCTTTAACTTGTGGGATCTGATGCTAACTCCAGGTAGACATTGCCAGATGAATGGAATTGTTGGATACCACGTTGGTGTCAGAGAATTGGAGAATTGATAGTGTTGGAAAAGACACCATATATTTGGTGTCTGGCAGGGGAAAAGCCTCGCAATAAGAAAATGAACAAACAACCTGATTAAAAATGCACTGGATGGAAATTCCCTGGTTGTCCAGTGGTTAGGACTCAGTGCTTTCAGTGCCGGAGCCTGGGTTCAATCCCTGGTTGGGGATACAAGATCCCACAAGTCGTGTGGCAAGGCACCCTTCAAAAAAGATTTTTTAAATGCACAGGACTTGAACAGAGAAGATATACAGATGGCAAGTAAGTATATGAAAAGATGCTCAACATTATATATTATTAGGGAATTACAAATTAAAACAATAAGATATCACTACACACCTATTAGAATGGTGAAAATCCAAAACACTGATAATACCAAATGCTGGCGAGGAGCCACAGGAACCGCAGGAACTCTCATTCTTTGCTGGCTTAAGGCAAAATGCCACTTTGGAAGACAGTTTGGCAGTCTCTTACAAAACTGAACATACTCTTACCATGCAATCCAGCAATTAATTGTGTTTCTTGGTATTTACCCAAGTGTGCTGAAGAGTTATGTCTACACAAAAACTTGCATACACATGTTTATAGCAGCGTTATTCATAGTTACCAAAACTTGGAAACAACCAAGATGTTCTTCAGCAGGTGAACAGATACACAGACTTTTTTTTTTTTTGGCGGTACGCGGCCCCCTCAGTGTTGTGGCCTCTCCCGTTGAGGAGCACAGGCTCCAGACACGCAGGCTCAGCGGCCATGGCTCACGGGCACAGCCACTCCGCGGCATGTGGGATCTTCCCGGACCGGGGCACGAACCCGTGTCCCCTGCATCGGCAGGCGGACTCTCAACCACTGCGCCACCAGGGAAGCCCCGGTTTGTTTGTTTTTTAATGAGGTTAATCTTACACCTGGTGACTCTTTCAAAATGATTCATATTATTTTTCCTGAACTGACACAAAATTTTGAACAGGTCATGAAACCTAATATTTATTAGGCAAGGAGAACTACTGGAGCACTGGTGACCCAGGAGAACAGCTCACAGTTAGGCTGAAAAAGGAGCAGGTGTGAGCCAGAGAGCGTGCAGCACTTTGTGGGACCTTAAGGGATTTTGGTCTTTGGTCCATAAACAATGGAAACCCTTTGAAGGGTTTTGGGCTGTTTTTACTTATACCACTTCTGACACCACTTCTGTCTTTTCCAACACCATGACACCAACTCTTTGATGCCAACTAGATGTGCAAGAATTCAATTCAATTCTGACACTATCTACCCGGAGTTAGCGTCAGACCCCACAGGTTAAAGGGCTCAGTCCCACAAGACTGCTCCCACCTCAGATGCCAACTGCAAGACCAGAACACTCTTACTTCTGAATGACCGACTATAATTCGGGGGTTCCCAGAACCATCTCCTCAGATTTAGGAATTGGCTAGAATGACTCACAGAGCTGAGGAAATTGCTTTACCTGCTGCTACTGGTTTATTATAAAAGATAGAACTCAAGAACAGCCAGTGGAAAAGATGCCTAGGGCAGGGTATGGGGGAAGAGGCTCGAAGCTTCCATGACCTTTCTGGGTGGGTGGGCCATCCTCCCAGTACCTTGATGTGTTCACCAACTAGGAGCTCTCCAAACTCCATTATTTACAGGATTTTATGGAGGTTTCACTATACAGGCACAAATGGTTAAATCATTGGTCATTGGTGATTGGACTTGGTGATTGGTCTCAACCCCCAGCCCCTCTCCCCTCTCCAGAGGTCGGGTGTGGAGGGTGTGTGTGAAAGTTCCAACCCTCTAATCACATGGTTTGGTCTTTCCTGGTGAACAGTCCCTAGCCTAGAGCTATCTAGGTGTCCCCAGACACCAGTCACCTCAATAGAATACAAAAGATTTTCTTATCACTCCAGAGATTCCAAGGGTTTTAGGAGCTATATGCCAGGAACCAGGGACAGAGACTAAATCTTTATTATTTTTGGCCATGCGGCTTGCGGGATCTTAGTTCCCCTACCAGAGATTGTGCTCCCTGCAGTGGAAGCGCAGAGTCCTAACCACTGGACCACGAGAGAATTCCCTAAATCTTTATTATTTATGATACTACAGATTTTAAGTGGAAGGATGTGCTCAAGTTTCCATTTTTGTGCAGGGGGAAAATGGATTGGGGGGAGATAAAAAGTTAGTGTTGGGGCTTCCCCGGTGGCGCAGTGGTTGAGAGTCCGCCTGCCGATGCAGGGGACACGGGTTCATGCCCCGGTCCGGGAAGATCCCACATTCCACGGAGCAGCTGGGCCCGTGAGCCATGGCCACTGGGCCTGCGCATCCGGAGCCTGTGCTCCGCAACAGGGGGTGGGGGGGGCCATTTAAAAAAAAAAAAAAAAAAAAAAAAAAAAGTTAGTGTTGATGGTAGTTTGATCTGGGAGACGGAGGAAGAGATGAAGAGAAGAGCATACACTTGAGGAATACGAAGGTCCAACAGCAGGACTGGGAGGCAGATGCCGGGGGTAAGGCAGGAAGAGCCATGACTGCGATAGCTCCTTGGGGGTCCGTCTGCGCAGCTGCGCAGAGAGTGACGCCAGTCATGAGCTAAGAACTGGAGGAGAACTAGGTTTAGAACGAGAGTGTGTGAACTCCGTTTTCAGCCCGTTGTATTAAAGGTGCTTTTGAGACATTCAAGTGGAGATGTCAAACATGCAGCTGGAGATATTCACCTGAGACAAGGATGTGCTTCCAGATATTTCTGTCTAGGGCTAGTCCCGATATCACGGGGGACAGAATACAAAGTGAGAAAAGCTGGAGGCTGAAGCATGGGTTGATTATGTAGTTTATGAACTTGACCAAATTCTCTTCCACTCATCATTTGGTTCCTAACAGGTACTGAATAAATGTCTGAAGAATAGAATCTTTTAATATTTTCAATGGTTATTTGGACCTCATCCTAGGCTGCTCATGAGAGCAAGTAAAACATTGGTTGGTATGTCTCCCTCCCTAGTTCCCTCTCAGTTACACGTTTTTTAGGGAGTGGAAAGGAGACAACACTAAGAATCATTTCTTTAGTGTCTGGTTGTAGCACAGTAGAAAAGAACTCTAACCACCACCGTCTCACCAAACCTCACTTCCATTTCCTCTGGAAATCCTTTCCTTGTGTTCCCCATCCCATAGAAGAAAATCCCATCTTTGGATCTCCCTATATGAAAGATACACTTTCACGGCAGCAACACCCATCATTCCATTAGAGCATCAAGTGTTTCTTTGTTTCCCTGCAAGACTGTGAGCTCTTTCAAGGCAGATATGTTGTCAGAATCCACCTTTGTATCTCTAGCACATTGCTTAGCTCAAAGTCGGAAGTGCTCAATACATTTTTTAAATCAAAACTTTACTTTTTAGTGCTGTTTTAGGCTCACAGCAAAGTGAAGCAGAGTACAGAGTTCTCATATACCTCTATCCCTACACACAGATAACTTCTCCCCCTATCCAGCACCAGAGTAGTACATTCGTTACAATTGATGAACCTATACTGACACATCAGAATCACCCAAAGTCCATAGTGCATGTTAGGGTTCACTTTTGGTGTTGTACATTCTATGGTTTGGACAAACGTATAATGACATCCATCATTAGAGTATCACACAGAAGAGTTTCCTGCCCTAAAAATCCTCTGTGCTCTGCCTATTCTTCCCTCCTGCCCTCTAACCCCTGGAAACCACTAATTTTTTTACTGTCTCCATAGTCTTGCCTTTTCCAGAATGTCATACAGTTGAAATCATGCACTATGGAGCCTTTCCAAAATGGCTTCTTTCATGAAGTAGTATGCATTTAAGGCTCTTCCTTCTCTTTTCATGGCTTGATTGCCCATTACTTTTTAGTGCTGAATAATATTCCATTGTCTGGAGGTACCACAATTTATTTATCCCTTCACCTCCTGAAGGACATCTTGGTTGCTTCCAGTTTTGGCAATTAAGAATAAAGCTGAGATAAACTTGTGTTCATGTTTTCTGTGTGAACACAAATTTTCAGTTCATTTGGGTAAATACCAAAGAGTGTGATTGCTGGATTGTACACTAAGAGTATGTTTAGTTTTCTAAGAAACTGCCAAGCTATCTTCCAAAGTGGTTGTACAATTTTGCATTCCCATCAGAAATGAATGAGAGCTGCTGTAGCACTACTACACAGCTATTAAAACAGCCAAAATATCTTTAAAAAGTTTTTAAATTTTCTACCTAAATGGATAGATTATATTTATTGGTAAGGTGCTGTGAAAAGCCTCAGAGCTAAGAATTACTCCGGGGTTTCCCTTTAGGAAAGCCCCGAACTCAAACTTCTAAAACTCTGTGAAAATTAGATTAGAACTAAAATGTAGGGGCTTCCCTGGTGGTGCAGTGGTTAAGAATCTGCCTGCCAATGTAGGGGACACAGGTTCGAGCCCTGGTCCAGGAAGATCCTACTTGCTGCGGAGCAACTAAGCCCGTACACCACAACTACTGAGCCTGTGCTCCAGAGCCCATGAGTCACAACTACTGAAGGCCACACGCCTAGAGCCCGTGCTCTGCAACAAGAGAAGCCACCGCAGTGAGAAGCCCACACACTGGAACGAAGAGCAGCCCCTGCTTGACGCAACTAGAGAAAGCTTACCACAGCAACGAAAACCCAACACAGCCAAAAATAAATAAATAAAATAAATAAATTTATTTAAAAAGAAAGAAATAAATAAAATGTAGATTTAATTTATCTGGTTCCAATTAGTTTATAAAAAGTATTCTCTATATTTTTATGAAAAGCATAACATTGGCAGATTAATAAGAACAAGAAAGAAATAGTTACCGGGTGTACCTGCATGTTGATTAGGAGGGAAATCTAAATGAAGAAGTTAATTAAAAATTTAAAGAAACACTTCAGGAAGTTTTTAACTCTTTGCTGATTAAAATAAATGACAATAATTTGTTGCTGTATATCATTTTGGAAGAGATAGGACATTAGGTCATTAATATTTGCCTATTTGTAAGATAAACCCAAGTTGTAAGTTACATCTACAGTGCTGTCCTTATTCACTCGAAATGCCCTTTAAGATCCTACTAAGAAACCTCCTATCCAATTACTTAAGAACACTTCAACTTCATAAATTGTGAGCTGTTTGGACAGGTTGATTCAATTAAGAGTATACCTCCCCCCAAAAAAAAATCCATGTAACTATTGTTATAAAATTCTTTAAAATTATGCAAAAGCCATATGATATTCCTGAGGTAAGACTGAAACACAAACAGAGCTGTTTTCTTTCTACTGTGTGTTATTAAGTTTAATTGCTTCATTCTCATGATTGCTTTTGAAAGAGAAGAAATCAATCAAGCTTTCACTGAAAGTGGATACCACTGCATTATGTATGAGGTTGGCAAGGGAAAAGAGACCTGTGACCTAAAAGGAAATCAGGATCTAAAGCACTTACACATGTGAGGCTCTTATGCATCCAAGTCTCCTTTGTCAAGAGGCACGCTGCCCTTGAACATGAACTTCAACATTATTCACTTAATATAAGTTTCTTAAGTTTATTTTTTAAGATCAGGCAGGCCCTTGAATGTGAAGAGGATGCTACTGATATATTAAAGAAAATATAAAGACACACTTTCCCCAGGAGTGTTGAAAAGGTTCTGTCTACACTGCTTTCTTAAATCCCTTGGGAATTTACAGCATTGTTTCTGAGGTGACAAAGCAGGATTAGAGGTGGTGATGATGGAAGAAAATGTGCCTGTGTCTGAATCCCTTGGTCCCCTGGGGGGAAGCCTTTGGTCTCCTTGGCACCAGTGTACAACAAGCTGAGTGAGTTGGCCTAGATTCTTCATTTAAACACAATTATTTCACATCTGAAAAATTTTTTAAGATATGTGCAGTTTATTTATTTATTTATTTTTTATTTTTTAATTTTTTGGCTGCACCCCAAGGCATGTGGGATCTTAGTTCCCTGACCAGGGATCAAACCCATGCCCCCTGCATTGAAAGGTGGAGTCATAACCACTGGACCGCTGGGGAAGTCCCTCATATCTGAATGTTTTCAGTGAGATGCTAGGGGTAGAAAAATAACCCTTGTGTTTCTCCCCTCATTTCTGAATCTGTTCTGAATCTGTACACATTGAGTTTATTCCCCTGCTATAACAAGAGGTCACCACTAGGAATCGCTGAACATTCACAGTGATTGACTGATTGATTCGGTATATACATATAACATATACTTATATATATAACATTCAGAGTTTTCTTTTTTAAATTATTTTTTGAATTTTTGAATTTTTTTTTTTTATACAACAGGTTCTTATTAGTCATCAATTTTATACACATGTCAATCCCAATCTTCCCAGTTCATCCCACCACCACTGCCCCCACCCCGCCACTTTCCCCCCTTGGTGTCCATACATTTGTTCTCTACATCTATGTCTCAATTTCTGCCCTGCAAACCGGTTCACATTATAACCCATGTTACCTTCCACCATAGTTCCAGAGCAATTTCTCATATTGAAAGCCTTCTCATCCAACCTGCCAGCAAGATTGTGCTTTATTAATGTTAATTTGTTTGTTATCTTTGTAGGCAAGATGCAACAGGCTGGAGAAACAGCTAGCAAAGACAGGATATCTTAGTTGGGAAGAAATCTTAGGAGGTAAAATAAGAATTTGGTTGGCTTCCCTGGTGGCGCAGTGGTTGAAAGGTCCGCCTGCCAATTCAGGGGACACGGGATCATGCCCCGGCCCAGGAAGATCCCACATGCCGCGGAGTGGCTGGGCCCGTGAGCCATGGCCACAGAGCCTGTGTGTCCGGAGCCTGTGCTCTGCAACAGGAGAGGCCACAACAGTGAAAGGCCTGTGTACCGGAAAAAAAAAAAATAATAATAATTTGGTAGAGAAAGTGTCTTTTAATGGCCTTCTCTCTAGAAAAATCACATAGACTTCTGCTCTGACAGAGATTTGATTCTCTAATCATTATAGTTCCATTGAACCTAGATAATCATTAACAAACAACTTAAAAGCCATGTTTCTACAAAAAGGCAGGCATTCTCTTCGTAAGTTTCTAGTTTCTCTTTTATTAAGAAACATTTTAGTCTATCAAATGGTTGAACTTGGAGCCGGGCTTCCAGAACACACAGCCCTTCTTTCACAGCCCCGGGGAGGATGGAGAGGGGGCAAAGGGAACTAATAGTTTTTGAGCTTCTCCTTAGAGCCAAGTACAGGACTGGGGAATTTCCCAACTTCTTTTACATACAGAAGAGGAAACTTTGGGGGAAGTTATGATGTCTGAGGATGGGCAGATGGTTGGGTAAACCGTAAGCAGTGACCACAGTCTGGTTCATGCCACCATCCCCAGTACCTTGCTGAACAAGTGATCCCTGGTAGGAAGGGAGAAAGGCAGGGTTCACTGTCATTCAACTAGAGCAAGTAGTTGTGGGTGTCCTCTTTGTTTGGGCAGTACTAACAGAGTGTCCCTCTGTGCCGTAACTATGTCTTATACATCCTATACAGCATGCAGCACAACGCTGGAAATACGGTGGATCCTCAAAGGAGGTTTATTTATTTATTTTTTATTTATGGCTGGCTGGCTGGCTGGCTGGCTGGCTTTGGTTCTTCTTTGCAGTGCGCGGGCTTCTCTTGCAGTGGCTTCTCTTGCTGCAGAGCACGGGCTCTAGGTGCGTGGGCTTCAGTAGTTGTGGCGCACGGGCTCAGTAGTTGTGGCTCGCGGGCTCTAGAGTGCAGGCTCATTAGTTGTGGCGCATGGGCTTAGTTGCTCCGCGGCATGTGGGATCTTCCCGGACCAGGGCTCAAACCCGTGTCCCCTGCATTGGCAGGCAGATTCTTAACCACTGTGCCACCAGGGAAGCCCAAAGGAGGTTTTTAGAATTAATTCCATCATCATCCTTTAAAACATATGTTTAGGACATCCCTGGTGGTCCAGTGGTTAAAACTCTGCGCTTCCACTGCATGGGGCATGGGTTCGATCCCTGGTTGGGGAAGTTCTGCATGCCTCGCGGTGTAGCCAAAACAACAACATAAAAAAGCAAAAACAAACCCCTAAAACAAAAAACATACGTTTAATGTCAGTTGTCATGACTTCTGTGAACAGATTTTGGTCACCATTTGAGTCTATTTTCTAAACAACACTAACCATCATCTGAGCCTTCAGCAAGTTGTGTAGCAGTAACATCAAAGATCACTGATCACAGATCACCAACACAGATATAATAATAATGAAGACATTTGAAATATCGCCAAGAATTACCAAAATGTGACACAGAAAAGCAAAGTGGGCAAATGCTGTTGGAAAAACGGTTCCAATAGACTTGCTCAACGTGGGGTTGCCCCAAACCTTCAATTTGTAAAAAAGACAAATCTGCAAAGCGCCATGAAGCGAAGCTCAATAAAACAAGTTTGCCCATATTAAAAAACAACAAACATTTATGACATACTTATGCATTCAGTGAAGATTTACTATGTGCAAAGCACTCTGCCAAGTGGCAGGGATACAGCGATGATACACACATGTACATGTGTACATACACACATGTACACACAGTTGCTGGCCTCAGTGGTTACTAAGCGCTGTGATAGGGGAAAAGTTAAAGCTGTGAGGGACACAAAAGAGGAGAGTTTCATCCTGAGAGGGGTGACACAGTCCAGAAAGGCGTCTAGAAGAGTGAGGTCTAAGCTGACTCAAGGGTAAATAGGCATTTCTTAGACAAGGGCAGAGTGTGTGTGAGTGAGTGTTTGCGTCTCTACATTCCGTGAAGCGTGTGCCAGCAGTCAGATTTGAGGGGACAGGGTAGTGAGAGGATTAAGTGCACAGACTCTGAAGCCCTCTGTCTTTTTTAAAACTATTATGGTAAAATACACGTAAGATAAAATTTACCATTTTAAAGCATGCAATTCAGTGGCATTAAGTACGTTCACAACTATCTTGTGTAAAAACGTCACCACTATCTAGTTACAAAACTTTTTCATCACCCCAAATGGAAATCCCAGGGACTTCACTGGTGGTCCAGTGGTTAAGTCTCCGTGCTCCCAATGCAGGGGACCTGGGTTCCAACCCTGGTCAGGGAAATACATCCCAGATGCACAAGGCAACTAAGAGTCTGCATGCCACAACTAAAGATCCTGCATGCCGCAAGTAAAGATCCCGCACACTGCAACTAAATACCCTGCACGTGGCAATGAAGATCCGGCGCAGCCAAATAAATATTTTTTTTTAAAAAAAGGAAAGAAAATAGATTGAGGGACTTTCCTGGCAGTCCAGTGGTTAGGACTCCATGCTTCCACTGAAGGGGGCACGGGTTTGATCCCTGGTCAGGGAACTAAAATCCCACAGGTCCCGCGGTGCGGCCAAAAAAAGAAGAAAATAGACTGAACGTAAGAGGTAACTCTGCGTTTGGTTTAGAGGCTGGTGTAGTAATCCAGGTGGGAGAGCATAGTGGCATTGAGGGTGGAACTGAAACCGAGCAGGATCCTGTGAGGCTCCTGGGCACACAAGCCTTTCGGTCCTGTTTTCTTTCTTGTAGGAAATAGAATCCAACCTCCATGACCTTTCCTGAGTTCCAAAGGGCAGATTCAAACAGTTGCTAATCAAGGGAGGAGGAGCCAGGAAACCACCTGAGGCCAGGAACCAGAGAAGCTCATCAAGATTACTTGAGACCAGGTTAGAGGATTGCAGGCCTTGCACACACCCTAATCTTATCAGCAACCCCACCCTTGAACCGCTGCTATAAAACTCCTCATCAAATCCTCCTGGGTTGGGACACATAGTTTTTTGGGGGCAGGAGCCCACTGTGTCCCTCTTTGCCTGGCAAAGCAATAAAACTATTCTTTTCTACTTCACTCCAAACTCCGTCTCCGAGATTCAACTTGGCACTGGTGCACAGAGCTTTTGGCATCAGATCTAAGTAGATATAATCAAGAGAGCCTTAGAAAAGAAAATGGACAGAAAGGTACATGGATCAGATGTAAGCATATGCTGATCTTGTTGATTTTACCTCTTAAGATATAAATGTTACTCAAATACGGCTAGATTTCTCCAACTTGTTATCACTTCACCTGTCTAAGCTATCATCACCTCTCAAGCAGACTGCTATAATGATCTCCTAGAGCTTTTCCATCTCAATTATTATTTTTATTCCATATCTATTCTCGATTTTTTCTAATCTCATCTCCGTATTGCAAAGTGATGTTAATAAAGTATTTCAGACATACAGAAAGGAGTAAGGAATAATGTATATTCATGTATCCAACTCACGTGTTAAGAAAATAAAAATAGGGAACTCCCTGGCGGTCCAGTGGTTAGGACTCTGTGCTTTCACTGCTGAGGGCCTGGGTTCAATCCCTGGTCAGGGAACTAAGAACCCACAAGCTGCGTGGCATGGCCTAAGTAAATAAATTAATAAAATAAAAATACATCTGGTTGTGTCCCTCTTGTAACCCTCTCCAATCATATTCTCCTCTCCTCAGTCTACCTGTATTTAAATATTGCAGATAAACACCCATACCAGCATGGTAGGTACCTCTATCATTTCCTCACATATCTGTATACTTTTACAACATTAGTATGCGTCCCTTTGTGTATTTGTATATTTTCTTGAATGTTTTAACGCCTCATAGAGATAAAGTCACATTGCATGTGTCATTCTGCCACTGCTCTCCACCCGCAACTCAATTAAGCTCCTGTTAGCGTGAAGTGTTCATGCTGAAACGTGTTGTCCTGGTCCGTTTATTTTCAATGCAGTGGAATCTTTTCATTGTATGCATATACAAGAATGACACACTTATCTATTCAAAAGGCAGATCCGATCATGTCAATCCCCTGCTCAAGATACCTCAAGGTATCTTGCTCAAGGACTGCAATCACGTCTGGCTCGATTTCAGGCTCCTTCTACCACCAAAGCCTGTCCTAAGCCCCCGGCTTGTCCCCCTTCTACTAATTAACTCCTACTCACTCTTCAGATCTCAGCTCAAATTTGCTTCCGTGAGAAAGTCTTCCCCACCATCTCTACCACACCTGCTAGATGGCTTCCTTTACATGCTTTCATAAGAATTTTCTAGAACAAAAACCACATGGTTGACTTCCTGTTAGTACCTCCTTACCCAAACTAAGTCTGCAGAGGCCATATCTATTTTTGCTCACATTGCATCTCCAAGAGCCACACCAAGTGCTTGGCACTTAGTAGGCATTCAGTAAAACTTGGCTGAATGAATGAGAACAGAAATAAGTATTAGAAATATTTTCCTGCCTAGTAGATACATACTTCTAATTAATTCTGCTTAATTTAAACTTGTTAAATACTATTAAGCCCACAGACAATGTACTGATCCAGTAAGCTTTTATTCAGCAATTCATGAATCAGGTAGCATCCAATCTAGCAGATAGAAAGGCACTCCAAAGAGCTGTGCAAGGCTAGAGATTTTATAGACAAAAGCTAGAAGGTACAAGGCACTCCCTGATGGGTTAAAGCAGGACTACCTTCCTTATATGGGGTAAAGGGGAACTCTAGCTGGGTCAGGTAACTTGTGCTGAGCTGGCAAGTGCGGAGTGGTTGACCTAGGTCTTCCTTTTCTGGGCGAGCTGAGGAGAGAAACTTGGTTAAGTTTTGGTTTGCTGATGTGGGGCTTAGCGTGAGCAACTCCATCTTGGGCCTATTTTAGATATTTTAACACCACTTATTCTAGAATTTAATTTCAAACCCTGATTGGGTGGCTGGGACTGCATACACCCTCCCTCTGTAAACAACTAGAAAACTGGACAAAATATATGAAACTACTCTTTTCAGACAGTGGACAACAAGAGTGCAGGACTGTGAACAAAGCTGAGAGAAGTGAAACCAATGAGATAAGCCCTACTTTGCTCCAGAGGCATTTTAAGGACAATGGTGCAGGGAGGGAGATCCCAAGCAGAGATAGCACTCAATTCAAAAGAAGAAAAAAAGACTAAAGAACAGATGAGATAATAGCAAACATATAGCAAGATGGTCGATTTAAACTCAACCATGTTGAGGGAATTCCCTGGTGGTCCAGTGGTTAGGACTTGGAGCTTTCACTGCCATGGCCCGGTTTCAATCCCTGGTTGGGGAACTAACATCCTGCAAGCCTCATGGCTCAGCAACAAAACAAAACAAACAAAAAAACTCAACCATGTTGGGCTTACCTGGTGGCACAGTGGTTAAGAATCCGCCGGCCGGGCTTCCCTGGTGGCGCAGTGGTTGAGAGTCCGCCTGCCGATGCAGGGGACACAGGTTCGTGCCCCGGTCCGGGAGGATCCCACATGCCGTGGAGCGGCTGGGCCCGTGAGCCATGGCCGCTGAGCCTGTGCGTCCGGAGCCTGTGCTCCGCAGCGGGAGAGGCCACAACAGTGAGAGGCCCGCGTACCACGCAAAAAAAAAAAAAAGAATCCGCCTGCCAGTGCAGGGGACACGGGTTCAAGCCCTGGTTGAGGAAGACCGCACATGCCGCAGACCAACTAAGCCTGTGCGCCACAAGTACTGAGCCTGCGCTCTAGAGCCCACGAACGACAACTACTGAGCCTGCGTGCCACAGCTACTGAAGTCCGCGAGCCTAGAACCCATGCTCTGCAACAAGAGAAGCCACTGCAATGAGAAGCCCACGCACTGCAACGACGAGTAGCCTCACTTGCCACAACTAGAGAAAGCCCACGTGCAGCAACGAAGACCTAGTGCAGCCAAAAATAAAGAAAATTTTTAAAAAAAGAAATGCACTTTAAATATAAAGACATATATAGGATGAAAGTAAAACGTAGAAAAAGATATATGATGCAAACACTAATCATAAAAAGGGTGATGTTCCTATATTAATACCAGACAAAGTAGACATGCAAGCAGATAAGGCAAGGGGTCGCTGAAGATAGAGAACCAGGCAGGGCTTTCTTGACATAAGAGAAGCCATTTTTGGCCTAAGGCATTTTGTGATCCAAGCCTGGCCACAATGCTTGCCCTTGAACAGGTCTCAGTAATCAATGACCTTCAGGGAACAAAAAATGCAGAAACAGAGGAGTGTTATCAGGCAAGTGAAGTAACAAAAGCAAAGATAACAAATCAGTTGTAAAGACACCCAGTTCTATTTCAATGGTAAAGACTGGCCTAAAGCACTGTCTTGTGCTGTCTTGCAGAATTTAAATTCCTCCTCCGTTGCTCAACCACCAGATTAACTGGAATCTAAGGGATGATGATGTTGACTTTTTCTGATCCTCAGTGACTTCAGTCAACTAAAGCTTGGACTGGACCACCCAAGCCCCTTCATGAATATGCATGAATGCTTAGCTTAAAACTTACCCAATTTTGGTGTCCAGGGAGACACTGCTTTGGGAAGGATCCCTGGAGTTCTCCCTACTTGCTGCAAGTAATAATAAATCCATCCTTAATCCAGATCTTTCGCTTGGTTGTGTCTTTAGGCTTGATACCCACCAAGAGGCTAACCCAGTTTTTGGGTAACAGACATAAGGACAAGGAATTTCACCAGGGTTAAAGAGCAATATATTTCATAATGACAAAAAAAGTCAATTCATTCAGAAGACATAGCAATCCTAAATATGCATGTACCTAATATCAAAATTTCAAGATATGCTAGGTGAAACCTGACAGAACCAAAGGGAGACATAGACAAATCCACAATCACAATTTTAGTTGAAGCTTCCAATACTGCTCTCAGCAACGGACAGAATAAGAGAATATCTTGAAGGACACAAAAGATGTGAACAACATTATCTCTTCAAGTACACATGAAACATTTACTGAGATAGAGAAAATTTGGAGACATAAATCCCAATAAACGTAAAATGACTGAAAAACTACAGAATGTTCCTTTTTAGTACAATAGAATTAAACTGGAAATTAATTACAGAAGTTATCTGGAAAGCTGCCCAGATATCTGGAAATTAAACAACAAATTTCCTTGTAACTCATTGGTCAGAGAATTTGCAAAGGAAATTAGAAAATATTTGAAAGGAAACACAATCCATCAAACACATTCAATAAAATGGATAAACTCTAGCTAGAGTGATTAAGAAAAAAGAAAAGGAATATACAAATTATCAATATCAGGAATAAAAGAGGGGACATCTCTGAAGATATTAAAGCGTTAATAAGGGAGTAGCATGAACAACTTTATGCCAATCAATGAAATGGGCCAATTCACTGGAGACATAAATTACCAAAACTATTTCAAGAAAAAATTAAAAATTCTAAGAGTCCTATATGTAATAATTAAATAAAATTTATAATTAAATACCTTTCTGCAAAGAAAACTCCATGCTCATATGGCTTCACTGATGAATTCCATTAAACATTTAAGGAAGAAATAACACACAAACTCTTTCAGAAAATAGAACTGGAAACCCTTCTATGTATGAGGTCACTATCTATCTGACAACACCAAAACCAGACAAAGTCATTATAAGAAACGAAAGCTGCAGAGTAATATTGCTTGTGAAGGATAAACACAAAAAGTCCTTAACAAAGCATTATCAAATTGAGTCCTGAAATGGAAATGCAAAGGACCTAGACTAGCCAAAACAATCTTAAATATGAAGAACAAAGATGGAGAACTTACACTATCCGATTTCAAGACATATTACAGTAATCCAGATAATGTCACAGTGGGGAAAGAACAGACATACAGACCAACGGAACAGAATGGAGAGTCCAGAAACACACACACACACGTATATATATAATTATATAATATATATATAATTATATTACATATATATAAGCATATATAAAATGTGTACATAATTTTTATTATATATTACATATTTATTATATATAATTTATAACATAATATGTAACATATATATTATATAAAATATGTTTTATGTATATAAAATTCTTTTTTCAATTGATTTTTGACTCTGTGAAGGCAATTCACTGGGGAATATATGAGTCTATTTATACAAAACTCTAGATAAAGCAAAACCAATCCACAGGATCAGGAAGTACATCAGTGGTTGCCTGGGGTGGAGGTTGCCAGGGGTGGGTTGGGGATATGATTTGCCAAGGTACAAGGGAACATTTTTGGGTGTTACGGTTTTCTCGTTATACTTGGTTTTGAATCATTCTAGAAAGTCTCATGGCTAAGATTTGGAGGTCACTTAGGGGAAGAAGCCCTCATCAGATGGAAATGATCTATACCTTGATTGTGGTAGAGGTTAGATGGGGCATACATATTTGCCAAAAAAAGAAAAAATCACCTAACTGTACACTTTGAATAGGTATATTTTATGTAAATTACAGCTTACTAACAGTTCATCTAAAACATGAAATGGTTAAAAAAAAAAATGCAGCTTCCTTGGATACGCTCCAGACTTAGTGAATCAGAAAGTTGGGATGGTAGGGCTAAGATTTGGAGGTCAAGTGGGGGCAGAAGGCCTCATCAGGTTGATTTTAACTGACTGACTAGTTTACCTCCTGTTTCAGGTCCAGTGAGAACTTAAAAATGGACATTTATTTTCTGTTCCTTATTCTAAAACTAAGACATGATTGCTTGCCAAAAAAAATTCAGGGAATGTAGAAATCTTTAAAGATCCAGAATTAACATTATCATATATATCAGGTTTTTCTGCAAATGTATAGTATACACATGTATTTTTAACAACATGGAGTCCTATGAAACATACTATTTTATCAACTACTCTTTACACTTAATACACAGCGAACCACTTTTCATAGATTAACCACACCACAAGAAGTGACTGCTTATGAAGGGTATTCTCTCATTTATTTGAACAGTTCCCCAAAGATGGACATGTAGGTTGTGGGGTACTTTTTGCAGCTTGGCCTACTCAACACCCACTTCAACTACCTTCTCACTGCCCTGTTCAATTCTAAAAGCTGGAAAGATAAACATTTGCTTTCTCAGACACCCCGGCAGGTCCGGTGGCCATGTCATCTGGGTCTGGCCAATGAGACAGAAATGGAAGCAGCTAATACTGCCTCCTGGGCTTCCTGCTCCCCAGGGGGCCTGCACCTGGGGGCCCCAGGTCCAGCAGTCACTGCCTAGAGCAGAGCTGGAAGGGGGCAGTCCGGTTCCCTCACAGCATCTCTCAGTCTCCAGACAGCCCTGGATGCCCTTCTGTTGGACTTCTAATGGCATGAGATAGACACTTTACTTAAACCACTAACAAAACAAACCACAAAATGCCGCTGGGTAGTCACTAGGTTATTTCCAAGAAAAATTCCCAGAACTGTTGGATCAGAGTATGCGTTTTTACATACTTTTGAAACGTTTTATCAACTGACACTCCCACCAGCCCTGTATTATTACTGACCTGCGTCCTTGGACTCTTTAATCAATAGAAATTGATAAGAGGACAGACGAGAACTTCACGCAAGGCTTTCTTGGTGCTCGTGCTGCACCACCAGGGAACGAAAACAAGAAACAGGTGATCTTGCTCGTTTTCCGGGTATGGCTGGCTGGTTCCTCAAATGGGTGCGGGCGAGGCGGATTGGTGGGTGGGACCAGAGGCGTGGCTTAGGTGGTCTGCCCACCCCCTCCCTCGGTGGTGCTGTGCGCAGGGGTCATGCGCAGTATCGTGCTTTTGCTCTCCGCACCTCAGACATGGCAGTAGTTTTGTGGCCTTTTTGTAGCTTGTTGTTGATAACTGCTGGGGCTGCAGCATGCATGCAGTTATTTTTAGTCCTTTATAGTTTCTTTGTATGCTGTTGCTTGAGGAGGCGTTTACACTCTGCACGCCAGTAAAGGGTCCCGGGTCCCAAGCTATTGCATGGTGCAAGCACTCTGGTAGTGGGTCCCAGGTCCCAGGCTATCTCTATATAAATTTACAACTTTCTCTACACTCTGCCAACTCAGGATATTATCACTTATTATTTTTATATTATAAAAAAAAAACCAAAATAGCTTTATAGCGGTATAATTGATATACAAAGAACTGCACAATTTGATGAACGCGGACATATTCAAAGACCTGTAATACTACCACAACAATCAAGGGAATAATACACATCTAACCCTTCCCAGAGTGTCCCTGCGTCCCATCGTGTTTTTGTGTGCATGCAGGCAGTAAGCACAGTTAACGTGAGATCTGCCGTCTTAAAATTGTTTTCCAGGGCTTCCCTGGTGGCGCAGTGGTTGGGAGTCCGCTTGCCGATTCAGGGGACATGGGTTCGTGCCCCGGTCCAGGAAGACCCCACATGCCGTGGAGCCGCTGGGCTTGTGCGTCCGGAGCCTGTGCTCTGCAAAGGGAGAGGCCACAGCAGTGAGAGGCCCGCATACCAAAAAAAAAAAAAAAAAATTGTTTTCCAGCTTTATTGAGCTATAATTGACATATAACATCGTATAAGTTTACTTCTCAGCAAACTTTGAAGTGCACAACATGGACTGTGGACTGCATTATCACTTTTTCTTTTCCTTTCTTTTTCGGTACGCGGGCCCTCTCACTGTTGTCGCTTGCTCACATTGCGGGGCACAGGCTCCGGACGCGCACGCTCAGCGGCCATGGCTCACGGGCCCAGCTGCTCCGCGGCATGTGGGATCCTCCCGGACCGGGGCACGAACCCGTGTCCCCTGCATCGGCAGGCGGACTCTCAACCACTGCGCCACCAGGGAAGCCTGCATTATCACTTTGTTTTGCACCCTTTCCAAACTGATGGGTAAAAAAGATATCTCATTGTAATTTGTCTCATTTTAATTTGTCTATCTTTGATTACCACTGATAATTCATACATTTAGTGAATGCTTCTATTCCTTCTTTTGTAAATTGCGAGTTAGACCAGGGAACTTACTGGAAGCAGCTGCTTCCCTCGTCTTTGGCTGTGGGCAATGTTGGGGGATATGGCTAGCAGCCAATTTGTTTGAAATTCCAGCAACTCCATTACATCCCTGTCACTTTCCAGTAGGATATTACAGACACGAGCTCTGTTCCAGGCCTGCTCTTTGGCGGTTTCCAGATGTCTCCACAAGCCCAACATACTTGGGAAGGATCTTGGTGAGATATGTTATGTCTCCAAGGAAAAAAAAAAAGAAAAAAAAAGCTAGGGATCTTTGAGCAGCTGCTATTTTAAGGTATATGCTGAACAAGTTTCTGAACAGCATGAGTTGCTACTTCAAATACAAAGGGTTGAATCATTCATTTTCTTACGCTGGGTGGAACCAGACAGTCCGGCAGTCAGAGAATAGCAATTTCTTACAGGTGACACGAATGTCTCCGTATAAATCACGCACCGTATAACAAATAACATCATTTGGGTGAATAATGTAATGGATTTTTTCAGGGGTGCTCCTCCATGTTGACGTGGAATGGCACATCTTCATTTACCCATTTTGAACTGTTTTCGTAATCACCCAAGGCTATGAATAAGGAAGTATGAATTGGGTATGGGGGCTAGAGTAAAAATTCAAACACAGCTGGGGACCGAGGCAAGGCCAAAAGTGTGTGTTGAAGCGGACAAAGAAAAAGAGAACAGATATTCCAGAGAGCCTCAGCCTTTCTACACTTTTGCATGTATGGACGCCGCCTTTCTGAGTCATTTTTTATGAATGATTTGCAGCCTGCAGGACCCAGGAGGGACCCACAGGCTCTGGATATCACTCACAGACACTGGGGCTTTCAGTTCAAGGAGCAGACGGGTGGTGATCTGCAAGTAGTGACTGTAAGTAGCATTGTCCTTAGGAAGGTGGGCCGATATCTCCTTCGCCCCTCAAAGCTTTCAACTGTGCCCTGCAACAGGCGGCTGACCTCTAAGGACTATATGAGAGATTCTCAAACTTTTGAATCTCAGGATTCCCACAATTTAACAACTATTGAGGACTCTAAATAGCTTGTTTTGTGGGTTATATCTATTGGCATTTACGGCAATAGAAATTAAAGCTGAGAAACATTTAAAATATTCTCATTCATCGAAAATAACAGTAATAAACCCACTACATGTTAACATAAATAACATGCTTTTTAATAATAAAAAAATTGATTTCCATTGTTGTAACGCTCTTTTCTATCGGGATTAACAGAAGACAGCTGGATTTCCACATCTGCTTCTGCACTCAAGTCTGTTGACGTATCACAGGTCAGATAGCCTTTGGGAAATGCCGCTATTCACTACTGAAGGAATTAAAGTGAAACAGGCAAATACCACGTTAGTGTTATAATGAAAACAGTTTTGACTTCAAGGATCCTCTGAGAAGGTCTGGGAAACAAACCCCCGTCAGTTCCCGGCCACACTCAACACCACTCCTGTGACTTCTGAATCCCACTGGGTTCAGCCATTGGGAGCCCTGGCAATAAGACAGTGCCATGGGAATACTTCTTGCTCTGGCCCCATCCCTGCAGGGTTGCATACACTGAGGCTGGCTTGGTCTCTTGAAAAAAGATTAAGGCTTCTTTCAAGTGACTCTCTTCTATGGGTTCCACTTACTTCTCCCCTTACCCCTTTGGGCCTAGGGGTAGAACATCTCTAAGTTGTTGCGTTATTTTTTTTTTTTAGTTTTTCTACACTCTGTGCACACCTTTGTAAATAAAAACTGAATTTATCCTAATTTTTTACTACCACATGTAAATAAAACAAAAGTTCAAAAAATAACACACAGCCTTATTATGTGCCAGTGGTTCTCAAGGTGTGGTACCTGGAGCATCGGCATTAGAATCACCTAGAAACCTGTTAGAATTAGAATTCAAATTTTTGGGCCACACCCCGGACTGAAAGAATCAGAAATTTTAAGAATGGGGCCCAGCGGGACTTCCCTGGTAGTGCAGTGGTTAAGAATCCGCCTGCCAATGCAGGGGACACGGGTTCGAGCCCTGGTCCGGGAAGATCCCATACGTCGTGGAGCAACTAAGCCCGTGTGCCACAACTACTGAGCCTGCACTCTAGAGCCCACGAGCCACAACTACTGAGCCCGTGTGCCACAATTACTGAAGCCCACGTGCCTAGAGCCCGTGCTCCACAACAAAGAAAGCCACCGCCATGAGAAGTCTGCACACTGCAATGAAGAGTAGCCCCCGCTCGCTGCAACTAGAGAAAGCCACGTGCAGCAACGAAGACCCAAAGCAGCCAAAAATAAAAATATATAAATTTATAAAAACAAGTGCTTCCAGTAAAACCATACACACACACACACACACACACACACACCAGGCAAACATAAAGACAAAAGTCCCACATAAAACCACCCCAAACAAATCCCAAAGAATAACATCAACTCTCCCCTCCACACACCCATAAAAGATTGGTAACAATCATTGTGTCATGACTTAAAGGGAAATCATAATCTGTCGACTATTTCCCCTGAGAAGACTTCTGTGTGTCTTTAGGAAAAGGTAATATATGTAAACATGTTCGTGTGGATATAAGGAGCTAAACATTCTTCTCCCGTTTTCACCTCTCTTCTCATTCACCCCCTACATTAAAGCCTGTATCTATTTGCACTTCATTTTGTGTGTTTCTGTTTGGAGCAGATGAATTCTTATACATCTGCATTTTAAATTATATCTAAATCCTCTTTAACATAGCATGGAAAAAAAAAAAAAAAAGACTGACCAGCACCAATTTAGTTGCAGCAACTTTATATAGGAATCCCAAAGCCTCGCATTTCCTTGTACTCTGGGAACAATATATAGCCTGAACAAAAGGTTATAGTGGAAAGGAAATGTAATTGATTCTGAAGAGCGTGAACATCTGCAGAGAATGTGGTGTAAGAGACAATGATCTCTGCTTATGAGGATGAAACGGTTTCTAGTTACCCATGTCAGAGAAATAACTCTGCCCCCAACCCCAAGTTCAGTCCACTAAGCAGAGAGAGGCTGCAGACGCCTTCTATGACACGGAAACCAACAGAAATAGGTATAGAAGACTTGACAAAACTACATTTGCCCAGTGGTGTTGAAAAGTCAGAAAAGCTTTGTGCTGGTGCAAATTTTGTCATTAAATGTAATGTGATTGTGGCCAAGTCAGCTTCTCTCTCCGGGCCTCAAGTTTCTCGACTTTGACGTGGGAGAGCTGAGCTGGATGACAGACACAGTTCTTTTACGATGCTCTTTCCAGTAAGATTAACTAACTACTTTTTCATCTAGAAGTCTCTTGAAGTCTCAGACTTTCCATTTTAGATGGGAAGAGCAAAAATTCTAACACAAGTGATTTAAGAACATCAACATTTATTTAACATGATAAAAAAGAAATGAGATATGAACATTTGCATTTAAACAACAGTAAGTAGCCTTTAATACTTACATTACATGTGCTCATTGTATAATATATACACAATGAACATAATTACATTTGTACACAAACTAAGTACTGGATTTGAAAACCTGCTTATTGCTGTACACATCTAGTCCAATGAAGTATAAGCCCAGTACTTCAAAATACCTACATTTTAAATTGCTTTTTAAGAAAAAAGTAAGCGATAACATTTGTATCTAAGCTGACAAGAGTGTGGCATAACTGCTGACAATGCAATCTGAGAAATAATTATAGCAGGAAACGGACATACTTCACTTAGCAGTAATAAAATGGCACATTTTAAATATATGTATAAAATTTTTACAAATCAAGGGTGAAACAAAGCATTGCAGTAGCCAAAATGGGAGGAAGAAGGAAAAAAAAAAAAAGGAAAACAAGCTTCACTGGAAATAATAAGTAAATTTATGTACTGAAAAGTGAAAAGAAATATAAATCCACCTAGACTTTAGAAACATCAAAATCTGGAAATCAGCAACTAAGTAAGCTCTGGCTGTAGACCACACACTAAAAAGCACCTTTACTTATGTGCTCTGAAATCATAGCAGCAAGCTGGTGTCAGAATAATAACCTTGAGATTACATTACATAACCTTGAGTGTACATATGGGCCATTAAAGCTGTTTTGGAATAAACATTTTCCAGAAGTGATAAAATGATGCTCTGTGGCCAAAAGCATCAGAACTATGAATTTCATAGATTTAAAATATACTGTACAATATCTTCCCACATTGCCAAAGGTCCATGTCCTCAGCTTTGAATGGTTTCAACAGAAGTCAGTATAGCTGAAAAATACAAAGAAGTAAAATTACTTTGACACCTGCAAAGTTAATTAATGACCATTTCCTGAAGTAACTAAGGGCCACATTCTCTAGCAATAGAACTGACAAGCATGGCCATGAAAATCCCAAAACATAATACAATTGAAGGACATCTTCTCTTCATTTCCATAAGCTTAATTCACAAAGCAAAGAAACATAATGCAGTATGTGCACAGCAATTCAGATGAAAAAAAGGACCCAAACTTGTGGCTGAATCCAAAAGATTGACAAAATGAGCAGAGGTTTGCACAACTTTACTGAAATACGTAACACTGTACTAAGCTGCCTACATAGCGGCGTCATTTGTAAAACTTTCCTGTGTCTTGCCAAAACCACTAGTTCAGAAAGGTGACACATGCACAATGAGAAGATGGATTATAAAATAATGCAAGTCTGAATGCCACTGGTTGGTGGTGGTGACTGCACACCACAAAGCTAGAAAATATCCGGCAATCACTGTACCTAACTCTAGTACGTAATACTCCTGGCTCTTGGAATGAAAGTAAAACAAAACAAAAGCGAATAGTAACAACTTAAGGAACCTGGAAATGTACTCCAGTTTTAACTGTGAACATTCTTGTTATCAGAATGGTCTGAGTACAATGAATTGTAACCTGTTTATTGAACCAAGAGATAATGGGAGTGGCTCTCAAAGTACATTTCACCACTAAGACAGACAGAGGCCACCAATCAATTCTTTGCACAGGAGGAATAAAATGAGCATAATGTTTATTATCCCTGTTTGGTGTTATTCTGTCACTAGTGGCAACTGCCACTTCTGAATGTATTAAGTTAAAAGTTTAAATATATGAGTGACAGAGGCAAGACACAGGTTAAGACTACAACAAATACAACAAGTCCTAAAGGGATACCAAGTGACAACAAACAAAGCCTCTTTTAGGCTCCAGACAGACGTGATCTCAAATAAAAGTTACAGAAATGACAAGACAGTTAACCATAAATCCTCTGGCTGAAATAAAGGGACACATTATAGCTGCCACAAAAAGGTGTGAATGGACGTAGATGCTAGAAAGTGACCACTACTGGATGAAAAACTTAGTCTAAGTTGGTATTTGTACTCATTTGAGTACCTAAAAATCAAAGAACATGTTTGTAGCCGTGCTCATAATGTCTGTAGGTGTTTTCTCAGCTTATAACTGTTTAACAGAAATTGGTGATAATCCGAAGGCACCAAACATTAGAAGATCTGGTAGATACTGAGAAAAAAAGTGCAGAAAAAGGCATAAAATGTTCACTCCATACCTCACAGCTTTTCTGAAAAATAAAAAAAGTATGTAAGTACAAAATTGAGGTAAAATTTAGCCATTGTTGATAAAGTTTAAAAGTAAGACACCTTAGGAAATTATTCGTGGTTCTAAAAGTGTGGTCTAAGGAACACTGGTTGAGAAAGGCCCCGTCTCCCTGCCCCCCACCTGTGGCTTTTTTAAAAGCTACCTCCCTACCTAAAAAAAAAAAGTTACCTCCCTGACTTAAAAAAAATTATTATTTAGAAATAATTTCGATGGCTCTTAAAGATTTTACATTCCATATCTAGTTGGCTGTACCATAAACTTTTCTTTATCCTTAAAAAATAATTAGCAAACTCCCAATGTGGTAGATAGGTCACGCTGAATGTAAAAAACATTTCTGTATCAAAATGTAACGACTTGAACAGAATTCTCAGACCCAACTGTGGAAAGAAACTGTTAGGTGGGAGCACAGCTGCAAAACACTGCAAAACCTCCCCTCCAAGTTTAGCTGTTTTTATGGATGATGAAAGAAGAGACAGAGAAAATGTTGTTATGTAGCAAATCATTGAAGGGCTGATGTTGGAAATTTTGAGTTACTGCCCATGGTTCAAACACTTGCTCTGCTAACTATCCCTAATGCACAGGCCGGAATTCATCACAGTTTTTATTCACCAAATCAACAAAAGTCAGGCTGAAAGCTCTAACAGTAAAGCACGAAAATGAAAGGAAACGACGTACTTGTTCTGAGACTACACACACATGAAGTGTGAGCCTTCTGTGAGCTGCGGCTGAGTGGACGGAACGGGTGATGCCGAGGACTCGGGAGACGGGGACAGGCTTTGCACTAAAACACACCGAGAAAACGTGACGAGATCAAAATCCTGGAGACACCTTCGGAGAAGGAAATCCTGACGCTGCGATGCCCAACACAGAACGTGTGCCGGGAAGGAATTCTTAGCTGCATTTCGGCTCTGTTTTTTGTTATTCTGGCAACTGATTACTCAGTATGAAATGTCTCTTGAAGACTGGTTAAAAATTCTTTTTCCATGTACATCTTAAACTTATATAATGTTATATGCCAATTATATCTCAATGAAACTGGGAAAAAATTTAAAAAAAATTTTTTTGGGGGGGCTTCAAGGTTAATTTTCAGGTGTATATCAGTGACTCACCCCTGTTGGGTCTCATTTTTAAAAGCTTTTCTAGTTGCATGAAGCTAAATACTGCAGATGGTATAAATGTTGTGGTCTTAATACACCCACACAACCTTTAACACAGACTTGGCATCATAATAACCGGATGTGATCAATGACAATTTTTAAAGAAAGTGAGAATTCCTGTACACATTGCCTTGTGAGTGATAAGAGGCAAAGGAAAAAGCGCTTCATACTGGTTACAAAGGAACATGGCTGATGATATAAATTTCCATGTTATATGTATATAAGATACAGAAAATGCTCTTAAGAACAGTCCTGCATAATTAATTTCATTGGACTTACCCTTCTGCAAAATGATTGGAGGCGGGGTTGGGTGGGGGGAGGAGAAAGAATTACTAGGGATAGCTTTTTGTTTATGGACTATGAGACGCAAAACTGATACATTACACTAGTGGGATGATTCCCCTACCCCCATCCCTTGGCAAAAGTCATAAAGAAAAAAGATGTGTGAAGAATCCAGAAAGTATAAAAGAATAGTAGAGAAAAATTTATTTTTTCTTAACATGCTATGGATCGTGATCTTCCACTATCAAAAAAAAACCCAGATGTGGATTATAGTAGGAGCTAAGTAAGTAAATCCATTCTACTAGTGTAGATATTCAACCTTCCACAGTTCCCAAAGGGGTAGGCTTATGAATACTCTGAGAATCCAGCGTCAGAGAAAAGTACTAAAAGATCTTCTTCTTAGAAAAAAGTTTAAGGTATGTGTAAAGGTTCAGATTAAAAAAACAAATAAAACAAAACAAAGAGAAGGAAGTGACGCCCAAGACAGGAGAGAGGGCAGATCTAGCTGCTCACGCAGGGCTGGCCCTGTGCTCTGCTGCAACTGCAGCCCTCCTGACGGTGCAAGTGTGGGAAGGCAAAGGCTGCTTGGTCTGCAGTTGATGTCCCTGCGTGGCTCCCTTGCTAGAGTCTCCACATGGCAAATAAATTCAGAGGTTCAGAGGAAGCACCAGTAAGAAAATTAGGAAACATGTAATACCTACCTGCCATTGTCTGACTTCCTCTAGAAGCCTCAGGAGTTAGTTCATAAGAAATAACAGTTTCTTCCTGCTCATGAATATTGTCCTTTGTATTTTCTTCAGGGTGGCCTTCTGGTTTATGATTTGGGATCTGTGACTCATCTTGAGGGCTAATGAAAATAGATGGAAGTTTTAAAGTTCGTTATTTTAGAATGCAATTAATTTTTTTTCTTCCAACTTAGTGTTATGAAAAATCTTAACTATACTGAAAAGATGTCACCATCTGTACTTAACGATTGCTAACATTTTGTTGGCATTCTTGTCCACACTTTGCCATTCTTGTTTCACTCTAAACCCTCAGCCCCCTACTCCCCAAATGATGATGATTGTTTTTTTTTAATTAATTAATTAATTAATTCTTGGTTGCATTGGTTCTTCGTTGCTGCACACGGATTTTCTCTAGTTGCTGCGAGCAGGGGCTACTCTTCGGTGTGGTGCGTGAGCTTCTCATGGCGGTGGCTTCTCTTGTTGCAGTACATGGGTTCTAGGTGCACAGGCTTCAGTAGTTGTGGCATACGGGTTCAGTATTTGTGCTCGCGGGCTCTAGAACACAGGCTCAACAGTTGTGGCACACAGGCTTAGCTGCTCTGCGGCATGTGGGATCTTCCCGGATCAGGGCTTGAACCCTTGTCCCCTGCACTGGCAGGTGGATTCTTAACCACTGCGCCACCAGGGAAGTCCTCCCCAAATTATTTTAAAGCAGATTTCAGACATATCATTCAGTCTGTAAATACCATCAAATATCCAGTCAATGCTCAAATGATCCCGATTGCCTCATAATATCATCTTAGAGTTATCTGTTTGAATGAGGATCCACACAACAAAGTCCATACACTGTATTTGCCTGAGAAGTCCCTTAAAGTCTACTTTAAAATATACCACCACACACACCTGTTTTATTCTTTGTCATTTATTTAGGAAAGAACCTGGTTTATCTGTCCAATAATTTACTACATTTCTGGATTTTGATGACTGTATCCCTCATATTTTTTATAAACTGATACGATTCTTAGGCTTGATCAGACTTAGGTTTTGGGGGAAAGGAGGTAAGTAATACTCTATTAGGTGGGTGTCTTGCACTACTGCATTAATAGTCTGTCTCTTTTCCTGATGTTAAAAATGATCAGGGGACTTCCCTAGCAGTCCAGTGGTTAAGACCTCACCTTTCAATACAATGGGTGTGGGTTTGATCCCTGGTCGGGGAGCTAAGAGCCCACATGCCTCGTGGCCAAAAAACCAAAACATAAAACAGAATATTGTAGTAAATTCAATAAAGACTTTAAAAATGGTTCACATAAAAAAAATCTTTAAAAAAAAACAAAACAAAATATTTTTCTAGCTAACAGCTTTAGCAGCACTGAGGAATATTGTTCATCCATTATTTTAATAGGGTTTTAGCAAAGCAGTGATATTCTAAGTCTCTCATTCTTTTTTTTTTTTTAAATTAATTGGTTAAATTTTGGCTGCGTTGGGTCTTAATTGCAGTGTCTGGGCTCTCTAGTTGTGGCACATGGGGGCTCCAGAGCGCACAGGCTCAGCAGTTGTGGTGCGTGGGCTTTCTAGTTGTGGTGTGCGGGCGCCAGAGCATGTGGGCTCCGTAGTTGCAGCACGCGGGCTTAGTTTCCCCACGGCATGTGGGATCTTAGTTCCTCCACCAGGGATCGAACCCATGTCCCCTGCATTGGAAGGTGGATTCTTACCCACTGGACCACCAGGGAAGTCCCAAAGTCTCTCATTCTTTTATTTTTTTTAAATAAATTTTAAAAAATATTTATTTATTTATCTTCGGCTGCATTGGGTCTTCGTTGCTGTGCACAGGCTTTCTCTAGTTGCGGCGAGTGGGGGCTACTCTTTGCTGCGGTGCGCAGGCTTCTCTTGTTGTGGAGCACGGGCTCTAGGCACGCCGGCTTCACTAGCTGTGGCACGCGGGCTCAGTAGTAGTGGCTTGCGGGCTCTAGAGCACAGGCTCAGTAGTTGTGGCGCACGGGCTTAGTTGCTCCACGGCATGTGGGATCTTCCCGGACCAGGGCTTGAACCCGTGTCCCCTGCATTGGCAGGCAGATTCTTAAGCACTGCGCCACCAGGGAAGCCCTCTCATTCTTTATTGAGTGAAATTTTTCTAATAAAGAAGAGTTTCCTCATAAACTCTCTGGTTGCAGTTTGTTTGGGAAAGGTAAGATAAATGTTTACTTCTTTCTCTTTATGTACCAGGTTTTGGAACAATAAGTCGATTCCCTAGCATCTTCTGAAGGGGCCAACAAATTATTTTTTGTTGTTGTTTTTATCATTATGAATTCATAGATTGTAATATACTGGATGTGTTTTAATCTATGTCTATTAACAAAAGTTCAGCAGAGATCTTTTTCTTATCAGCTATCGCCAAATATTTTTCAAGTTCCCTCTTGCTATTCATTGAAGAGATAAAAGGCATTCCTAATAACATGAGATCACAGCATTCCTCTTTTCCAGCACTAGGAATTTTTTTATGGATGGTGAGACTGAGGATATGCATTTAAAAATGCTAGTTAAGAAATACAGTTAAAAAATAAATGGCAAATCACTATAATGTTTGGAATGCTTATCAGACATCTTAGATATATGATCAATGTCTGTCATTATACAGGCAACGCTGAGGTGCTTACTTTGCTGTAGCTTGTGTGCCTCTGGCATTTTTTTAAAAAAGGTATTTATTGATCACTTGCTAGGTGTTTAGCACACTGCTAAGTGCTATACACGTATTTTCTTATTTAATCCCTATAATACACTTGTGAGATGGATACGATTATTATCCTCATTTTTACAAGTGAGGAACCATGACAGTTGTGTAACTTGTTCAAGATCCTACAGCTCGTAAGAGATATTCTGGGACTGGAATCCAAGACCTCTGACTCTGAAGTTTACCATTTTTAAGCAGGTATACAACTTTGTGAATGATTCCTTTGTTTGTTTTTCCTAATTATTACCTGTATGGAACATCCTTGGGCATCTTTTCTTTGTTTTCTTCTTTATCCACCACTTCCTCAGAATTTACTCCGTTTGGCTCAGGTGTGAAAAGTGTTTCGGAAAAAGCATTTTCAGTTTTTTTAAACTATAGAAGAAGAAAAATTCTCTTTTTCAAATCATTTTTACCACATTTAATATATTAGTGAATTATCTAAAATGATTCCTAATTAAAGTTTATTAAAAAACCCATACCCTATCAAATATTTACTGAAATATAAATTTATATTCAAGTGCATTAAAAATATTAATGTCCTATAAAAAATAAATAAAATTAAATTAAAAAATTAAAAAAAAACACTAAAAAAAAATTAATGTCCTTTGCTACTAGGATAAAAGGTACATTGCCATTAGCTAGCCGCTTTGGGATATAAGATTCTTTAATTGGGTTAATGATAATTTATTCCAGCCTTGATTGATCATGTTTTAAGTTTTCAATTAACCCAGTTTTTGTTGTGGCTGAATACATCAATCAAATTATACGAAGCCTATCATTTCACTAAGATCTATATAGCCCCTGTGACAGAATGACACGTAACTATTTTCAACCTTCTCACTTGATCTTATCTTCAAAAATCCACCCCTTTGTAACATCTGTCCTAAAATAATCTCTCTACCTCTTCGCTGAAATCTGTATTTTGAGGTTCAGCTTCTTTTAGTCGAACAGTTTCTACGGCAGGAGTTTCATGGTTTGGCTTCACGTCATTTTCTCTAATGACGGCATCCAGTTCCTTAAGGCTATCATCCCTCCTTCGAGTCTGTTCAACAGATAGACAGCATTTTTAGATTCATACTATACGGTCATGCACAGTTTTTAGATAGTACCTATTAGTTTTTTAAAGTTGGTTCTTCACTTGCAAGGAGGTTTCCTTATGAAAAACAACAGAGGAATCATATATATTACTCATCTATTTTGTAACGTGTAGAATGTGTAGTTATTCAACTGTTAATTGGTTGAACCACCATTAGCAATGCCTGCTCTCCATTAGACAAGACAGAAAGAGGATTTCTATGATGACAGGGAATCACTTTCAGCTGGTCCATGTCTACTAACAGGGATAGACCAGACTGAAGCCACTGGAAAGGTTCCTTAGTCTCCTCTGATTTATGAATCAGGGTAACAAACAAACAAATAAGTAATAAGAAACAGAATGGTGTCTCTATATAAGACTGAAGTTAAAATGTAATGAATAGTAGAACTTTTCTTTAGAAACCCTCTCGCTACAATTTAAGTCATGCTAAATTAGTACACAGAGTAATACACATTTCATTGGGAGGGGAACTGGGGACCATCCTGCTAACCTGCATGGCATTTTACATTTGTTGAAAGCACTTTTATCTTCTTACTATCTCCATGAAGTAGATAGGACAGGTTGTATCTTTATTTGATTTACAGTAGAGATTAAGTCCACAATGTATAGGAGGGTATCCAACAAGTAATTTAGCTCTGGTTTTCTGAACCCAGGGCTATTTCCATTTTACTAAGCTGTCCTGGCATATTATAAGAGTTGAATAATATAAATATCCATGTTGCTGACATTTAAAAGCCCATCAACCATGTAACTCTACGATTCTAAGATTCAAGTGATATTAGATTTACCCACAAGAATGAGTAAAAGCAATTGATATACCTGGGTAACCCGGAATGGATTATCCCTTAAATTTGAAGGACTTGGTAAGGGTGACTGGTCTAAAGCACCAATAATGTTTAATCCTTTTTTCTTTTCCCTTAAGCATGCTTGTTGATGCCTCCTGATTCTTTCCATTTGCTCTTCCACAGTCATCCTAGGTCGAGTGCTTTCAGCCAAACAGAGCTGTTCCACTGCACTTCTTGGTCTTTCCTTTAAATTGAAAGTAAACAAACAGATAAATATCTGAAGACAGGATAATTTCTGAAAAGTATGTTAGAATAAAAAATGTCCTGCAATGCATTTACTTTGTTTGCAAAATCTAAAGTGGAGGTTTTGGATGTCGTTTAGATAACACCAGAACGGCAGATTACTTTATGCATGCACTGATGCAGGATCAGCGATGGAAAGAGAGAGAGAAGAGGTAGGAGGGAGGGGAGAGAAGAGGAACTTAAGGAGGGGATTTGCTTGTTTTTAAAAACAAAATACAAAAAAGTATGGCAGCTCTGGAGTGACCCTACCCCAAGGCCCTGAGATAGGAAATTGTATAAAACTCAAACTAGGAGAAAACAGGGGGCATAGCTTCTAAAAATCAGCAATTTCTTTTATTATACTAAAAATGTAATGTTTCAAGTCACACATTTTTTACTGTGAAAAGACTGGTAGAGAAAACATCCTTAGTTCATGAAAAACTATGGAAGAATCTATTTTCTATAAATCAGAAGGTTATATTTTATATACATATATACATTTACATGGCTCTTTTTTTTACTTTTTTGTGGTACGCGGGCCTCTCACTGTTGTGGCCTCTCCCGTTGCGGAGCACAGGCTCCGGACACGCAGGCTCAGTGGCCATGGCTCACGGGCCTAGCCGCTCCGTGGCATGTGGGATCTTCCCAGACTGGGGCACAAACCCGTGTCCCCTGCATCGGCAGGCGGACTCTCGACCACTGCGCCACCAGGGAAGCCCTACATGGCTCATTTTTATGGTTTACTGAAGGGTTTAAAAATATTAGTCACATTAAACAACCAGTTCTTACTTCTCACTTTCCTACTAAAGATATAAAACAATATTGGTATGAGATCCAAAATAAGTATATCAATAACTGTCATAAGGAAATTTTAGCTTATTTTATATAATAGAAATTTTAGAGATTAAACATATTCTAAGATCTACAGAATAGAATGCATAGGTTTCTTTGTGTCCTCTGGACTGAACTGCTGGGAACTGACTGAGACATTGGTGGAGTTGCTGGTGTTTTGGAAAGAACCCAGGGCAGAGGTAAGTATTTCCGTGACTAAGCAGTATGTCAGGATAACGGCCAAGGTCCTCTTCTCTCCACTGCAATCTAAAATGTGTCTGCAGGGCAGTAGCTACAGATCTAGAACTGTTTTCTATTGTATAGAATATCTTGAAGAGCTCACGTAGAAACTGAAAGGAAAATGAAAATGAAAAGCCTTAGAGTGCAGAAATGATGCTTCTCATTTGTGAAACAAAGCATTTGCTTTTGTGAAAAATTTTTTTAAAATAAAGGTAAATTCTAGATACTGATTGGGAAGTTGGCTACTTTAGCACTCTTTCCTTTTATTTATTTATTTATTTTTTTGTGGTATGTGGGCCTCTCACTGTTGTGGCCTCTCCCGTTGCGGAGCACAGGCTCCGGACGAGCCGGCTCAGCGGCCATGGCTCACGGGCCTAGCCGCTCCACAGCATGTGGGATCTTCCCGGACCGGGGCACGAACCCGTGTCCCCTGCATCGGCAGGAGGACTCTCAACCACTGCACCACCAGGGAAGCCCTCCTTTTGTTTTTAGTAACAACAAACATGTATTCTTCCTGGTTTTTCTGTTTGTGCAAAAGTGTTGTCTCACTGAAACTTCCTTTTCCAAGTTATCGTACTGTACAAATCTATTTATTCTTTTAAAATGCCAGATATTATTAATTTTTAGATCTTTTTGCCAGTATAACTGGAGAAGAGTATCTCACTGGGGTTTTAGTTAGCACTTTAAAAATGATTATCAGTGTTGAGCAATTTTCATATTTTTGTGAATTACTGTTACATAGTTTCCATTTTAAAAAAACCCTAAAAATAACGGATTTATATTAATTCCTCAAATATTATGAAACTTGTCTGTTATACTGCAAGTATTTTCTTCTGGTATCTGTATTGCTTATAAAGGACTTTCCGGTACAATATTAGGTAACTAGTCGTCTATACTTTCCCCCCAGTATTTGGTTATGTAGAAGTCTTTCTTGTAGTATTTAAGATAGTTATTTTAGGGCTTCCCTGGTGGCGCAGTGGTTGAGAGTCCACCTGCCAATGCAGGGGACACGGGTTCGTGCCCCGGTCCGGGAAGATCCCACATGCCGCGGAGCAGCTAGGCCCGTGAGCCATGGCCGCTGAGCCTGCGCGTCTGGAGCCTGCGCTCTGCAAAGGGAGAGGCCACAACAGTGAGAGGCCCGCATACCGCAAAAAAAAAAAAAAAAAAAAGAGAGTTCTTTAAAAAAAAAGATAGTTACAGAATAATATAAATCCACTAATATCTTTGTTTGATCTCAACATGCATTTTTAAAGGTTTTTTTTCTGTTGCCTTATTTCACATTATAATTTCCAAAGAAAACACCCTTTCAAACTAAAAAATGCCTAACTCTATGAACAGCAGTATTACAGGACCATTATATTTCTTATATATATAAATCTGTCAGAATTTCTGGCATATACTTTGTACCATACTTTAATATCTTTCAAGAATAATCATAAATCTTATCATTTGTTGTACCTTTCAGTCTTTTCTTATAGTTTTAAGTTATCTCACACCAAATAAATAGAATTTATAAAGATTAAAAAGTAAAATTTCTTTTGCAGCCCAAGTTTCTAGAGAGTACTTGGGGAAAGGGAGTTAAGTCCTTTGAGAATCTTCCCAAGAAGACCAAGATTAGACTGGTTAAAAGCCAGCCTGAATTAAATGGATCTCTGATGAAAGTGTGAAGTACAGGATCTGCTTCTCATTCTAAATTCACATTGCTCATTGTAACCAGAGGATTGGCAAACTCCAAGTCTACTGCAGCGGAAAGGCCCTGCAAACTCAGGCTGGCTTGGAAGTCCACTAGCTTGGGTGACCACAGCACATGTCTATCACTCTCCTAAGGAAATTTTTAGAGGTGTCAGGAGAGGTAACATAGGGCAGCTATCTGAGAACAGATTCCACAAATTGTGCCCCAAAGACCAAATGTGGAGTCTGAGCAAAGAAAACCTAGATTAGGCCTGTCCTCTGAGCTGCTCATTCCCTGAATGTAATTTAAAAAATTAAGATTACTAAATTTTTCTTAAGAGTATGTAAAAAACAATTCTGATTGGAATTCCCTGGAGGTCTAGTGGTTAGGACCCCACACTTCCACTGCAGGGGGCACAGGCACAGGTTCCATCCCTGGTCGGGGAAGGATCCCATAAGCCGTGTGGTGTGGCCCCCCAAAAAAAGTTTTGAAAGAAACCTCTAAAAATTAAAACATATACAAGGTGGCAATAAATAGGTTGAGAATCCTTCTGGAAATTAATGTATAATTAAATACCGTTCTTGAATCCATCATCTTCTTAGTTTTCCTTAAAGTTACATATGAGGCTATCGTCGAAGATTCGGGTGTTGGTGATTTTGTTCTTGGAGGGACTACTCCAACAGGAAAGTGGGAACCTAAAAATAAAAACAGCATTAAGTTCTACAAAACATCTTCACATGACATGGCTTTATTTGGACATATTCAATTTCTGAGGCTTTTAAATAGTGTACGATTTTTGTTTTTCAGAAACTATCCTGGTATTTAGATGGGTCTGATTTTTGTTCTTACCACATGAAATTTGTATATTTCCTACCATGAAGTCTAAGTGACTTGGAGAATGAATATGTGCCCCTACATGTTGATGAGGAAGAAAAATATTATTTTTGAAGAGGCATAGCATACTGTAGGAGATGGGGAATTAAAAACTGTCTGGATAACAATAAAGCATTTATAAAATCAGGAGGTAACTAATGGAGCTCCGCTGACTTAAGCCAACAACGACTTTCTCTGAGGCTTTTAAAATCAGAAGGCAAATAAATGTATCGTTTGAGAAGAGACAGGGAAATGTAATAACCTTTTGTTACTTGTTTTACCTAATAAGCCAGCAATGATACTAACCAGACAAATTTTGGGTTAGCTTTAGAAATAAAGTTCTACTGATGATAACAGATGACATTAAAAAAATTATAAAATTTAATGATACGCAGTGGATCATATATCTTCACAACAGCCCTGTAAAAAAAGAAGGTAAATGAAGTGCAGAATCTGGGTTAACTGACTTCCTCAAGTACATATAGCTTAGCAGCAGCATGGCTAGAGCTTCTGCTTTGGCCCGTTTTCCCTTGTTGCTCTGCTTCTTCATGAAGTATTTACAATATTTTCAGAGGTTAAAAGTACCTTAATCTAATCCTCTCACAGAGATGAGGAAAGTTATGGCCAGAAGGGTTAAGTGATTTACCTAAATGTCCTTAATTCCCATTTGGTCTCTTTCAATCACACTGCACCACCTCAATAAAGAATCCACTAACAATGTTAACAATAGTTGACTACGGGTAATTGAAGCTACTTTTACTTTTGCGTTTTTGCAAAATTTCTAAAATGAACACACACTACTTTTATAATTAGAAAACAAACAATACACACACACAAAATCATTAACACAACAATAAAAGCTAATGATCAGTTCACATAAAATGTATTCATCTGTACCACAGTCACCTTGTGTAAGCAGAATATATACACTATTGTCCACTGAGGACACAAGTAAAATAAGAAATTATTCAAATCTCAATAGTTTGCTGAAAAAAAAAAATCATTCTCTCTGGGCTCATTAAAGTTACATTAACTAAGTAGAAAAATGAAATCTTATTTTCCCCCCAAAGACAAATGGTGGTCAGTCATTCAGGGCCCCTTTAGGTTATGAACCAAACAATCTGCAGCTTAATGAAGTTTTAATATTGTTTATGAACTCTGTGTTTATTACAGTTGTATATTTGAGAATGTGAAGAGCTGGACTGATGTATTGCAAGTAATTTTTACAGTTCAAATAAAGAAAAGCCTTCTACTATGCTAGTCAGTGGTCCATTTTTAAAAGCCCAACTTTAAGTCATGTGGTACAAAATAAATTACACTGTAATCGATCTGTACACTTCAGACATTTATTAGATGAGAGCTTATGATTATATACTAAAAAAAAAAAACACAACCCAAACTTTAAAAGAGGAAAAACTTCCAGGAAGAATTCAAGCCATACTAGAGAACATATTTCAGATGATATCATTGTTATGACTAAATACATCTATCAGTTTTTTGCTGAGAAGTATTACAACCTGTTTAGCCGTACTCTTGTTGACAGACATATGACTGCTTCCAGTTTTTGTCTATTATGAATTAAAGCTGCTATAACAACCCTTGTATAAGTCTTTTGAGGGATTATGTTTTCATTTTTCTTAGGTAAATATATAGAATTCCTGGCTATGATGACTGCATGTTTAACTTTATGAGAAACTGCCAAACTATTGTTCCATCCTATACCACCTCAGAAATGTGTGTGAATTCCAATTGTCCCACATCCTAACCAACACTAGGTAGTCAGTCTTTCAAGTTTAGCCATTCTAGAAGGTGTGAAATGTGATTTTTATTTGCATTAAAACTGCATTTCTTTTGTGATTAATAAGTTGTAAGCTTTTCCATGTGCTTATTGGCCATTTGTATACCTGATTTGTTAACTCTCCAAGGCTTTTTTTGCCTACTTTTTTTTTGTTTGTTTTGTTTTGTTTTTGGGGTACGCGGACCTCTCACTGTTGTGGCCTCTGCCATTGCGGAGCACAGGCTCTGGACGTGCAGGCTCAGCGGCCATGGCTCACGGGCCCAGCTGCTCTGCGGCATGTAGGATCTTCCCGGACCAGGGCATGAACCCGTGTCCCCTGCATCGGCAGGCGGACTCTCAACCACTGTGCCACCAGGGAAGCCCTTGCCTACTTTTTTATTGGGTTGTTTATCTTTATTACTGATTTGTAAGAGTTATTTATATATTCTGGATACAAGGATTTTGTAAGGTATATGTACTGATAATATTTTCTTCCATTCTGATGGGCAAAAGTTTTAAATTTTGATGAAATTGAGTTAATCAGTTTTCACTGAAAGTATAGCCCTCAGAGGGCCCCAGCTTTATTTGAGGGGGTCTCCTAGCAGACTCCTAATTTGTTCATGCTCTGAGCTTTGTCCTGTCACAAGGTGAAAGCTGGCTTTCATGCTCCACTTTACTTCCTGGATGCCTCTTGCTATGGACTGAATTGGTCCTCCTAAAATTCCTGTTGAAGCCCTAATTCTTGATGTGACTATATTTGGAGATGGGGATTAAAAGGAGGTCATTAAGGTTAAATGAGGTCATAAGGGTGGGGCCCTGGCCCCCACAGATTAGTGGCCTTATAAAATGAGATACCAGAGAATTTACAGGCACTCATAGGAAAGGCCATGTGAGGGAGGCAGCATCTACAAGCCAGGAAAAGTGTCCTCACCCAAAACCAAACCCTCTCAGAACTTGGTCTGGGACTTCTAGCCTCCAGAACTGTGAGAATAAACTTCTGTTGTTTAAACCACTCAGTCTATGGTATTTTTTTTATGGCGGCCTGAGCAGACTAATGCACTACCCTTCATATAATTTTTGGCCTGAACATCCCTCTCTTTACTTTTCCACAACTTGTTGAAGAGTCTCAAAAATATTTAAAATGATATGAACCAGCATTTATAATCTGTGGAGGATTGGCCAGGTATCTAGTTACCTATTTGCCAAAAACATTTACTTTTGTTTGCAGTCTGATATTTCCTGCATATTTATAATTATATGCACAAATATGGTAAGGACGAAGACTATGACTGTTTCACTTACATCTGTGTATAAAAAGATAAAGTTAACAAAGACTTTCAATGAGAAAAAGGTATGATTTGGATGAGAATGAGAAAGGCATATAAATATTAAGTTTTCAAGATGGCAGTATTTTTCTAATTAAAAAAAAATCCCAAAACAACAACACAAAACCCAGCATTAGAAAACCTAGAAGGATATTCCAATTATGGAAAAAGCTATGTGAATATTACCACTTACTATTTTTCAAGCTTTACTTTATGACCCTTTAGCAGATTATTTTAAAAAAATTGACTAGTGGGTTATGATCAGAAATTACTTTTCTGAAAAATCCCACATTTTGCCATATTTGTCTCAGCAGAGAGAGATGACATGTTGATATGTGGTTTATGGGTCATGTTATCTTCCCAATATCTGAAACTTCTAAATTCAGAAACGCATCAGATTCCAAGGGTTTCAGATGAGGGACTGTGGACTTGTATATGTACTGTGTCAACATATAAACTAAATTTATTTCTAAGGTGTCTGAAAAATGCAGGAGATAAAACATATCTCAAATGCTGACCTTTAACAGAAGTTTCCATTTCTGAAACAGATTCTGATTTTTCTTCTCCATTAGACTCATCAACTTCTGCCACTGTTGTTAACTCTGGTTCACTCTTGTAGAGTCTATAATCTGGACCCTTGAAAGGAAGATATGTAATCACACACAAACACACACAAAAAGGCAAAAGTCTCTTTTAAAATGTTTATCTCTAAGAACTCACACTCTTAACAATTAAAAGCCTCAGTCAGCTATCTTAGGTATAACACAATTAATATATATGTTACAATTAGGGTAGAAAAAAAGACTTTATAAAAGATTTTTAACCAGCATATCTTTTGATTTTAAAATTAAGAATATTCCTCTTAGGGACAAAATCATCAGTAAAACTAAAGTCTAAAAATAATTATATCATATTAACTCAATTAGCCCTATTCCTTTTCTCCTTGTTCTCTTCTCCTTGCTTATTACATTTTACATTTATTTGTTTAATCCCCAAACTCCTTTTTTCCAGTTTCCATGGGTAATGTCTTTCCTTGGCAATGTCCACATCCTCTAATAGTTTTCCTAGACTGAACTGCCCACACCCCAACCTTTTGATCATTCCTGGTAAGAATCTTCTTTTCCTTGTGTCTTTCTGATCTAAAGATATCATTTTGCTTCTAATATCCTGAAATGGTATATTTAAAATATGGCTCCTTAAACACAGGCACATAAAGTAACCACTTTATGAAAATATTCATGAAAAGCAGAAACTATGAAATTTTATTAAAATTGTGAAAATATTACAAAATAAGAATGGTAAAACTAAAACAGGAAAAACAAATGATAATGTTATATATGAACAAAAAAGTGCTGGCTAAAAGTGGTGTTATAATAAAAAAAAGTTTGAGTCTAAAATAAATTAAGTTTGAAAAATGAGGGCAAGTACGATTGATTATTCTGTGGCTATTGCAGCCACTTACACAGTGAGATCCATTTCTTGGATATCCTTGAACTTGGTGAATCTTCTTTTCTTCGGGCAGATGGACTGGGCCCCTGCTATAACAGAGCAAGGAGCTGCTATCACTGGGCAGAGGGGGGATTATGGGAGGCTGGTCTGTAAAGTCATAGGACCGAGGAAGTGGAGGACGAGGTGGGACTACTTCCTCTTCCTAAAGATTGTAGAATAGTCACCTTATTTAGATAAGCATATTGAATTAAGTATATCGAAATTCTTTGCAATGGTAAGTTAACTTACATTCACTTTAAGATAATTAAAGGGACACTGCCAAGCCAAGAGTCTCATATTAAAAAGTAAAACAAAAAAGTGTTTATGATAGCCAATAACTGGGTTTTAAATTTGACTGCATTTAATTTTTTCTGTAACACACAGGTTAGCTTTACTCTAAAGCTCAACATCAAAACAAATGTATGAAACTACTGTATTTCATTTTAAAAATAAAGAATTCATTAAAAAAAATCTCATTCTGTATTGTTTTGCTAATTTTTAAGAGAAAAGAAAGAACATTTCTTTTTGATTGGCTTTTATACAAAATTCAAGACCACAGATGCTTTCAACTAGGTTGACAGTATCTCTTTGTAGTTGTCATTTCTTTATGGTATGCATGATACACAGCCAACTTATCATACCAAACAATGATAAATAAATACTCAAATTACTTAGATTAGAAAAAGTATGACAATGTTAAAGTTCTAACATAGATGAGAAGTAGTGATTCAATTTTTTTTTCCATTAAGAAAAGGGAAGAAGATCACATTTGTTAGAAGAACCAAATTACTGAACCAGCAAAATTTCAAGATCAAAACAGTAACTCAAACATATTTAGAAAACATTTTTGTTATGAGTAGAGAAAATTCTAATTCATGTTTTAATTATAAATTAATTTATAGTTAGAGAAACAATTCAAACTTACCTCATTTTTGTACTTAACTGTTGAGAAAGGCTTTGATCCTATCATACCTATTAAAAAAATTGTAAAATATAACTACTTACACTAAACATATCTTCCTAAATCTACAGAAAAAAGGAACAATTTCATTTATTTTAAACAAAGCCTTTAGTTTCTAACCCCTCATTTGTTTTCTGAATTTAAAACCCATTACATTGCTATACAGTAGAAATTAACACATTGTAAATCAACCACACTTCAATAGAATAAATTTTAAAAACCCCAATACATTAAAAAATACAAACTGAAATATCTAATATAAACAAGAGTATGGGGAAATGGGTTTTCTCAAATACTACTGGTTTAACTATGATTTGATATAATCTTTTAGGAGAGCAATTTGGCTGTGCCTATCAAAATGAAAAATGTGCACTTATTTCTCATTTCCTAGAACCCATTAGTACTAGCAGGTGTGTTTATTATGTACACAGTAATGTTCGTTACATCATGGCTTATGAAAGAAAAACAAAA